>NW_015505264.1:55316-183328 GCF_001515645.1 Sinocyclocheilus grahami | reverse complement strand
TCATAAACACATTTCATTACACCAAATACACCAAATAATGTTCTTTTTAGCAGCATCATATGACCCCTTTAAAGAATTCTCTTCTGCTTACCAAGCCTGCATTTATTTGATCCAAAGTACAACAAAAACAGCAAAGTTCTGAAATATTTTTACTATTTATAATAACTGATTTCTGTTTAAATATATTTTAAAATGTAATTTATTCCTGTGATTTCAAAGCTGAATTTTTAGCATCATTACTCCAGACACATGATCCTTTAGAAATCATTCTAATATTCTGATTTGCTGCTCAAAAAAACATTTATTATTATTATAATTATTATTATTATTATGTTAAAAACAGCTGAGTATAATTTTTTTCAGGTTTCTTTGATGAATAGAAAGTTCGAAAGATCCAGTCACATGATCCTTCATAATATATACATAATATAATATCATCATACAATTTCAGTAGAGTAAATTGCTATCACTATATACACTGAGCAAAATTATAAACGCAACACTTTTGTTTTTGCCCCCATTTTTCATGAGATGAACTCAAAGATCTAAGACTTTTTCTGCGTACACAAAAGGCCTATTTCTCTCAACTATTGTTCACAAATCTGTCTAAATCTGTGTGAGTGAGCACTTCTCCTTTGCCGAGATAATCCATCCACCTCACAGGTGTGGCATATCAAGATGCTGATTAGACAGCATGATTATTGCACAGGTGTGCCTTAGGCTGGCCACAATAAAAGGCCACTCTAAAATGTGCAGTTTTATCTATATATATATATATATATAAAAAAATTTTTTTTTTTTTTTTTGATATATGCCTATAGTTTGACAGCATTGTAACCTCTGAAGCCTTATGAGTATTAAGCAGAAACTTTTGGTCTCCATTCTATTTGGGCATTTCATCTACTACTTTCATAACTCAGTTGAATTTTCTTATGCCATCATGCACCAATGAAATGAAATAATCAATGTGGTAATCGGGAATTAATTTAAGATTTGCTGTCTCTCACAGCTGCTAATTACCGCCGCTTATGATTGCATTGCTGATGAGAGTCACCCGTTATTATCAAGAATGGCTTATTGCGGAGTGCCTCTTTTATATCCCCAGCATGAGTTTGTGACAGTTGTCTGTAACAAACAGATTAGACACAATCTTGCAGTGATGAATGGCACAACTATTGCTTAAATGGAACTTACGTTTTACGCTATGCTAGTAAAATAATTTCCTACCCCAACTTCTCTGGCAAAGCTGGGATCATATTGAGAATGAGAACGTTCTAGCTGGGCTAATTTCCTAACTTTGTTATTTCAGTCCATGTGCATTGAAAATTAGATGGAACAGTGATTAGACCAGTTACTGCAGCCGCAGGCAGATTGCAGCAGGGGGTCATCATGCCCACCTGCTACAGAGATCGCCCTTCCTTTGGTGCCACTCAAGACGTGATCCTTCCTGGCTAGTCTCAATCATACAGTCTCATAATCATGGCCCAGTTCGGCTAGCCTACCGCTGTGTGAATTGCAAAAACAGGTCAGCAGGGCTGCTCAAATTAGAACCTCATATGGACTGAGGTAAGGGCTTTTGATTTGTGCTGGGTTGACCTTTGTCAGACTATACACCATATTTAATTTGACATAAGCAAAAACATGGCTGTGAGGGACAGAAATGCGGTCTGTTCAGTATGTCATACTGTTGTGTCGACATTTAAAATACCTAGTTGAATATGAATTCCGAATTAAACACATTTATAGTGGACATTAACCTAAATCACCCAACTAATTGATAACCCACCAAATAGTCAATTACGAAAACATTTGTACATGCTTTGTTCATGTGCTGTATTCAGCCTTTAACTTGATGTTGTCAGTAAATTAGACTAATTGGAATTTTTGTGATTTGGCACAAAACAACCAAGCAATAAAACTTTACAGAGCAATAATAATCATAATTCACTATTAGAACAATGCTGGAATCTTTAGAGGTTTGTGCATTCGATTAGCGACTTGTACTAAAGGAGGTGAAAAGTGCAATTTATGTGTTGATTGTTTGCTGGAAATGGGCCTTATGGACCTAGTCGACCAGCTAATTCACCCAATCAGCAAAACCAAAATGAATTCCTGCCCGTCAGAAACTGTTTATGACCATATTTTCTGGTTAATATGCAATATGTGCAAAATTAGTTTTTTTGCAACATCAGTCAAAAGTAAATTAATGCCCTTACATGCCATATGTTTCCAATCCAGTTTTATTTAGTGAAAAAATTATTACTTTTATATTTATCTAGGATGCATTAAATTTATTAAAAGTGACAGTAAAGACATTGGTAACACTTTATAATAACTTTCATTAATAAATCATTAACATTATATTAATGCTTAACAAAATTAATAACATTATATAATGCTTAACAGTTGGACATGTGGAGGCGTGTTAGAACGAGCCGTTTTAGGTAGGCGTGGTTGACTCTTAACTTTTATAAAGAATATCTCTTTGGATTTGAGACTTTAGTCTTTGCAACTTTACAGATCTTCTTTATGCACAAAGAGCTTGTAACACTTCAAAGAGAAAGGAAAAATTGAATATGACCCCTTTAATATATTCACATAGCTATGAGATAATATGCTTGTTAATGTTTACTTGTACTTATAAAACATTACCTAATGATTAACAGATTATTATTTCATGTAAACTAAAATGCTTACAAATGCCATTAAACTTTCAATTCATTCACAGGTGGTTTAAAATGTGTTTAGGTATTTGAATATATATGATCTGTTAACCATTATATGTTTGCTAATGATTTATTAATGAAAGATATTATAAAGTGTTACCAAGACACTTATAATGTTACAAACCTTTTCTATTTCAAATAAATGCTGTTCTTTGGAACTTTAAATTCATAGAATATAATTCAAAGTGTCCTGAAAAAAAAAGTTTCCATAAAAATATTAAGCAGCACAACTGTTTTCAACTCTGATAATAAGAAATGTTTTTAGCACCAAATCAGCAAATTAGATAATTTCTGAAGGATCATGTGACACTGAAGACCGGAGTAATATCTGCTGAAAATTCATTTTTGCCATCACCACAATAAATTACCTTTTGAAGTATAAACTTCAAAAGGTATGTTCTTTTAAATTAAAACATTTTAATATATTATTTGTTGTATTTGACCAAATAAATGCAGCATTAACATTTTTGAATGGTAGTTTTTTTTCATTCATTTTCCTAACCATGTGGGTGTTTTGTAGATTGTTATGGCATATATCTTTATTTATATTTCTTGTCATCTTTTAGACGGTTTCATCATTATGTACAAAAGAAGACAAACAGTCACAGGGGTCACATCCAAGACGTTTGGTAGAAACAACTGCACATATATTCATATCCTAGTTTTTCCTAGTGAGCTCAAATATAGGTCATTCTCTGCTAGTTAATTGACAGAATTAATAAAGAAGCTCTAATTTCAGTCCTTAATATCAAATGACAGGAGACAGAGCAACTCTTTACAGAAAACCTGACAATTTATTGTCTGTCACATTTCTCCACAGGTTCCAAAGCCAATTATATGTATTGCTCAGAATTTAATGGCTGACATTAGATGGAGGTAAATTGGAGCCATCAATCACATAAGACACTCATATCTACTGAACTTCAAGCTGAATTGTAACACTAACAAACTTAGTCCATGTCTCATAGAATTTGAATGACTACATTAAAAGCTCCTTTGTGTGTGTGTGTGTGTGTGTGTGATTATTTCTCGATTTTAATCAAGGATCATATTTTATTGTGCATAAAGATAGACGATTTGGATTAAAATGTCTCCCTCATAAATATGCATTACTGAGAGCTTTATTAAATAGGAAAATAATATTAAAACCATATTTGTTTGTTTTTAACTCCCTTGTGAAGTTATTTCAATTAAGCCTGGCCAATCTTCCTTAGCTGTTATTAAATAATTTTTTTTCAATGGCCACATGGACAATTAATTAGGTAAATTCATAAGAGATTAAACTCTCCAGATACACACTATATCTTCCAAGAGCATAATAGTTTGCAGTCTTACTTGGCTGGAAATACAGGCAAGTATGACTAGAAAGAGAGATTTTCTTTTCTTTTAAATGTTTGAACTGCACTATTTGTAGTTTCCAAATGACCCATGCAATAAATTGTCAGAGATGGTGTCCCGGCCGCCGCAGCGAACAGGAACGGCTGAATATATTTATGTATATGGTAACATCTCTGATATGTATTACATTTTACTAGCAAACTGAACCTATTATGATTTATATGGTGTTTTCAAGTAGCGTTTTACAAAGAAAATTATGTCCAGTCACATTACATATGAGGGTGCTTTTATTAACTGTGTCCTACATGGCAAAGCATGATTGATAGTGATAACAATACATGCTAAATAAATATACAGTGTCTGGATTTATGATGACATTTTGGATGAGTTTTGCTCGTTTGTTTCTGTAAATCTGGAATATGAGAGTCCAGTGAGCTAAAAAGATGAAGATATCGTGAGAAAACCCCTGATTATGAAGGTTTGTTGCTGGTGTACAAACATATGGAGCACCATATGGTCAAATATGTGTTGGTGCCCATTTAACAACAGAAAATATTACTAAAAAAACAAAACAGTTGTATCTGTAGTACAACTAAAATACTGCTATTATAAACCTAAAAACGAAGCAGTAGTGAACGTTCTCTGCCTTGGAGCTTGAAAATGGAAATTCACTGGTTAGATGTGGAAACCTTGTGTATAACAACAACACTATCACATACAACTGTTTTGACATCCAGCATATTCTATAATCACTGAAGTTTTTAGATAACTAGTCTGCATACTTCAAAAGGTCATGTGAATAATACTTATCCTTGGAAAAGACGTTCTTATGCACCGATATAACTGCCAAGCTAAGTTGGTTTTGTGTTAGATAAGGAAATATTTCATGTTTCAGATTTCACGCCCTTGATCAGCACAGCATATCTCTGAGTGTGTGAATCAAGCATATATACTGTACTGTAATCCTCATAGATACCGTATGTTATGATGGAGAACTCTATGCAAATGCATGCATGTACCCACCGTTTGCATTAAAATTGACTGCTTTGTTTATCATACAACACCACCTGTCCCCTAAGGTCATGTCTTGTGTTCCCAGATCCATTCTTCAGGCTTAAAATGCACTGCTGTATTTCAGACTCGACATCTCACTGCATTGAATGGAATATGCATTTCAATGCATGTAAAAATAAACCAATGTACAAGATGCCCCAATTGCTGATAAGAAGGTTATTGTGTTTATTCTACATATTACCAGGCTAAAATGGAACGACGGTGTGCTTATGGCATTACGGCTGTCTTATCTAAGCTGGAGGACTGAAATACCAGGCCTCACCAATGAGCTCGAGCAACCGGCTCAGAAATAGATCACATGTCAGAGGAACAGCAATTACATGTCAGATGCCCTCGGCTAAAGATGCCTTGGAAAAAATACAGTGATAAACAGCATTTTATGTGACCAGACTGCTTTGGTAAAGAGTGTTGACAAAGTAATAATTTTGCCCCTAGTTTGTCACACATTTTCTCCTTTGGGTAATTGTAGCTCTTCGCAGGGTGACGTGTGACTCTTTCTAGGATCTGCTCTCGCTGTTTGGATTGTTGTGGTTTGTTTATTTGTTGCATGCGGGTGCTTGGCTGGCTTCCTGCAGCATTAACACAGGGACGGAACTCACAAGCCGCGTGGGAAGGAGGGCAGTGTGGCTGCCAGACTTCCTGCCCGGAACCAACGCTACGACATGCGCAATATGCAGGGAAATGACTGGGAGTTGGAGGAAGAGAGCGAGAGACAGAGGAAAATGGTGCAGATTTCCCCAGACACTTTCAGCCCACTCCTTTGGGTTTCCATGGTCAGGACGACAGAAACGTGGAGACATCCATTGATTTTTGGGATGCTTTTCATGTCTCTTGAGCAATGAATTTAATATACTATTCCTTTAAAATTAACATGACATCAAAATAGACTCTGGTTAATGTACTAATACATATTCTTATTGTGTTTAATCCGTGCATGTTATTCTAAAGACAAACAAAGTTCCTCATCTTAGTCTCTTAGCTCTTTGCAGGGTTTGATTGATTGATTGATTGATTGATTGATTGATTGATTTAATATCCCGTGTCACTAAGATGTGCATAACATACAGCAGTAAAATCAGCTGGAGAAATAACCTTCATGTTCCCTCAGATAGATAGATAGATCTTTCTTTCTTGTATTATTCATTCATTCATTCGTTAATTTGTTCGTTTGTTCTTTCATACGAGCATAAGTATAATTGTTTGGAAAAAGAACCTTTATGTCCCCACATATTTGAAGTTTATTTATTTATTCCTTTTCCTAACATTTAATTTAATTTAGTGTGAATAAATATAGATTTACATTCAAAGAGACAGGATAGTCTGTGCATGATCTGATGTTTTATTCTGATCCAGAAAAAGGCGAGATGAACATCACGGAATTCTTTAAAAATCCTACAATGTGATTTTCTGGATTTTTTTCCTCATTTTGTCTCTCATAGTTGAGGTATACCTATGATGAAAATTACTGGCCTCTCTCATCTTTTTAAGTGGGAGAACTTGCACAATTGGTGGCTGACTAAATACTTTTTTGCCCCACTGTATATAACATTTCGGTCCCCCTCACTTCTGAAATGATGGCTACGCCCCTGCTCAGACTGATTCTCTTACAAATCATTTAGATTTTAAAAATGGGATCAAATGATTCACTGTAAAATATTGATTCGTTCTTGAATCAGATGTTTCTAGTTCTCTCAAAAGCTTCTCTCAAGAGAGCTAGGTGGATATCAAGGAGCTTGATAGTCCCAAACCTTATTCATTGTCATTATTATGGTAATTCATTATCATATCATATTTATAGCATACTGTATATCATAAATACATACATCACTTTTTAAATGAACTGTTTCCTAAATGTACTGTTTATTAACATCACATGTTTATATATATTAATAGATTTATAATAACATTAATAACATTTTTACTTGAAAAATAAATGAATAATGTTTTAAAATGTAGTTAAGTAAAACAATAAAATAGTAAATATAAAAAGAACAAAAAACATTTGTCAATCAAGTTAAAAAAAATAACAAAACACCATTGGACAGTTCACTTGTGGGGACCACCAATGAGCTTGGTCAGCAAGAAATATCATATCTTCATTAAAACTGGAGCTTTGAGTGTATTTGGAGAGCAATTGTAGATGTAGAGTAGGTTGAGAGTGAGTAAATGATATCCAAGTTATAGTTAATGAGACAATAAGTCTTTTAAATACAGATATTTTGATGCGTTATAACCTTTTCTGGTACAGAACATCCCTGTGGTGACATTTAGTTGTTTATTTATCTTTTTACCCAGGCTTCCATCAGGGAACGTTTGACTGAGTCACGTTTGACTCAAGAGGACAAAGACTAAGGCAGTTCATTCTGCAGACTGAGCCAATCTTTCTTTTGATCAGCTGAAGAGAGATGGCAGGAAGGGTAGCGCCAGTAAGTTCGGTCTTCCAATCAGCACAAAAGCTGTGGCAGATATTTTTTTCACCATAGACCTTTTCATATAGATATTTAATTTCTGACATGAATAAAAATGAGGCTGTGAGGGATAGAAGTACAGTGCGTTCAGTGGATGTGTACTGCAGTTTAACATCATGCCAATAGTTTAGCTGACAAAACTTTCCAAAAAACTTTCAGTGTACAAAAACTCCTTAAAGCAGTCTGTAAAGTGGAGTTTTGAAAATGATGTGATCTAGTAACTTTATACAGTACTTACTTAGTTTAAAGAATAGTTTATAAGTACGCAATTTGGGATGCACCTTATGTTTTCATTTGCAAGAAATTCAATATGGCATCTACCCTGACTATGGTTTATCCCAACTAACAGGGAACATTCTCAGAACTTTGGAAAGAATGTTCTGGAAAGGTTCTTTCAAAGTTATGAACAAACATTCTTCCAGGAATGTTAATAGGACTTCTTGTTTGTTCAAAGTTAAGTTTTAAACGTTTCTACTTACTGGTTTTAGCCATTCCCATAATGTTTGCTAAACTATACAATGGAATGATCCTTCAATGTTTTCTCTAATGTTCAAATGACCAACATTCCAAAATGACGTTTTTATTGTTGACTTATTATTATTATTATTATTATTATAACTTCATGGGAACATTAACAATGTTAGCGCATTATAATTAGGTTGGATTTTACATTTCGCTTTCAGATCTGAGTGTAGCACCTACAACACATATCGGCATATTGTATCGGTCAAGTGGTTGCTTTTGCCTGAACTTATGACTTATTTCTACAAGTCTTTTATTCCTGTAAGTGCACTGAAGAGGCTTTTGGGTGAATTATGTGAGCATGTGTGAAGGCAAGAGTGGAGGATGGTAAACAAATGTGGAAATGGTGGTTTAAGGAGGCATAATGTGATTTCCAGAACGCCAGGCGGAGGCACGCTGTCGTGTTAGATGAGGCTAGTCATCTTTATTAACAAGGGAACAAAGTTGGCAAGCTGCCACCACTGAGTGTGACAAAATATCCAGAGATTGTCCTGCATAACCATTTATCTTGATCTGAGTCCAGCTAATGCCCAGCTCAGTTATTACTTGGAATCTCTTTCTAATCAATACAGATTCTTCATAGGTTGCATCAATCATGTGTTTGCACATCCTGACATTTGCTCATTTGCTACTGTAAATAGACCGTGGAGGTTTATGAGATAACTGAGGCATTAGACTTGACTGAAAATGTCTGACTAGCTGCTTTTGGTGGATTTCACTGCTATAAATCTAAAATGTGTTGATTGCTTGTTGTATTTAGATCCAACGAAGTCAGGTAGGTGCAAGCTCTCAATATTCATAAACTCTCATACCTGGTTGACTCATGATCAAAAGAATGTATATTTATAACTTTTGAATTAAAAACGAAAAATTGCTTGACATTTACTCACCCTCATGCCATCCAAGATGTAGATGAGTTCATAATCCGTAGTAACCCTTCTTGTAGTGAAAAAGTTCAGCCCCTGTTGTCCTCTCACATCGCAATCCACCAATATATTTTTTTAGAACTGTTTGGACACTTTTTGCTTGTAAAAGGTGCCTGATCTGTACATATTTCACATTTGATTCAGACAAAATGAGCAATATTATGGATAGAGGACTTGGAAGTAATGGTTTATAGTTAAAATGATGGATTTGTTTATTACAAAGCAGCTTTTTACTTAACATAATGTTAACTGATTGACTGGAGTCATGTGGATTTTTGTGTTGTTTTTATTAGCGGTTTGAACTCTCATTCTGACGGCACCCATTCACTGCAGAGGATTCATTAGCTAGTAGATTATGTAATCCTAATTTTATCCAAATCTTTTCAGATGCAGAAACCAGTTAATATACATCTTGGATTGCCTGAATATAAGTACAATTTCATCAAATTTTCATGTTTGGGTGAACTATTCCTTTAAGTAATTATCAAGCATGTAATGTGTTAAAATAACAACACATACTGTAATAAAACATTAAATGCAAGGTTTAGGCCATCGGTTGAATTTGAGAACCAGATGAGTCTTGTTTGTGAATGAATCTTTCTGTTTTAGGATCATTACACATGTTTTCTTGCATTCTCTCAAATATCATACAGTGATCACAGCAAGTCTAGTCACAGCAAGATGATCCTGTGTCGAAATCTAAGGATGAAGAGTTGCTGATAAATGTGTTTTGTCCTCTCCAGAAGTCATGCCAGTTCCAGAACAGCCTGCTGAAGTAGAGAACGCCACCATGCTCAGCCCAGGACTGAATGCTTCTAATGGCGACGGATCTGAGACTGAGACCACCTCTGCCATTCTGGCCTCTGTGAAAGAGCAGGTAGGACTTTTAATGTCCAATGTACAACTTCATTCACATCTTAGGCACAAAGCCAGAACCTTTCAGTGGAAAAGTTTAACTCTTTTGCAGTTCTGTCCATGACTTATCAGGAGACAGCGGTTATCTGTACACATTTGTCATATTAACTCTAGTGCTGGACTTTTTCTGTACAATTTCTGGGAGATGAAGATTAAAAGGGGAATGGTAAATTCAAGAAAGGCCATTTTGTACGACACTGAGTGATTGTCAAATGGCAATTGGGTGGAATTAACTATAAAGTTAACATTATAAAAGATTTCACAGATACTACAATTTAACAGGATGTAAAGACTTGAAGTACATTTTTATCTAATATACCCCCCCCCCCCCAATTCTCAGCTTTAACAACCTTGTATATACTACTGTTTTTTTTTATATATATATTTTTTAAAGAAGTATCTTATGCTCACCAAGGCTGCATTTATTTGATCAAAAATACAGTAAAAACTGTAATATTGTGAAATATTATTACAATATAAAGTGATTATATCACTTAAGCCTAGTTCCAGACTAAAATGCATGTCTGTTCTGTTTTAAATGTAAGAAACTTGCACTGACATATCTTAAAATATGTTGGTACTATTGATTTGTCTCAAGATGCACCCCAGTAATGTTTTTTTCTAAGGCACGTTTATAAAATATACTTAAATGTCCTAATTGAACTATGGCCTAATCCTGGCTTAACCTAAGCCCTGTCTGTGAAACCAGGCCTTAATTTCTCTGATGGCAAAGCTGTCATGACGAAAATTGGAAATGATTACTCGAGTCTTCAATGTAACATGATCCTTCAGAAATCATTCTAATATGCTTATTTTGTGCTCAAGAAACATTTCTTATTATTATCAATGTTGAAAACAATAGTACTGCTTAATATTTTTGTGGAAAGCATGATACTTTGATGAATGGAATTTTAAAAGAACATTTTTCTTAAAATAGAAAACTTTTATAACATTCTAAGGGCCAGTTTTACTAAACAGGGCAAATTAGCACAATTCCGTAACGGCGCCGATGAGTGTGGACATTTCTGTGGGTGATACTGACAACATGCAAATTAAAGAACACAGACGCAACATCTCATTAATAACCAACGCAATCTAACAAGCGTTGCGCAAATTAGCGTAAGTAGCTATGTTCAGATGCGGATAATGTGTTCTTCTGGCATTCCAAATAAATTAATACCTGTGGAAAAAATCCTCTCCTTTCTCTCTGTTCTCTGCAGTGCCTCCTCCTAGCAGCAACAAAATGGTTTGAGACATGCTTTTTTGGGCATTAAATAATGGCGCAAATACCAGTCATTTGACAAACGCAAACATTAGTAAATCGTGTTGCGTGATTCATTTTAATACTCTCCTCCCATAAATTTTGCGTCTGAAAGGGAAACTCTTACAAATGCATATTCAATAAGGTCAGGCGCAAAAATAACTGTGTCCATGCCTTTTCAGCTCTAATTCTTTGCTGCGCGTCTTTAGTAAATCCTGACAATACTATTTTAATGCCAAAAGACGGTTTGTGCTGGCGCATGCAGTTAGTAAATCTGGCCCTATGTGTCTTTACTGTTCATTTTAATCAAAATCTCACCTCAACAGTAGTAGGCTATGTCTAATGTATATACATTCAAAATAATAAAACAATATATGAAATACAATTTTTCATATTCTAGTTTGGAGAGGCCGGAGGGTTATTGAGTTAAAGCTCAGGAGTGACATTATTAGACTATTTAAAGAGCAGGTGCTAAAAGGTGGAGAGAAAAACTGAAATATTTAAAAGGACATTACAGTAAGCTGGAGGAAAATGACTGTGTGTGAAGATGACTGAGGAAATGTTCCTGAGGACAAAATCCAGAGCCACCGCAATGAATGCAAATTGAGAGACGGAGGGGGAAATCAGGAAAATGCCATAAAGTCAGAGCCTGAGGAACTGTTGCACCTTGGGAATCTGTCTTGGTAATGATTTAATTGACACTACAGTATGCAACATATAATAGTGTGTAATTTGTATTTGATTACATTCTTCATGTAAGGGGGGGGGGGGGGGGGGGGAGGGGGCAAATCCCAGCTCAGCAGTAAAAGGCCACCTGTGTTTTACCCGATGATGGATTTAGTTCAGACAGCCATTCCCGTCCCTCCTGGAACGGCCTGGAAGACTGTGCAGGTGGCACTCCGGCCCAATCCATCACAAAAATTAGCCATTACTTTTATTCATACACAACGGGTTCTCGCGTCGTACAGACGGCTGGCTCATCACAGCCTCAAAATGTTGATGGCTTCATGTGCTGCTTTAATGAAAGCTACATTAAAACCAGAGATGCTGATTCAGGGTTTCACCGAGCAGAACTGAGCATTTGTACGACGCAGTGCTGGGGTTTTCATGGTAGATTTGATTAATAAACCTGTGTATGTCTGTGAGACACTCAGTGTGAGGAGGCTGGGTAAATCAATGCTAGTAATGTTTGGAGACTCTCATTCCTCTCTCTGAAGACCCGTCTAGCTACACTTGTAAAACATCCTTGCACAATTTAAAGGTATTGGCTTTGGTTCTTTGGATAAAATGTTGAATAGATGACGTATTTAAAGTCTGGTATATGAAATAATAGTCAGAAAATGTCAGAAAAATATGTTTTATAGAGTCCTGCTTCACAAAAATAAATACTAGCAAACATTACCAGCAGTATTTTGTGCTTTGTGCCAATTCTGCACCTTTTGTGGCATAAAAACTTCTTAAAACATAGTATTATGTTCTCCTTTAATCTCTGTAGACTAACTCCCATATTATTTTGTCATGAATGAATTCACAACAGAAATACTTTCAGCGACTTCTAACCTCACCAGAGAAAAGAACTTGAAATAATACAGTACCCTCCACTAAAATGGCATATTATTGTACCGTGAAATCAAACCCACTTTTTTTTCTCAAGAAGAAAAGGCACAATTTATTCATTTCGAGCTTTCCAGTGAAAATATTGCTCTGTTCTGATCACACAAGCAATTAAGGCATTATATTTACAGCCTTGAGATTTCATTGTGAGGATGTGACGGTTATTTCTTTGCAATTTCAGACAAGCCCGGGCTGTGTGCAAGCCTCATTTATGCCAACTCCTTTCATACATCCAGCACATGTTTGCCCTTCACATATCAGTGGGCTGGTCCCTGTGTAATAAAGCCTTTCATGTTGAATGCTCTGATTAGAAATAAAAAAGCAGAATAAGCGAAGTGTGCTTTCTTAAAGGCGCTATTAGATTGCGCACTGTTAGATGTACCTGTTGCCAGACATTTAAAAGAAAGCTGCTGTACTAAAGTGCACACTGAAATCTTGGCACTGGTCACTGTAGGTTTTTAAACTTTTGGATCCCACTTTTAATGAGCCCCCAAATAATATGATTCTGCCCTTGTATATGTGTATATATATATAGTACATTTAATATTTTTCCTAAATATTGTCAATAAAAAAACATAATTGTGAATAATCTCATGAGTTCTGACAAGTCTTTATTAATGTTTCATTTAATTCTACTTACTGATATCTAATGTATATAATAATTCTTCTTCTTCTTAATATTTTTTCGTTGTTGTTGCTGTTGTTAAATTGTTTTATTACAACATTTGATTACATGATTAATTTATTAATATATTGTTTTATTAATATTGATAATAATCCACTAATATTAATGTTGTTGTTGTTGTTGTTATTTAATGGTTTTATTCATATGATGAAAATGTGTATTTATTAATATTCATATTTTATTAGAAAACAATATAATAATAATAATAATTTGTCTTAATATTGTTGTCGTTGTTGTTAATTGTTTTATTACTAAATATTATTACATGATTAATTATTATTAATCATTAGCTGATATGAAGTCCTGTGGCCACTCATACTGTGTGTGTGTGTGTGTGTGCCATTCAGGTTGAGTGGATTGGTACACTCTGCTGAAGGATGACGGAGGGAGAAGTAGATATTGTCCTTTAGCACTCATGCACCAAGTTTGTTTGGGTGGAGGCCATCCGGTTCAAACAGTTGTCTATGGCCCTAGAAAAGTTTAAAGTTGTCGATGAAATTGGTTGATTATTACTAAATATTATTAAACAATGTATTAATTTATTAATATATTATTGTATTATATTGTTATATTATATATAGTTTTAACAACTTTACCATTGCAGGACTCCTTGTGGCCCCCAGTGTGGAAACCCATGGACTAAGATATTTTTATCATTTTGTTACGGACTACAGGGCTTTTCCACATATCCTACATCATTTCCCAAATTCACATACTGATGCTATTTATGTATTTGCATAACTTGCTGAATGTGAATCATAGATGCGCCTGGAAATCCCTATGGCGGATGTAAACAACTGATGAGATCTTAGGCACGCATCGCTATTATGACCTCCATCCGCCCCTGTCCTATCTAAATCCCCAACCAGCACCCCTTGAATAGCTCTTGACCACCTCCTGCCCATCCTGCCACTCACGCACGTCGAGCAGGGGCCTGTGGGATTACACCCGAGAGCAATCACCATAAACAGCACCATCATTGTAATCACCATCCTCATCACCGCACCCATCAAAATGGTAATGCACTTCAGCGGCGGATCGCTGATTCGGTGTGTTCTTGAGTAAACCCTGTTATGCATTCTAGTACAGCACGTCACCCATATAGGCCCTGCAAAAAAAGACGTGGCTCGGTGGCTCCTGTGATCTGTATCACGCGTGACTTTGTGTCAGCGCTGCCTGGGAGTTTTGCAAGATCTGTATTGAGTCTAGATGGAGAAGGAGGCCTCATAAATATGTATGTCATGCAAATGACCATCCGTCTTGTGTGTTTTCTTTGAAGTGATGTTTGTGATCTCAACAGGAGGCAGCAGTTGTGAGTCCCAATCAAGTTGCCAGTGTTAGGCGATCTTATAAATAAAACCATCTTATTTTGGACGCCACTGCTCGCTCAAAGAGATTGATTGAGAAGGGGCCGCATCTACCAAATTGTGCCGGTGTAAGTTAATGCGTGGGACAGGTCTCAGTGAGTAAGCTGAGATGAAAGGCAAGCTTTTATTTTGATATTAGACGGCACGGCATGAGTGCGAGTATCTGTGATCAGTGCGTTTGTTTCATTACAGAGAAGAAACAGGCAAAGAATAGAGGTGATTAATATATACAAATCAACACTTGTTACTCATAAACATGGTTTTTGGTTATATGGTTATAGGAACTAAAAGGTGTTCCTGACTAAAATCATTACCAGTTCCTGTGGTGCGAACACGCCAAAAAGCAGGCATACTTCTTGGTTATTGGAGTGGTTATGGGAACTATGAAAATGTTCCTTTGGTGCGAAAGCTTTGTGATATTTGTGCTTTAAAATCAGCATGAAATTTTTTCATTCATTGCAGTTTTCGCAACCTATTTTTTGGTGTGTTTCTGAGTGAAACGTGTACAATAAGATTAAAAAGTACATTTGATTAGAGAATTGATTATTTTGTGGATCTCAATGTGAGCCGTTCCTCTTATGGACTCTTAAGAGCCTCCATTACTCTTGAGGAGGCTTTTTGATGAGGACATGGAGATTAAATGTCAACATCAACATCAAGAGCATGAAGATGAATGCTTTCTTAAGGAGCTTATAGGCATCCAGCGCTAACCTAAAAAGACATTGATTTTCACTGAGGAAACTTTTAGTTGGAAGCTTCAACCGTTCTGTCTGTCCTTGTGTTTTATTGAATAGTGCATTGTTGATACTCAAGGGTTTATGTTAAAGGGCATTTGGACTTGGAACCAGTAGAGAGGCAGGAAGCCAGTAAAGCTTACTTCAGTCAATTCAGAGAGTATTTTCCTCAGATAAATCTAAATGTCATTGAATCTCAGTCTGGAAATTATTCAGCATTTCGCCATGTGATTGTTGACTTGAGGTTCAGTAAGAGATTAACTTTGATCCCATCTCCACAAGTAACAGCCATTTTTCTACGCTTTCATCATATTGTTTTCACAGCACAATAATAGCCAATTAATCTATCTATCTATCTATCTATCTATCTATCTATCTATCTATCTATCTATCTATCTATCTATCTATCTATCTATCTATCTATCTATCTATCTATCTATCTATCTCTATCTATCTATCTTTTTCATTTCATAAGCATTTATATTGCTTCAACTACACACACACACACACACAAACAAAAAAAAATGTGGCTTTATTTAGGCTTATAATTAAAATAAATATTCTTTGATTTTGTCTCCTCACTTTAATTTAATTAAATTTTATTTTATTAAATTTTATTTTATTTTAAAGCATTCATATAGCTTCCACAGCACAATAATTGTTGTGTATTGACCCAGTACAAACGTCACAAAATGGATTACTGATGGATGGATAGATGGATGGATGGTTTACTGAAACAAGATCTACAGTATCAGTGCAATATTGTGAAAAAAGAATGACAATATTATTGCAAGAATACAGCTGTAATAAAAGTTGTATGGATTTAAAGGGATAGTTTACCCAAAAAGGAAAATTCTGTCATTAATTACATACCCTCATGTCATATGGACTATTTTAACAATGATCTTGCTACCTTTCTGGGCCTTGAACGTGGTAGTTGCATCGCTGTTTATGCAGAATCAGAAAGCTCTCAGATTTCATCAAAAAAATATCATAATTTGTGTTCTAAAGATGAACAAAGGTTTGGTACGACATGGGGGTGAATAATTAATGACAGCGATTTCATTTTTGGATGAACAATCCATTTAATTCACTAAAAATAACCAGCTCATAAGAGTCATTCGTTCGGGAATCGAACTAAACTGATCGCGCTATATGGACTTGATTCACTTAAGAGAATCAGTTAATAAGAGTCATTCGGTCTGGAATCGTACTACATTCATCGCGCAAGATTATTCACTAAAAAGAACCAGCTCATAAGACTCATTTGGTCTGGAATCGTAGTACATCCATCGCGCTTTATGGATTTGATTCACTAAAAAGAACCAGCTCATAATAAGAGTAATTCGGCCGGGAATCCGACTACACTTGTCGCGCTGAATGGACTTGAAAAGAACCGACACATAAGAGCTAATCTTTTATCTTCTTATTTCGTACTGTATAGTTGAGACATCGCTGAATAGTAGTGAGGGAAACACTGTATTTTAAGCACCGGGTCTCCTCCCATTGGTGGTAAAATGCACTTGCGAGAACCGTTAATGGAATCGAACGTCTTTCGGATTCTTTTTTAAAACTGAACAGGTTCTCGGTTCCCAACAACCGCACTGTTTGCTCAAGTCTCAATATTGTCCAGAATGCATGTAGATTCGTGTCTACTACATGTACACGCTTGTTCGCTGATGAGTCTTTGTTTATGGGCACGACAAGAGATGTTCTGTCAGTCTGCCCTTGAACATAAGCTGGTATGAATGTTATCAGTAAAGCGCATGTTGGAGATGATTATACGGGGCATGTGCATTGTTAGCCCTGAGGCCTTCACCGGGGAATTGGCAGAGCTTTGCGCAGTTTAGATTCGAGATAACAGGCCAATCTTGAGTTACCACAGCTGACAGACTATTTGTGTTAATCCAGAGACAGAGGCTGTCAAACATTAGTGTTGTACATCACATCCTCTCTGCAACATGGAGAAAATAATAACTGTCGGTTGTGACTCCTGCAGAGTGAAAAAGTGCAGCATGTTTGATTATGCAATCTGCAAATGCGGCTTCAACATTGTGTTTGGCTTCATGGTGCAATCCTTTTACTCGCTCATACATTTTTACTTTTAAAGAGAAATTCTGTCAATCTAAAATGGAATTTTTGCTTTTAACATAGGAGAATAAATTTGAGGATTCAATCATTTGTATGTAGACTCTAATGTGAAATGCCCTTTTTGTTGTGTATATGGTGAAAACATCTGATTTGAGTTGTACACATTAACATTACAAATTGAAAATAGCTTTTTGAATTAATAATTGCATGTTGGATGAGACCTTTTTAGGCTGACAAATAAGTAATTTGTGTGTCTCTTGAAGGCCTTGGTAATTCAACCTTAACTAAATGGGCTGTGATCAGAATTTTTTAATGCTTTTTTGCTATTAATTAAACCGTGGAATGAAAGCATTCAACGCCTATTGTAGTGTTGTCACGGTACCAAAATTTCAGTTGACTATACTTTCATTTAATCCAAACTGTGTACATATTTAATTTTAAAGGGCTTTTAATTATTCAGCCAAGAATAACAACTAAGTTAGCTTAAAAAAATAAAATAAATAAAAACCCCAGAACTGCTTTTCTGACTGATATGACACAAACCATGTTAACCATTTGTACATTCTCTAACACGCGTATTTTAGATTCACAATTCATTTAAAAGCCTCTGGTGTGTAAAAAAATAGTAAATATCATCATGTCCTCCTGTTTTTTTACCATAATAAAAGTTATAGGAGCAGTAAATAGTTAATAAAGAAACTTCATTCTAATGCTCATTATATTAGCGTTAGCCTCGCTTATGCTAACGATTAACTACTCTAATAACAGCGATGTTCTTTTCAATCCTACATTCAAATTAAAATATTGAATAATATTCATAACATAAGCGGTGTTTCCCACAGACTTGCACTCTATTTGTGGTGGCATATATATGCAAATTCATTCTCTGCCAGCAGGAGGCGCTTGTAGAGCGGGAGAGATAGAGGTTTCCCCAGTAACCGCTGTACACAAAGCAGCGCTCAGCTCACAAATGCTGCTCAGGCATTACAGGCCAGATGAAATGAAAATGACATCCATAATTTTCTGAAGACAGTCGGTTTCCTTCAGAAATACAATGATATAAAAACACCCGCACCGGGTTTCAACTTTGACACGTGCAGTGCTCATGTTTATTCAACGAAGTCAAAGCCTTTTGGAAAATCTATTTGTGACGGTGAGTTTTGATATCGTGGCGGGTAGCCACAAATAAATCAATGTATGGGATGAAATTAAACTTACCTGCATGAACTCTTTCATTTGACCCGGGTGTCTGTCTTTAAAGTGTTTTGTTAGTTTGATGTGTTTACTCATGTTGAGGTCACCATGTCTCAGTGCTTTTATGAAGAGAGCACATCTGCGCCCCTTTCGGATAACGCATCAAGAACCGGGTTGACTGGGACGGGTACTCGGTACCACCGGTATTTTAAAAAACCTGGTACCGTAACGTTTTCATTTTTTTTGTACCGACTTGACACCGAAGTACCGGGTCTTTTGACAACACTAGCCTATTGACATCAAATTGTCTTTGCTTCTTTAATATGCCTTTCATATCTAGCATTTCTCAGGAGCTGGGAAAGGTGCAATTCTTGGCTGCAAAAGGATTTTTTTTTATTTATATAAAATTAATCAATTAGTAATGATATTGATCAGTTTTTGTAATATGAAATGAGAGTGGAGTTTGCCTGTGTAAAACTTGCTTTTTGGAAACATATTATCCACGCAGAACACCAACCAAATCCAATACATACCTTTTGTATTATACATTTTCACATGCTTTTTTAATATTTTTAAATATTTATTTAATAATATATTTAATATATAATATTATTATTATTCTTAGTACTAATGCCATTACAAGCACCACTTTTAATTCCAATCATTTAGTTCAGTTATGAAATCATGTGGATGGACTGAATCCTTAAAAGGAAGTAAAAGGATTTCGCTCTTTATTTACTGTGTTCTGCCTTTGATATTTGAGGATAGCCAGTTTTTTTATCATCCTCGCCATCTCTGTTTGGCCACATCTCCTTTCAGCTCTGTTGATGGATTCTTGTTATATGCAGAACCTCATCAAAGACTCCCATGAGCAACTAGTTCTTCAGGACATTCAGGATTGATTTAATGAACATGCAAGCTCACAAGATGAGAGATTGTTCTTGTTTGTCTTTTCTGTGCGTCTCACTTTTGATCTTGCCACTAGGCACAACACTTCTATATCTCTATAACGCTGACCTGAGTTACTGCGGGAATGAATGGCCTGTTAATCAGCACCCATGCATCACCACGTATTGGAAACGAAAAAAGGACAAATGGTCTGATTTTTCACCCTAATTATCTTCTATTTCCTATCCTTGTTTGCTTGTACTGTAATAGCGGATATAATGGCCTCACAGTTGTGTATCTTCATGCTAAGTCATATCATATATCAAATGATCCTGCAATGCCCCACACAATCAGGCAAACCTAAACAAACCTACATGCACACATATGTGATCTCTTCTTCTTTAGCTGCCGGGGGCCATTTTGTGATTCGGCATTCTGTTTGACCATGAGGCAATTTGGCAGCCACCTCTTTAATCTCTCACCTCTAAGCTTTGATAGATGCGCCCATGACTCAGGCTTACATCCCAGTCTGCCAGATGATGAATGTGTTTTCCTCAGGCCTGAGGGAGAGCAGATACTCTCCCTTTAGGCTAAATCACAAGTTAGCTTTATCGACAAGTATTCAGTGCTTGTTCAGAAGAGATAGGGATGACTAGTTAGCTGGTAATATGTTGCATTCGCTACAGGATATCAGTCACGATTCAGGAAAACAGTATTGGGTTGATGTAGGTTTACTTGTATGATTAGGATTCAGAATCGGCAATCAGCACGGTATGGCATACAGGGATTTCTTTCTGTGGTTCCAAACTACACAATATGCAATTAGGTATATATGGATGTTCTAAAATGAACAGAAAGAAGGAATAATTACTAACTGCAATATCATCCCAAATAGCACAGTATTATGCACACACGTTAAGACATTCAAACAATATTAGAATATTAGGATAATATACAGTGGGGAAAAAAAGTATTTAGTCAGCCACCAATTGTGCAAGTTCTCCCACTTAAAAAGATGAGAGAGCCCTCATTTTGTCTCTCATAGTTGAGGTATACCTATGATGAAAATTACAGTCCTCTCTCATCTTTTTAAGTGGGAGAACTTGCACAATTGGTGGCTGACTAAATACTTTTTTGCCCCACTGTACAGTATATTAGCAATTAGGCATGCCGGTATGAGATTCTGACGGTATGATAACCTTATAACTAAATGTCATGGGTAAAAAACAACTATTTGTTTTTCCACTGAACACAATACATTTTTAAGAAACAGAACATTTTGGAACACTCTATAAACATGACAGGCTAAATAATAAAAAAAATTGAAATCTTCGTAATTAAATGAAGTGGGCCTAAACCTGCAGCTCAACAATAATCAGAACATAAATTATTTCAAATTAAAAATTCATTCATTAAACCTACAGCTCAACAAGGTTTTTGGAGACATGCTCACGTTCTACACATTCCTCTTTCAGTCCAAGTTATGATCCAGGAATGTTCACCTTTCCTGGATTAAATTTGGAGCTGTGAGGTACGAGGATGTGTGCACATACACATAAGGAAAGAGAGAGCACACACATACACACAGTCTTTCTCCGTACAACACACAGTGGCAAAGACACCTGAGAGGCAGCAGTTTGTTTGTAGTTTACATGTCGTGATTTTGAACAGATGTAATCAATGACAGGAGGCTTAAAAGTATAGACGTGATACCAGCTAAATTTAAATATTGTACTAAATCGCAGAAACGTAGTACTTTATTCCTCGCTCTGTGAAGTAACGTTAACGTGAGGGAGCAAACTAGTTGACATTAGCTAATTAGCCATGTTATCTGCCTCGGTAGCAAGCCAAATATTATTTATTTCCACACTGAAACAAACGGCGGGGGGGTCTCTGTTTTGATCGGGGGTGAAAGAGGGAGAAATGAAGATGACACAGATATGTAGTTTTTGTACAACCTGGAAGTATTTCTTTAGCGATCGGCGCTAAAACGTCATCTGTACGGAACGTCATTGTGTACGGAACATGGTTAGTCTACGTTACCCAAAAAATTCCCATACGGCAGACTTCATCTTTTTCGACGGGGGAAAAAGTTCCAGGGATTCACCTCCTTCGGCCATCCTACACAGGTGACTCTCACTGATTGCTCGCAGCCTCGCACCAACCAGAGGGGGAGGGGTCGTGTGACTCGTTACGCTCTTCGCTGCACACAACCGAGGGAGTCCTGCACTTTCCGTCTTTCATGACACGTAAAAAAAACTGTGCATATCGCAGGAACAGTATAAGGGAAGATTTTAGTGGTTTTGAAACCGTGATTTTTCCAAACCGCGGTATACCTTTAAACCGGTTATCGTCCCATGCCTATTAGCAATAGGACAGAAATTCTCTTTATAAAGTAATCGACTGCAGCCACAGATTGCTAATGATTACAGTATGAATAGTCCCCGTGAATGATTAACGCTAGACAAACTTTGTACAAATGACGTCTTTCACCACCAGTCATGATTAGCTTAGCATTAAGATGAATCGTCACATATCACAACATTAATCAGTGACTAGAAACAATCTCAAAGTGACATTAATAATAACCAGTGCAATTACATTTCGTCATTGACGCACACCAACTAAAACCACTCAGGAATCATCAGAACAGGTGAAATTTTGCAGAAACCAAGTGCTAACAGTCCACACCTGACCGGAGCTTCTGGCAATTTCCTCAACGCAATCCTACGGCTGATGCAATACTTGCAATGAACTTAAGTGAGGGTATGCTGCCACGCACTGGACAGAATAGGGAATGCTTGCAAATTAACTATAGACATACTTGATTCATTGAGGGCCTTTTGTACAGCCACCCCCAAATTTAGGCACTAAATTTGTCCCTGGTAAATGGCCCGCAATTATGAGGTATCTACATCATCAGGAATGGCAAGAAGTACAATCATCCTTGAAACTGGTCTGATATACTGTAGGTCCGTCACTTGATTAGCACTTCTACAGTTCTGATATGCCCGTCTGCACTTGGCATGACGTTGGTGACCTTTCCCATCAACCACATAGCTCTAGGCCATTGTGGGTCTACCAGCATAACAATGTTTCCAATGGCAATGTCCTCGACATCCTTCTGCCATTTAGATCGAGTCTGCAGATTGGGTAGATATTCTGGTCTGTGTTCATCAAGTACTAAGTCTGTGAGGATCTGACTGTGGCGCCATCGTTTCCGACTGATCATTTCACTTTGAGGATATACAACCTGTGGGAGAGAGCCGTCAAGCCGCCCCATGAGAAGGTGATTCGGGGTAACAGGATCAATATCTGAGACATCAGAGGCAGGCTTGCCGCGATAGACGGTGCTGACGGTGATACCGTTGCTAAGCCGCAACACCGGTTAAGTCACTTTCCCCCCGCGTCACCGAACCCCAACGTCGTTTAGATTTTTTATAGTAATAAAAATAATTTAGTTCAGTAAAAGAACAGACACTACAATTAAAAACTGAATGCGGATGCTCAGTGCAGCGTGCCGAATGACAGTCGCATCACAGATCAGATTTCATTTATCCAGTGAGGAGAGTGAGTCGAGCTGACTGACAAGAAGAGTGGGGTGAGACAGACAAGACAATGGCGGATGATTTAGTTTCGAAACTAAATGCAAAAGCGCCTGTTTGGCAGTATTTTGAAAGCTTGTTGACTTTTGCTGTTTATCTAAGGTGATTTTGTTTTGTTTTTAACATTTGTTTCTTATTTAATTGGTTCCACAGTGTTTGCTGATTTTTACTTTATTTAAACTTTGTGTAATTTATTTATTTTATTTAACATCAAGGTGTATGTCATGCCTCCAAGCTTTCTTATTCGTTTTGCTAATAAACGTTCTAGGTTTCTTATTTATTTGGTTATATATTATGCATGTTTACTAAGTTCCAGTTTTGTATACCTATTTGAACTTTATGTAAGTTATTTGTTTTATATTAGGCATAGCCTGCCCTATAGCATGGTGTATTTTTATTCGTTTTGTTAATAAAAGTTCTATGTTTTATATATAGGCTAAAGTGAGTTTGAAGTTGTATTTTGTTGTTGCATTCAAGCAATTGACGCCGAACTGCCGCTAATTCGAAAGTAAAAGTAAAATGTGCACAGCGGTTTTAAGCTATTTAAAAGGGAAGGAAAGCGAGGAAAAGAGGGTAAATTCAAACAAACTAAAAACGAACAATTGCTTTTAGGGCTGTCAAAATGGCTGAAAAACTCAATTTGAATTTTGTACTTAAATATGATCAAAATTCGAATTTAAAATGCCTTTGCAAATTTACAGATCTTCTTTATGCACCAAGAGCTTGTAACACTCCAAAGAGAAAGGAAAAAATTAAATCGCATCATATGACCCCTTTAAAAACATGAGATGCAGTGGGATGGGGAAAAACCCGCCATGAAGTCTCAATATATGTTTTTTTCAAAGTTAAACTTGCATTAATTTTACATGGCTTTCTAAACATGCGGCTCTTTTGTGCGAGACGTGAGTGCAACAGTCATAAATGTCCGTCTAGAAAATGTGTGAAATATGCATTCTGTGTGAATGGCTTGGTTTCGGTTTTGATGTAAACAAGATCTTCTCTGCATTGATGTTCTCTTTTTCCGCTATATTTTTAATGAACAACGCAGCAGCGCCACATCTAGTGGCTTCAACTGGATAGGCTAACAAAAACATTAAAATGCAACGACACTTACATCGTCATTATGCAAGCGGCTCATTAATGCAGATGCACAGAAGCGCTCTTTTCTCTATCGCGGGGACTTTTATTTTGGCGGAATGCCATTTCATTCTGCAGAGTGCTTCACAGCGCTGCGCAATCGCAATCTAGTATTGCATTAGCCATCATTGGTCCTCAGCGGGAATGAGCCATGCGATTCCGTTACAAACGGCAATCATACGATTATCTTTATGTTCCTTTGAGTGTTTAAGTTTGTGTGCATCCAGAGAGAAAACCACACCCACATACATGAGTGTATGCTGACCCGTCAAAGGACATAAGTTTCAAGATGATACTGCTCTGCATCAGTATTAATGCTCATCTATAATATGTGCACAATCTGAGAACTGGATAATGCACTTTGCTATAACCTGGCTCCCCCTCTGCATATGTCTGTAACAATAAATCTGTTGAACTCGATTCCTTCTCCGGCTTTGGCGTTCTAACCGGCACACGCGGATCAACTCCACCTACTTAGGAATAGCTAGCACCTTACAGTCCTGACCACCCTCAGCTATATTTGGTCCTTCGAGCCGGATTCGTAGCTGTTCCGTGAACATGCAACAAAGCGGTCAAGCATTCCAGGTCCCATCAACTCGACCTAAGAGACCGCCACAATATCTTGAGGACTATGAGGTTGGTCCACTGAGACAACAGACACAAGTCTTACCTCGCACAAGTTTGTTACAGCATATGCATGGCCAAGAGGGCTGGAGCACTCACCTTGAGGGAGCAGCTATGATGAGGCCAGTGGAAAGTACACATACCTCAAGGCTTCCTCGTCAGGTGCAGTGGGATTCAGATATTAGTGAGCACAATGAAGAGTTGTCTCCTAGCTACGATGCACATTCAACTGGGCTACGCGCAGAGTGGATAGATACTCCTACACCCTATGCAGAGGGGAGGAATGAGCGGTATGAGATGTATAGAGAGGACACATTATCACGCAGATCCACAGAGAATATGCAGAGCAGCCCTGCACAGCTTTGGGGTGTAGAGAGGGAAATTCATTCTCTTGCAGCCTCAATTAAGACACTGGAAAAAGCAAGACAAGAACCGTGGTCAGTACCACCCCCTCCTATAAAGGATGGCTTTCCAACACGAAAGGAAGAAGATGAGTATGATGACTGGCTACCACCTCCACCATGGCCCTCTACTGAACCAGTGTCAATGCCTGCAAAGGGTGAGGAGAGAGAGATGGTCACCATCATAGACAGAATGATGAATGAACTCCAGCTAATGAGAGAGAGTGCTGTGGCCAGCTCAACTACTCAAAGTCGTCTGTCTTCAACCCCTAAGAGACCACTCGTTAGGAAGCTTCACGATACTCCGACTCATTGGTCACAGTATTACTCACCAGTCACGAGCTGTCCTACTGGCATGGACTGGGTTGAATCTGGGCCTTCGTTTAAACGCTTACCAGGGCCTCACATGAGTCAGCGTACCTCCTCCCGAGAATTACCATATCAGCCCTCATTAGCTACAATGGAAGAGAAGGAATACCGTGGGCCAACACCGAAAATCCCCCTCTTCATCCATAGGGACCCCATGGAATTCTCCAGACTGAAGCTGGCCCTAACGAATCTGTTGCCAAGGGATGCCAGTGAGCTTTTCAAATATCAGGTTCTTGTGGACCATCTGAGGTTGGAGGAGGCTGTCCTTATAGCCGATTCATACATTAATTCGCCAATGCCATACTCCGATACAATGGTCGCATTGAATGAGAAGTTTGAGCAGCCACATCACATCGCCTTAAAGAAGATTGCTGCTGTCATGGACTCACCAGAGATAAGGCGAGGAGATACAGCAGCCTTTGAGAGGTTTGCTTTGCATGTTCAGTCACTAGTGGGCATGTTGAAAACCCTAGGCCCGGATGGAGAAGCTGAGCTAAGATGCGGCTCGCATGTTGCACGGCTGCTCACGAAACTTCCGCCGGAGTTGAGGGCAAATTTACGCCGCCAGATGTATCAGCGACCTGGCTCTACACATACACTGCTTGACTTGGCAGAGTGGCCCCAGTATGAGTCGTGGTGTCAGGGTTACGACATCCCATCCAACACCCGAGTCCTAGGGTCTTTGAGCCACAAAGCTGAGATGCGAATCAGTAGACCAGTGGCTACAGTGCTACATGGGGCAGAGAGCGCTGCAGAAAGTAAGGCTGTGAAGTGAGAGGGTCAGAGCCCCTCAGAGTCCAAAAGGCAAAGCAAGATAAAGCCATACTGCCCATATTGCGAGAGTTCAGGACACTTTCTGAATAAGTGCACAGCCATACAGAAGCTCACAAGGGAGGAAGTTATAGAGTGGATCAAGGTGAATAAGAGATGCTGGAGATGTGGGAGGTCCCACCAAGCAACACAATGTGACCTCAAAAGACTCTGTGACCTGTTTCAAGGAAAGCACTTGAGAGTCTTCCATAATGTGAACACCCGTCCAGCTGCAGAGCCACCCAAAGAAGAGAGTTGTCTGGTGAAGACTAGTAGTGAGGTCCTTTACCTGGACCATCAGCTTCAAGTCGTGTTTTATTAAAGGTTGTGAGAGTGCTTCTTCGGAATAAGGATCGTACTCTTGACACCTACGCAGTATTGGACGATGGATCGGAACGCACTATGCTCCTCCCAGAAGCTGTTGACCGACTTGGATTGCAAGGCAGACAAGAGGATCTTGTCCTTCGCACAATATGGCAGGATGTCCAAACGTTGAAGGGATCATCCGTCTCATTCTGCATCTCATTCCTTGCACATCCCAGAAGAAGCTTTCGGATTACAGAGGCGTTCACACAGCTTGGCGGATCACTCATATCCCATCTCCATGTTGAAGAAGAAATATAAGAATCTGGCAGGCCTCCCTATCAAAGCATTCAAGCATGCCAAGCCACTTGTATTGATAGGAGCGGATTACCCCCATCGAGCCAGTGAGGTTGGGTCCACCAGGAGGGCCGGCAGCTATCCGTACGAGACTAGGTTGGACACTTCAGGGGCCTGCCCACCTCATCCAATGGGCACCATGCGCACAACAGTGTCTCCTTACCAATGTTCCATCACAGACTACAGAGTTGATGAGGAATGTTGAGAAGCTTTGGCAAATAGATGTGCTGCCATTCCAGAGTGACAAGTTGGTGGTCAGATCGAAACAAGACAAGGAGGCAATGGAGCTCTTGGAAGTAAAGACTAGAAGAGTAGACATTGCTGGCATTCTCAGGTATGCTACTCCGTTGCTACGAAAACGGGATATGCCCCTGTTCCAGGCATCCAAAGAGGCCGTTCTGCCGAGCTTGAGGAGTACAGAGAAGCGATTGGCTAAGGACCCTCAGCTTGACAAAGCTTACTGTGAGGCAATACATCAGCTGGTACAATCCGGAGCAGTCAAGAAGCTAGGCCCCAATGAGATCTCGACAACCGGTGAATCGTGGTACATACCTCATCACCTAGTCAGCCAAAATGGGAAAATTGGCTCGTCTTCAATTGTTCCTACCATTTTCGTGGGCTGAACCTCATTGATGCCCTTCTTCCGGGACCAACCTTAGGTGCATCTCTTCTTGGTGTCCTGTTGCGCTTTAGGCAACAAGCAGTAGCAATCTGCAGAGATATTAGGGGAATGTTCCATCAAGTTCAGCTTCTGCCAGAAGACCGGCCACTTCTCAGGTTCGTATGGAGAGATATGAAGCGTGAGAATCCCCCAGATATCTTCGAGTGGCAGGTCCTGCCCTTCGGTACCACCTGCTCACCTTGTTGTGCCACCTTTGCTCTTCAACGGCATGTCAGAGATCACAGTGTTCCAGAGGATGGTGTCAGAGACTCGGTTGAACGCTGCTTCTATGTTGATAATTGCCTTCAAAGCTTGCCGACAGCAGCTGAAGCCACAAGGTTGGTGGACAATCTCAGGGAGATTCTGGCATCGGGGGGGTTTGAGATCCGCCAGTGAGCAGGTAACATCCCAACTGTCATCGCACATCTACCAAAGGAAGCAAGGTCAGTATGGAGCGCTGGCTCTCACACGATGACACTGGTCTGTCCGAGTCTACTCTTGGACTTAGTTGGCATTGGGAATTGGACATCTTGGGGTATAAGAGCCGCCCGCTGGACTATGGCACACTGACCATGAGCAATGTGTATAAAGTTCTGGCTCGACAGTACGATCCCCTAGGGTTCATATTACCCTACACAACCCGAGCCAAGTTACTTGTGCAAAGCATGTGGGATAAGCACCGTCACTGGGATGACCCCCTCCTTCCTCAGGAGCTCCAGCAGGCTTGGAGAGAGTGGGAAGGCAAACTCCACCTGTTGCCTCGTATAACCCTACCTCGAGCTTATGTTCCAGCTCATGTGGATCAAACCGCTGTCTCTCGACAGATCCACATATTCAGTGACGCTTCGGAGAAAGCCTATGGCTCAGTTTCTTACCTGCATACCGAGGACGCTCAGGGCCAGGTCTTCCTGTTATTCCTGGCAGCGAGATCAAGAGTCGCTCCCCGGCGGCGACACTCAGTTCCCCGTCTAGAGCTCTGCGGTGCTCTAACAGCAGCCCAGTTGGCAAAGGTGTTGGAGAATGAGCTGACCTTGAAGATTGACCAGATCATCCTTTGGAGCGATTCCACCACGGTGCTCACCTGGCTACAGTCAGAATCATGCCTTTTTAAAGTATTTGTGGGTACCCGTGTAGCCGAAATCCAAGAACTCACAAACCCAGATGCCTGGCGCTACGTGGACTCATCACTGAATCCCGCTGATGATGTTACATGGGGTAAAACTTTAGCGGACCTTGCTTTGCCGAATCGCTGGAGCCAAGGGCCCTCGATCCTCCACAAGGGACCCGACGTCTGGCCAACCCAACCTCCTAAACTGCTTGATCCAGATTCTTCAGAATACAGAAAGTCAGTCTGCTGCGGTATTGTGACTAACATGGACTGGCCAACACACTTGGAAGGATCTGGTTGAGTCTGTGGTGCGTGAGCTTCACGGGGCGACTGGACAGGGTAACCCTGTTACTGCTTCAGATTACCAACAAGCAGAAATAGTGATCTACAAGAGAATCCAGCATGATTGTTACCCAGAAGAACTGCACCACCTGAAGGAGTGCAAGCCGGTATCTAATAGCAGTCGCCTACTTACCCTGTCCCCGGAGTTAGACCCAAAGGAGGCGATCATACGTGTTGGTGGTAGATTGCGGCGGGCTGAAGCTCTCGATCCTGCATTCAGACATCCGATCATCCTGGATCCTAGACATCCAGCCACCAAGCTCCTTATACAGGAGTATGACGTTCGTCTTTGCCTCCCGGGACCTGAACAGGTATATGCAGAAATGCGCCGCATTTTCGGGATCCTGCGCGGGAGAGAGGCGATCAGTCATGTACAACATCTCTGTAAGGAGTGTAGAAGATGGAAGGCTAAGCCATCGGTGCCAAAGATGTCAGACTTACCCGTGGCCCGTCTACGTCTTCATAAGCCGGCCTTCTACTCCACAGGTGTAGACTGTTTTGGGCCTTTCCAGGTAAAGTTGGGACGCCACTCTGAGAAGAGTTGGGGCACCATTTACAAATGCCTCACCACACGAGCGGTGCACCTGGACCTCCTACACAGCTTGGATTCAGACTCCTTTCTAATGAGCCTCAGAAGGTTTATTGCCCGTAGAGGTACACCAGCTGAACTCTACTCAGACCAGGGCACTAATTTCAAGGCAGCAGAGAAAGAGCTGCGTGAGACATTTGATGGTCTATCCTCAGAGCTTCAGCAACTTCTAATGAAGCAGAAGATTGCCTTTCACTTCAACCCTCTGGCAGCTCCCCATTTCGGTGGAACATGGGAGCGAGAGATAAGATCGGTTAAATCCGCTTTTCTCCGAAGAAGTTCTCCGTACCGTCTTGCTGGAAGTCGAGGCAATACTGAACACAAAGCCGCTAGGATATACCTCATCCAATATTGCAGATTTGAATGCAATCACTCCGAACATCCTCTTGATGGGGCGGCTGGATGGTGCTTTACCCCAGGTGGTATACAACAAATGCGAAGGCCTGAGCACGAGAAGATGGAGGCACTGTCAGGTTTTGGCAGACCACTTCTGGTCTAGGTTCATAAGGTACTACCTGCCAACCTTACAGCACCGGCAAAAGTGGCATACCACCACAGTGGATCTTGCTGTCGACTCTGTTGTTCTGTTGATGGACCCGCAACTTCCTAGAGCTCTTTGACCGATTGGCAAAGTAACTAAAGTACACCAGAGCCCTGATGGATGAGTAAGGTCAGCAGAAGTCCAGATTAAAGACAAAATCTACACCAGACCAGTTGTCCGCCTCATTCTCCTCCCAGCTATCCCAGACTCGGATGAGGAGATGGATTCTGCCGTAGGGCCTACAGAAGAGGCTGATAAGTGAGACAAATTGTACACAATTTGGGGGCGGCTGTGCAAAAGGCTCATTAATGCAGATGCACAGAAGCGCTTTTTTCTGTATCGCGGGGACTTTTATTTTGGCGGAATGCCGTTTCATTCTGTGGAGTGCTTCACAGCGCCGCGCAATCGCAATCTAGTATTGCATTAGGCATCATTGGTCCTCAGCTGGAATGAGCCATGCGATTCCGTTACAAATGGCAATCATACGATTATCTTTATGTTCCTTTGAGTGTTTAAGTTTGTGTGCATCCAGAGAGAAAACCACACCCACATACATGAGTGTATGCTGAGCCGTCAAAGGACATAAGGTTCAAGATGATACTGCTCTACATCAGTATTAATGCTCATCTATAATATGTGCACAATCTGAAAACTGGATAATGCACTTTGCTATAACCTGGCTCCCCCTCTGCATATGTCTGTAACAATAAATCTGTTGAACACGATTCCTTCTCCGGCTTTGGTTTTCTAACCGGCACACGCGGATCAACTCCACCTACTTAGGAATAGCAAGCACCTTACAGTCCTGACCCCCCTCAGCTACAGTCATCGCATCTCGTGTGCCGCTGATAAGGCTGCCTCCTTAATGCACACCTAAAATTTGAATGCAACGTTTTTTATTTTAAATTCGACGAATACTCGAAATTCAAAAAATTTTTTGACAGCCCTAATTGCTTTATGCTGAATTACAGTTATTTAAAAGTGAAAGTAAAATGTGCATGCCGCTTTTACAAGCTATTTAAAAGCGAAGGAAAGTGAGGAAAAGAGGGAATGCCCCTGCCCCCACGGTGATACCGGTATTATCGATTAACCGGTGGGAAAATTTCCTCACCGTCACAACCTTAGTCAGAGGATAGGTATCCAAGAGGCTTGGAGTTCAGTATTCCCTCTACCTCAGTTAACACTGTCCTGAGGACTTCCTCTGTAACAGACTGAGCACCAACAGAAGCATACAGAGCTGATTTAAGCAGATCGTATCTCCCATTCCCATACTCTTCCGAAATGAGGAGCTCCAGGTGGGTTGAAGCGGAAGTGAACTTTCTGCTTCGCTAATTGTTGCTGTAACTCAGGCGACATACCTTTGAAGGCTTCATGCAATTCTCTCTCTCCGCCTTTAAAATTAGTCCCTTGATCTGACCAAAGTTTGAAGGGTGTTCCTCTATGTGCCACAAACCTTCTAAATGCCATGAGGAAGGAATCAGAGTCAATGATTTATAGTAGTGTTGTCACGGTACCAAAATTTCAGTATTCGGTACCAATACCAGTGAAAATTCATGGTTCTCTGTACCAATATCAGTACCAAAGCAAAACACAAAAACATGCTAATTAAAATGTTTTACTATACTTTCATTTAATCCAAACTGTTTACATATTTAATTTTAAAGGGTTTTTAAAACCTAGAGTTATTCAGCCAAGAATAACAACTAAGTTAGCTAAAAAAATTAAAAAAAAACCCAGAACTGCTTTTCTGACTGATATGACACAATGTTAACCATTTGTACATTCTCTAACACACACATTTTTGGATTAATATTTTCGCTCTTGTCATGTAGGGTAGAATGAAGTCCAATGGGTCATATTGACTGGCAAGGATCCGATATAAATTGCACATTGTGGGTGGTCCATAGTCTAAGGCAGTGATTCCCAAGTGGTGCCATCTGTCGAGAGCAGGGGTGCCGTGTAAAAATTTTTTAAAAATTAAAATAAAATAATAATAAATATTATTTTTTAAAATATTTTTAAATAGCTAAAATGTTCAAAAAAGCATCTATTATATAATATCCATTTCTGATGTCGCCAATAATTAGAGATGCACCGAAATTTCGGCTGCCGAAAATTAGTTCACCGCTCAGGTTTCACTTTCACGTGGTGTGACGCTCTGCGTATTATCCCGCTCTATGCGTGTGCGCTCCGCTCAGTCACTCTACTCGTATACCGTTCATGCGAATCGGAACCGCAAAGTCCACTTACCATTGATGGACAAACATTTTTAATATTAAAAATATCTGTATGACATTATATTCTGCAGTTCTTCCTTGTTGTACCGAACATCTATACTTTTCAAATTATCATATCGAAGTTTGAAATTCAAATATTGTGACAAAATTAATTGTGTAGGGTGTCACAAGTTTGTTAAAATTTCCAAAGGGTGCCGCAACTAAAAAAAGGTTGGGAAACACTGCTCTAAGGGACAGTGCTTGTACCTAAGAGTGTCAGTGGGGCAGTGCCAGTGCAGACCCAGAGTGGATTCAGGAACTTCTGTTTCCCATTGTGACAACCACAGTTTGGTACTGGTAGACTGAGCCTCCTTAGGTAGATGGCTTACCACCTCAGGTTGGTTTGAGGCCCACTGCCGGATGTCAAATCCTCCACTTGCCAGTAGCTCTCGGAAGACGGTCAATCAGCCCTCTGGCCTCATCAGTTGTGTTCAGGCTCTGAAGACAGTTGTCAACATAGAAGCCCCTTTGAATAGTGAATTGTAGGTCATGTTGTCAAGGACATGTTTGTGCAGGGCATAGGAAGCATAGCAAGGGCTGCAAGTAGTGACGAATGGAAGCACCTGCCATTTATAGATGTCCAGTTCTCTGTCTCGTTCCATATCTCTCCAAAGGAATTGCAGGATAGGTCTATCCTGTTCCAGAAGTCGAACTTGATGGAACATTCCTTTCACGTCCCCACTCACCGCTACAGAATGCTCCCTGAATCTTATCAGGACTCCAAGGAGTGACGGACGTAGTACTGGGCCAGGTAGTAGGGATTAATTTAGGTTCATTCCCTTGTACTGGAATGAGCAGTTGAAGACCAGTCGATTTTTGTCATTGTGGGTGACCATATGATGTGGTATAAATCACCTCTCAGGGCTCGGTGGTGTTTTGTCTGGATCAAGTTTGGACACATAACCTTCCTCCACCAATTTCTTGATCTCCGCAGAATAGGTCGCTGCTCGTTCTGGGTCTTTCAAGAGATGCCTTTCAGTTCTACGAAAGAGTGGCATTACTGCTTCTTCAGAGGCGTTAAGACAAGCCATGCTGGATTTACGTAACGGGGGTAGCATACCTCTGGATCCCATTTACGTCAACTCTCACAGTTCCTTCATTCAGGATTTCAAGGGCCACCTGATCCTCTCTTGAGCGAGTGACCTATTTCTCATTACGGTAGGGGAGAATGTCCAGTTCCCATAACAACATTTCTCATCAGTTCTGTTTGCTTGGATGACAAAGAGGTTAAGAGGACCTGTTGAGGATTCAGGAAGAGCTTCGCTGGGCCCTGTAGTGTTCAACTCGGTCTCGTTTTGATGGCAGCTGGCCCGCCAGGGGGTCCCAGGTTAACTGCTAACTCAAGATTGGGGTGATTAGATGTGGTTGATCAGCACCAATCAGCAGGTGTGGGTGAATCTTCTCAAAGGACTGGATAGGAGGTGTTTGTACTTACTTACAAGGGCCTCCATAGGATAGGATTGTTGAACTAATCCCAGGTGGTTGGCTGTAAAGGCTTGCTTGATATGGTATGTCTTATGTGGTTGCGCCACTGGAGAGATGCTGAATAAAAACTTTGAGCCTTGCAGTCGTGACACTTTCTGATGGATGGTTCTAATTGATAGCTCCTCCTCTTCACCTTTCAGATTCAGTTTCTGGGCTGCAGCAAACAATAAGATGGCATGTTCGGATCCATCGTCTAGAATGGCATAAGTTTCCAAGGTGTGGTTATTATATCTCAGCAGAACTCTGACTACCTTGAGCAGGACCCGGCTATCTGTTCCAGGTTTGTCCAGGTATAAGGTTTCCGCAGTGGAACTTGATACTGGTGAAGTATCCTTCACTGACTTGTAATTGATGTCATGGAGTATCAGCAAGTGTTTCCCTTTACACTTGTTACAGGGTTTCTTCAGGTTGCACTGTGCATATAAATGTGACCTCCCACACTTCCAACAGCATTTGTTAGTCTGAATCCATTGCTTCACATGTTGAGTCGTGAGCTGCTGAAAGTTGATGCACTGACTAAGGAAATGGTGTGCATTCTCGCAATAGGGACAAAAAGCTTTACTTTTCACCTTCTTCTCTGGCGAAGTGGCAGATTTAACTGGAGAGGAAGTTGTATTTGTGGCGAGGCTGCCTGCTCCATGCAGTACAGTAGATGGTCTTGACCTTTGCTCTTGGTGTTTATCAGTCCTTTGCTTTGGCCATCCCCTTGTCTGAATGTTTCCCACCACATCATTACTTTGACACCACGATTCAGCTTGTAACCATTTGGAGAACTCTGGAAGTGTAAAGCTTGAGGCTTGACTAGGCTGCATTTGTCTCCTGAAAGCAGCTCTTAAATCAGGTGGCAGCTTGGTCAGCAGGTGAACTACATGAGAACCGCACCACAGTTCGGCATCCCCTTCTGGTCCCAGGGATTTCAGCAGTCCTACCAGGGCTTGAATTTGTAATGCAAACCTTTTGAAGGCTTCAGGGTTTCCTGGACAGACCTCTGGTGCATCCATTACTCGAGCAATCTTATTCAAAGCAAGTTGATGAAGCTTACCAAATTTCTCTGTCAAGGCAGCCACTGTCTCTGTGAAAGGATTAGTGGTCGACCAATATGGGTTTTTTGACAGCCGATGCCGATATCTTGGAAAGCAGGGAGGCCGATGGCCAATATAATTGTATTTATTTTAATTTATATTTAAGAAATTTGAAATCAGTTGAAAATGGATTAAAAATAATTGTGTAAAATAAACATACTTATACTTTAGAAGACAAAGCATTTTTTCACAAATAAATACATATTTAATCATAATCTAATTAAAAATGTAAAAGGTAAAAACCAACAGGGCACTCAGTATTCTGGGAAGTTTGTGTGCATTGGGAATGATATATATATATACATATATCTTTTCCAAATAAAGCCAAGGTAACACTCATTTTACATACAGCACACAATGAAAATGACATGAATATGACAGTGGGCAAATGCATAAAGCGCAGCATATTTTGAAATCACTAACTTGGTTTAAAGTTTGTCGATCGCGCGTCTCCAGTAAAGCTGAACTCTCTTCCTGTCAGCATTCAATTTGCACGGACCGACCGTCATGCAGAGAACATGCGATCATGCAGGATACACATGCACACTTCACAAGATCTCACAACTGGATCGGACTAAGTTTGCAAGTTTTGTGAAATTAAATGTTCATTAGTCATTCAAAGATTTGTTTAAATGATATAAATGTGTATTTGTTTAATGCTGACGGCAAATGAGAAAGTATAATGTTTGCCTTTCTATTACTAATAATATTAAAGCAATATCGAGCAAACTCAATCGCAAACGCAATCGACGCTATGGCTGATGCAATATTGCAATGAACTTAAGTGAGGGTATGCTGCCACTAGGGCTGAAACGATTCCTTGAATACCTCGAGTAACTCGAATACAAAAAATCATCGAGGCTTCGTTTAGTCCATTTACTGTAACTACACACGGAACACTGTGTTTCCCCACGGACCATTATTACTGACACACAACCCAATAAACTCTGGACCAGACCATAGACTGTATAAAAACAGGGACCAGCCTTTTAAAACAAGCGCTGGACATATTTAAGACCGTAAATCAATATGGTGGCTAGTTATAATGTCCCTATGCTAGCTATGTTTTGTGAAAGACTAAATGCCATTGTGCATAAAAATACCACAGAAATAAAGTTAGTCAATATCACACAAAGAGTGCCAGTTTTCACCTCTAAAATCAGCATGATTACAAATGTGATTTTTATTCAACAGTTCAATAAACAAGAAGGTAATATTATGAGACTTACGTTTTAGACACTATATTTCCTGTTTTTGCTTTATTTTGCCAAAAAAAAAAATTCCAAACAGCCACAGCGCTGTTTTGCGTCTCTGTGCAACATGACGGCGTTTCGTTCCTGAATGAATCACCCGTTTAAATGATTCGTTTCAATTGCAATGACTCACTTCTTAACAGTGACTTGCTGCCACCTGCTGGCGGTTTTAATTTCATATTTAAAGTATCTTTTCGTTTTTAACATCATTTTAAATATCAGTATTCAATGTTTTATGTTTAAAATAAAATATTATTTATGCATTTGTAACTGCAGGTTAAATGCATTCATGTTTCTCTGTGTGGGAAATTCATCCCATGCAGCTTCTGTGTTTCCTCTGCATTGCAAAGATGAATTTTGATACTGATATAATTTGTTTGGTAATAGCCCAAATGTCTTTTATTCTAATTGACTGATTAAATGTAAGAATTTGACTCAAAAGACGATGCACACTTTCAGAAAAAAAGGCTTTATAAAGGTAAAAATGACCATAAAATGTAAAAATCAATTTAAACTTATTGGAACAGATTAGTTTCTATTACTGCTGTGAATTGACAAAAACAAGTTTTACACACACACACACACACACACACACACATCAGTACGTATAGGGACATTTAAGAGGGTTTATTCTCCAAATAACTCTAATTTCATGTTGCAGAAAAATGTGTTTAAAAATTGTGTATGGTCTCTTGTTCTTGTTCCAAGTTACCTTCCTGTTCACTGATTTTTGCCTCTCACAAAAGCCACAAAACCTTCCAAGAAGATGGTAAAGGCTCATGTCATGCTTGAGCTTTAGTTAGGCTGAAACTTGACACTTACGTTGCACGACATAAATGCAATGTTTAGGTATTATTATTATTTTTATTACTATTATTTAGATTTATGCCTTAGTTTAGTTTGTACTGTTTACCTTTTTTTAAAGTAATGTGAAATAGATTTTTGTATTTTTATAAAAAAATGTTTTATTGATATATTTGTGTTTGCATTTTGAAAGCAATTTGTCAATTAAATACATTAAATGGGTTTAGTTTTCACGGTTATTAATGTATGCAATTTCAGCAATAAAAATTTAAATTTTTCTAAAAAGAAAACAAATTAGTTGTTTATTTTAAGAGATCTATCTTATCTCTTGTATATTTAGTAGTGTTTGTCATGACTTTTAGCTTTGGTGAAATTGAATTATTGTCAAAATAGATATTCAAATTCATACACTATTCAAAATCTGTGACCTTGCATGTTTGTGATGTGACCTTGATCTAAACAGCTGTTGTTTCTATTTTTAAGTATTCTAGTATTAAGACTTTAACCATGTTGCATGTTTTTCTATATCTATCTATATTTCTGTAACACATACATTTTTTGGTGCAGGTTTTAGCATGATATGATGATTGCGATGCACAATATATAGTTAAATATTGGCTATCAGCTGACATTTTGTTTTTAATTTAGTGTTATCAGATGATTTTTAACTCTGCATGTTTATTTTTTATTTTTACATTCAGATTACTTAATCAAATGCTCACTTAAAGTTAATCTTTTAAAATACTAATACTTTAATAACACTATTAAATGTAATTTGTAGCATATAAGAATATGATATCCGTTTTCAGTACTGTGCATTATTGTTGTGATGCCTTAAATCACCTGTAGCCAGTGTTGTTGAGGTTAACTATAAAGTATTAAAAGTGGTCTTTATTGAAATAAAATAAAATAAAATAAAACTAATGACTGAAAAACCTGGATTAAAATTAATATAATGAATATGCCTTGGTGTATATATAACTGAAGTAAAATAAGTTTAGTTTAGGTACTAAAATGTCTAAAACTATATATAGGCCTATTTATAGAAATAAAATACGTTTTAAAGCTAAATAGAAATATATAAAAAAAAATAAACTGTAAAACCACAAAATTACATGACTAAAATTAAATTTAAACATTTTATAAAAATCATTGAAAATGTTAATAAATGCTTGTCAGGATTCGTCCAATGAACACAGGAAGCATGATTTGCAAAAAAATCAGTTCTTTATAGTTTTCAGATTTTTTTTTTAAAACATACACTTGGTCATACATAAAGAAAATCACATGGGTCCCCCTGCATCAGATGTCAGTAAAACACATTCACCGATCCGGGATGACAATCCAACTTAAAGGTGCTATATGTAGAATTGACTGGTTGAACTAGGTATTGCAGTCCAAATTCAAAATATTGGAGAGGGTTTTTTTCACCCGGCCCCTCCTCCTCAGACTTGACACACATGCAGGTTGCCAGATTGACGAAACCAACAGGAACTTACCCCTTCCGTTTGGCAGCTTCCATGACTGAAATGAAATACGCTGTGTTTTCCGCCAGCTGGCAACCCGGGGTGCCGAAATACAATTGGGTAAACTGGCAGTGTGCGGGTTACACAGACCAAAACAGAGACAGAAATTCCGACACGGAATGCACATTTTCAAAGGAGAATAACTGACTGTAGCATTGTTTTTCAGATAAACAAGTATGTTAACTTAGCATGTTTCTTAAATATCTGCAAACATATTATGGTATTTTTATGCTTTAGTAGAGTCAAAAACTTACATACAGCACCTTTAAATCTATAGCACATCCAGAATACACAACACTTGAAAAGTGCACCATTTTGGAATGACAGCTATGCTGCTTTTCAATATTAAATTGAACCATGTGGGAAAGCTCCCTGACAGCAGCATATGTCTAGTCAGTTATTGTAAATAGCGGGTTTGGTAATAAGGGCAACATTTTTTAGGGAATGGAACTGTCTGGTTTGATTTGTACAGATGACGGGAGCCTCAGCAGGACCGGTCCACAATTGGATGTTTTAGACAGTTCTGTTCAGATTGAGAAAGAAACATATCCGCTACCTGTCTCAGAAACGGTTTGGTCTTCTTTCTTCAAAGGCAGACAGTCATGGAGTCGGCTTTGAAGTTGCTCTTCTGTTTGTCAGTGCATTTTAAAGAAGATCGCTAAGAACTGTGTTCAGTCTTTGTAAAACTTTTGACATGTGATCACTTGGATCTGTATATATTAGGGCTGTCGCTAGAACAGATTTTGTAGATTTTATTCGACTATTCGATTTTTTTAAATTCTCGACTTCATTTTGCTTGTGTCGACTAACCGGCAAAATATCAGAAGTGGCGCATTTCACAGACGAGAATCCATAAAACACATTATTAGACTGTTTTCCAAGGCTGCATGATATATTAAACCCATTTAAAAATCATAAATAAGCATAATTGTGAATTCACAAATGCTACGATTTAATGAAATAATTATATGCGATGCAGTTCTAATACAGTATATGCGCTTTAATTATTTACATGCGTGTAGGTTAAGTACATGCGTCACACAGCGGCTCCGTTTACAGTAGTTCCACAGGAACATGTGTGGAGCATCTCAAACTCCATCTCTGCGTGTTGTTGTGAGTTTGGGTTTATTATAACGTTAATCTGGGAACACAACATGCGCCATTTCATCAGATTTGTAAGGTAAATAATTTATAAATCTACGCAAACTCAGGAGAATACATCGCGGTTTCAAAATAAAAGCTCAAACATTTGAATTTGAATTAAATTTGAATTAAATGGTACTTGGTCAATATTAATCAAGTATTAGATCGCACAGCAATGTGTAAAAATAAGGCCTCTGCAGGCTTTGTTGTAATGCGTAATGTACATTAGCTCTATTGTTTATAATACATTATGTATTTTAACAGTTTTGTTCAATAAAACCATATGATTTCTTGCTTTTGATACTTTATTTGAACTAATTATTATTGCCTCATTGCTATTATATACTGTATGTATTTTAAGTAATTTTACAGTTTTATCTTTACCAAATTCTGTTTTCCATTATTTTCTGGATTCCATTTTAATGGTTCCATTCAATTTTAATAAACAAAAGCATCTCCAATTAATTGATTTGATTAAAAAAATTAAAAAATATATATATTTTTTTCAGAAATACTGCACATTTACATTTTTCTCCTAAATAAATTCTGGTAAATAACATTTCTGGTAAATACTCCTTTAAAAAGTGTTTTTTGGTTATAATTTTATTATTAGTAGACTAGAACACGTGGATATGTTGTCATTCTTACACTATAATACTGAACTTTGATTTCAGTGATTTGGACTATGAGATGGACACTTGCTTCTTGCACTCTATGTTGCACTTTACTTTTGCTTTTTAAAAAAAAGGATTTCATAGAAATTTGGATTTCATTTGGTTTAATAAAATATAGTTTAATAAAATATTTTAAAGTAAAATTGTTGATTTTTTTTGTGGGAAATTAATAATTTAGATTAATCGATAAATTAGTCGATAGATTAATCGAAATAAAAATAGTCATTAGTGGCAGCCCTAGTATATATGTATAAAGGTGGAAAATGTGAAGGCATTGCATTTTTAAATCGCAGTGCTTCTTTTGCTCCATGACACAGATTTTATATTTACTTATTTACTTATTGTTTATTGTATAAAATTAAACAAAATTGTCCTTAAATGCGTTCCAGTAGCTCAAACAGTTGAGCAAGGTCATGTGTTCAGTTTCCAGGAATTGCATTAAACTGATAAAATGTTAACCATCAATGCTGTGAATAAAAGCACCTGCCAAATGCATAAATGTTAAAATGTTAAATTACCATGTACGGCCAGCAATTAAACCCAAAACAGACTGTGGTTGATGTAGACATGATTTATCCTCAGTATATTTTTATTTTTAATGTAATCTTTGACATTTTCTTTTACTTTGCATAATTTCTTTCAGTTTTGTTGTCGCTTTTCAAGAATGATGCTATGCAATTCTATTTTGCCATCTGTCTACGATTGATTGTTAGTCCATAAAAATGGGATTAAAATAATTCTTTAACGATTTTTCAAGTTTCCTCTGTATTTTGATTTTTGCATTGCATTGCATCTGAGTTTATTTCCCCTATATATCTATATATATCTATATATATATAGATATATAGGGGAAAGAAACTCAGATTTCTTTCATTTTTGGGTGAACTATCCCTTTAAATATTCTGAACTAGACCTGTTTGGATCAAATCAGGTTAATTTGGGGTCGAATGCGTTGCTTTTGACTGCAATATCAGTATTGACATTCTGCCATTTCAATAACTGGCCTGACAGTAATTTGCAGGCACAGTTAATTCATTTTCTCAGGGTGATTACGCAACAAAGGACAAATTCAAAAGCCCCTGTCAAACCACTCATAATGTAGTTGTAGTTTCTCCACTCATTAGTGTTCTAGTTAAATTTTCCTTTCTCCCAAGCCGGCCCTGAACTTTACCTGGGCACGGTGCTTCATTAGAGGTCTGGGATGAGTCTCACGGATTCCCTAATGTGCTACTTAAAAGTGCCTTCTTTTGTTCCTCAATTTCTTCTCATTAGTTTCTAAGTGAAGCTCACTCCAATCGTTATCTTTGACATTGCGTTTTTTCCTTGTATTCATGGGTGAATTGTAACATGTATCAATTGCCTTGCAGCCCCCCCAGGTGACTGAATGGCATTATAATGCCCCATACAGACTCGTCACCACCTGAGCTCAACTCGCTTTTATTATTTACGACAGAAAGGGTTGAGGTTTGACAGTGAGTAGCTGTAACGGGAAGTCGCTTTGAAGTGCTTGTAGACTTTAATCCTGAAAGAACCTGTTTGTGTCCCCAACCTCCATGCACAACCTCTTCCTTACAGCCTTGCACTTCTCATCACTTCCCATAATACTTTGCTGAAACTGTCATGAACCGCAACGCCCAGAGCTTACCTGTCGACAGGATCGGCGTCACGGTTATTTTTTGATAGTGGTACACAGTTTACTTTTTGCAGTAACTTATTTGCATGGGACTGTTTTTTTTAATACACTCATTTAAGCTTTGATTCATAAGCTAATAAATATTTTCCAATACAATGAATCTAAAGTAGGAATGCGCTGATGTTAAAAGTATTCTTTGCGATTATAATGGTGGTACTTCATTTAAATTTATACTTCATAAAATGTTCTTTAAAATGTGCATTTATACATTTTGTAATTGTCTAAATAAATACAACATAATAAATAAATGTGTGTGTATATATACGGTATATAAATAACGGTGTGTATTTTTTAGCCTGTTATCTGGAAGTCATATTTACTGCACTGCATCGTCCATGCCTGCCTCATTTGGGAGGTCATGGCGAAAGGTCTCCAGACAGAGTATAAACAGACCCAGCATGTCATTGGGACAGCAGTCTTTGTCAATATGCTACACACTACCTCTCATTCCTGGGATGAATATTGGATTACCAACCACTTCCGCACACTCGAGACACGACTGCCTACTGTTTGCATAAAACCAGTTCATTAATTCATTTAAATGATTCATCTGTTCACTCTTAAATGCTTAGCGAAGAGAATCGTGCGGCACAGTTTGATAGCAAATGCTGATATAAACAAGGGGGTGGAGGGAAGGAGAAATACAAAAATATAAGAATTCCGGTGAGAATCCTTTCTGGTGATATTAAACAATAATAATTTTAAGGGTTTATGTATTTTTTTTTCTTTTCTTTTTTGAGTTACTGCAAAGTTTCTTATGCTGACTAACACTGCATCCTCTCTAGAGCGGCTTAGAAGTTTGTGAGTACTTTGTGATCCGGCTGTTGGAAATTTAGCTATTTTTCTCACTTCTGTCAGCTTTGCCCACCTTTGTGCTGTCAGCCAGCGTGTGTGCGCACATGCGCCTCGCTCAGGGGCAGAATAATCTCTGAAAAGGGAAAGAGAGAGAGAGAGAGAGAGAGAGAGAGAGAGAGAGAGAGAGAATGCCACTGGCTGGGCTCCTGTGTAACTCGCAGAGGAAAACACAAGGCTCAGATTCTTTATCAGTCATTTCTCTTCACCTCTTCTGACAAGCAGCACCTCCCTGTCACTCAAAGGCAGCCTGGTGAGAAGGCAGCTTCTGCTTAAATACAGCTGGCCTACTGCTTCTCTGAAAGTCATTTTCAGCGTATTTTTATTTCTTCTTTTGTGTTTGAAAAGAGAGATCTTTTTCAGTTAGTGCACATTTGTTAGTTGTAGCTATTGTTTACTTGGTATGTCAACCTTTTTTATCATTTGCATCAGTTCAGTGTTATTGAATCAACAGTTAGCAAAATGGATGAGCTAAATTGTTTCTATTTTACATTTACTAATTGCATTTTAATGCAATTATGTAGACTGTGTTGACACAAAAATACCATAAACAAACAAACTTACTAATTTAAATCATTTAAGAATATGTATATTAGGGATGGGCGATATGACCAAAATCTAATATATCACAATATAGATATTTTTGCTTTAAATAAAGTCTTTATATGAACATTTTTGATACCATAGAAATTACATAATTCTTGTCACCAGTGTCAATATAATAAAAAAACTAACGCTAACCTAAATTAAAAAGGGAAAAAAAAATCGGACTCACTGAAGACAAGTAAACAGTCAGTGATTAAATAGGAATAAAACACTAATTACAAACAATAGGGCAAAAAAACAACAACAACTATAGTAGAACAAATGAATAAGAAATGCTACATACGTTGTATAAAGTAATTACATGTATAAAAATACTGCATATTCCTCACTGTGTAAACTAAATATTTCATCTTATTAAAGTTACAAAAGGGATATAGTAAAGAGCAGTCAGAGATTTTCTCTCTTTTGTTATTTGATTAACATGAATGACAAACAGCAGGAATATTAGACTGCTGTCACTTTAAGAGCTGCTTGGATCCAGTATACTGTTATACATGTTTTCTTTTTCAGTTGTTTGCTTTTACTTAAGACTAACTGTGTTTACGAGGATACTTGCAAAGATGGGCATTTTGAGTGCCATCTTCATGTGCACATGCCTCTCAGACAGCTCTTTCGCTGCTGATTTCATTTAAACGGCTTAAAAATACTTGTTTTTATACCCCAGTGCTTAAAAACGGGCAAGCAATAAGTTGTTCTGAGCGCTTAACCGCAAATTTCATGCAGGTTGACAAATTTCTATCGGTTAATCGTGTCTACCGGTATATCGCACACCCCTAATGTTTATCATGTAATTATATTACTAAAAATTCAATATTAAAAAAATATATAAATATTAATTTACTTTGATTAATGTAATTATTTGTTAATTCTGTGTTTCCTACATTTTCAAAATAAATAAACATATATATATACGTATATATATATAAACATATAGTATAAATTAGGATTATTTATATAAATTCAATATTAAAATATCTCTAGTATTGTCTGATAACCCCTATGGTACCGATATATTATGCATCACTAATCTAAAGTATTAGTTTGAGAAATATTACATCTCTAATATTCTCATATTAAAATTTTGCATTTATTCCCTGAAAATCCTTAATGTTACATTCATCATTAATTAAATTAAGAATATTTATGTCTTGTAAATTGATTAGTAATTATACTAATTATGATTTAATTATTTTGTCATCACCTGTAATTCCAGATTTCCTTATATATATGAGACACAAAGAGGCACCTTACATAAGGGCCTTTCACACCGCAGGAACCTTTTCATAGTACCAGAACTAATTGTGGAACTACCCACTTTTCGGCATGTTCGCACCGCCGGAACTGGGAGCGATTTTAGTACCGGACTGCCTTTTTCGAGAACCAAATTAGCTCCTACTCCGGAGCAGGGTCTAACCATCACAACTGGTACTAATCGTGACGTAAGTAGACATTGATTGGCCAAACGCGTATGAAAACACCCTCACCCGCCATGATTTAAAACGATTGATTAAATACTGTAAGCATGTCAACTTATTTCGCAAGTATGGAGAACAACGATAGACGGACGGATGCTGAAGTGCAGGCACTTGTAGCAAATGTAGCATTGCTAGCACTCGTTGGATATTCTTAGTCCTCCTTTCCGTTCTTTCAATCGCTTTACGTATACATCGACAGTCCATGTCCATTATTGTGAAACCTGCGAGACACAACAAAAACACAGCTCCGATCACAGTGTCCTCCATCCTCCTTTTGTTAACGTAGTTCTTTGTTTCTGTTGTTGAACACCGCGCACAAATGATGTCGCTGTCGACCGGCTTACATCACTTCCTAGTACACACTGTCGGTGCGAATGCAACCCTTTAAATGGTACTGGGAAATAGTTTGCGCAAAATCGTCCCAGTACTTTAGTACCGTACATTTAGTTCTGGAACTAAAGCGGAGCGAAAGGGTCTATTGTGACAATTTTCTAGCAATGTGGATCTGATATTAATGTTCATTTTTGGAATGTGTCTGCATTTGATACAGCACCTGGTCACTCACAATGCCTGCTATGAGGAACAGTAGCATCATTAAACGGGAAGCGTAATGAGGCATGAAATCAACATCAACCATCAGCAGGGGACTTTACTTCACTATAGGAACTATGGGTAATAAGGTGTCAGGAGTCGTTTTCTCCTGGTTTAATCATCCAGACCTTGAAACTCCCTCCATTCACAGTAAACAGCTGTGTTCTGGACTGAACTCTTAGGACTATGATTGACACACACTGCCTGTGGCTGCACAACACTGGGAGACACCAGCCCTACAGCCTTTCTGACTAATGCCATGACAACATGCGTTTTTTTGTAGTGTATAAAACTGCTATACTGTGTCTGCACTGGAAGTGAGCGATTACAGGTCTTGATGAGTTGAGGTCGTTTGTGCTGGAAGAGTTTAAGTTCATTAGCAACTACTCCATTCAGCAGTAAGAGTGAGACTAGAATTCAGAAACTATAAATGGGTGGGTAGGATATTTTTATTAATATTGTATATGTTAAAAATGACATTGCATGTATGTTTTTATAAAATGGTTACTGATAAGGTGTGTACATATGGTTCAGAGTAAAAGATTATTTAAAGTCAGTGAGCTGGCTTTAAATTATTTCATTCAATTTTTTTTTTTTATATATATATATATATATATTTTTTTTTTTATTTACTCTATATATTTAAGGCTCACAGTGCAGCCTCAAAATGCTAATAAATGGTCATTTTAAATCTGTCTGTCTATCTATCTGTATAAGAATAAGTATATTGTTTCATTTTTACATATATCTGCATGAGTGACGATGGAACATTAGGCCTATTACACTAATATTCTGACATTTTTATTTTTGCAAGTTACTTGAAACATTAAAATAAACCGAAATTACTTGCAATTAATATGCTTTCTATTAGGGGTTGACCGTATAAGGTCATGGCTGATTATCAGCGCTGATATTAAGCATTTTCATGGTTATCGGTAATGGTCATTTTCAAACTGATTTGCCGATAAATAATTTAAAAGCATTTAAAGATCATTTTTGTCAGAGCCAAATAGCTAAATAACTAGTCAAATATTTACGAAATTAGGAAAACATTAAAATATAAAACTAGTAAATGTAACTAATAAAATGAATAGTTTGCAGATTATTTGGAAATAAAATTTCATTTCAGATGAGCAATATAAAGAGTCCAGTTGTGTTGAAGTAGTTGTGTGGCGCATCAAAAATAGTAACACAAGCCATTTGTCAACTGAAGGCCAAAGTCAGTGCTTCCAGTGTTGTCAAGTCCAAAAGAGACTGGTGTCTCGCAGGGACAGATCCAGACTTCTGATTTGAAACGCTGTCTGCTGGGGTTTGCAAAGCAATTCTACAGCTCATAATGAATAAGGATCTTTCAAGCTCTGGTGAGAGATGGTCCATCTGGCGTAATGCATATTAGTATTGGCATAAGGTGTTGGGAATCGGTTGAATTATCTGAAGCTGTTTAATTAACCTTAGATAACAACATTCTGACCCAGAGCAGATTTCATGGTGAAGTAAAGGCCATTATATTAGCCACTCACAGATCCCTTATGGCTGATTTTTCACTGTGAATGCTGAGATCCAACTGCAAAAAGTGACAGCTACTTGTTTTTTTACTTTAGAAGACAGCTCTAAGAAAGAGTTTTTATTCCCTTTTGAATTAATTATTTTGCATTGAGTACTAGATCAAAAGTTTTATGGCAAATCTGTGTCACGTTCATGGGGCTGTGTATTGAAATTTTGTTGAGACGAGATTCCTCTGAGATGGTTGACATGCCTCCTGAATCTCTCACAATAGGCCAGCTGACATCTTCCACTTAAACAAACCCTCATAGCAGCATCTCTTATGGTCATCAGCGACCTTCAGAATAATGACGTCTAGGCTTCACTTGTGCAGTTGTGGTGGTGTAGAGCTATGTTTCACATGCCGAAGTATGTATGCTTTTAAAATTTATTTTATAGTGCATATTTTCAAAGTCCTCAAGTTCAACGTTCAACATGGCACTTCATGGCAAAGAACTCCCTGAGGATCTGAAAAAAATAATTGTTGCTCTACATAAAGATGGCGTAGGCTATAAGAAGATTGCCAAGACCCTGAAACTGAGCTGCAGCACGGTGGCCAAGACCATACAGCGGTTTAACAGGACAGGTTCCACTCAGAACAGGCCTCGCCATGGTCGACCAAAGAAGTTGAGTGCACATGCTCAGCGTCATATCCAGAGGTTGTGTTTGGGAAATAGACGTATGACTGCTGCAGAGGTTGAAGTGGGCCCAATTTGGACATTTTCACTTAACGGTGTACTCAATTTTGTGGCCAGCGGTTTAGACATTAATGGCTGTGTGTTGAGTTATTTTGAGGGGACAGCAAATTTGCACTGTTATTCAAGCTGTACACTCACTACTTTACATTGTAGCAAAGTGTAATTTCTTCAGTCTTGTCACATGAAAAGATATAATAAAATATTTACAAAAATGTGAGGGATGTACTCACTTCTGTGAGATACTGTACATTGTACAAGGTCTTTCTACTTCAAAATGTCATGTTTAATTTGATGTGCCATTTCTTTGTAATTATTTGTGAAGATGCTGAGTAAAAATTACACATTTTCTTAGTGTAGAATTGAAGGATTTCATATTTAAAAGCATGTGGCAGCTGCAAAATCACCATTTACTTTTTGCATTGTGAAAAGAAATTCTTCATAATCTAATAATTCAATATCCATTATATATGTACTGTTGAACTCTGGATTCCGGAGACGTACTGTATGGCTTCATTATGCTCACTAGCTCTAATTCGCTCTGTCACGTTGGATGTTTTTTTTTCTTCTCCTCCTTGCAGATATGAATGGCGTCATCCAACTAAGCTCATGCAAATGACAGAATAAAAGAAATAAAAAAGAAGATGTTTAGGCTGTTCTTTTTCCATTTGAAAAACATTATAGATGTGGATGGGTGCCATGAAAATGACAAAAAGCATCATAAATGTACCATTAAGTAAATGTAAAGCCTTTTGATTTGCTATATAAATTTAAGAGGGACAATTAAGAGGCATTTTTTATTTTAAACATGTTTTGTCAAGATGCATTGCACAAGGTTTAACAATATGTAAGTTAAAGGGATAGTTCACCCAAAAATAAAAATTCTGTCATTAAGAGCTCTCTGACCCTCCCATAGACAGCAAGGATCCTTACACGATCAAGGCTCAGAAACATAGCAAAGAGTTCATTAAAATAATCCATGTGACATCAGTGGTTCAACCGTAATTTTACGAAGCTATGAGAATACTTTTTGTGTGCAAAGAAAACAAAAAGAACGACTTTATTCAACAATTTGTCTCCTCTGCGTCACCCTATAGCGCCATTTTGGAGAGTATCACATACATACGCAATGTTTGCTGTTTTATGTCAGCAGCACCGTATGCGGATACACTGTTTACGTTGTTTACGCTTGATCTGAAACAGCGTATCCACGTACATACGTTTTTTATATTTTCATTTCTACAAAATGTAATGTACTTTTATAACACTATTTTGAGTTTTATTACCTTTAAATTCAGAAAATGATTTAACGCTGCTGCATGAGTGTTTCTAGGGATTGATGGCAAATTTGACATCTTTCTTTCTTCTGACCAACGTAATCAGTCTCTTGGTATTTTTTCGTCATTAATTTAAAGGTCATAGAAATGTTATATTTTCTTTTGCCATTAGAGCAAATGTGAACACAAAAACTATTTGTTGTCGTTTCCATTCACCACTATGATGACTTGAGCTTTTGAGAACCCTGGAAATGCAAAAATGGTCCATAGCTTTGTGTGAGGAAGTTATTTACTGAAGATTTCCTCTGAAATCTCATTTCTGCTTACGCATATTCAAATATGGTGCATCACACCTGATTTTACATCAGCGGTGTTGTTTTTAGTTCTCACCATTGACATCAAACCCAACAAGTCACAAAAGTTCCCTTTTTGAAATAGAATGCTGTTAATTGCCTTTGTTATGGTTATATAGATGATATGCAACCACTATACGAGCAAAACCCGAAGGTAATAAAAGTCTGTGGGTGGATGGAGACGTTCTTGTTGCCATATTCTTCTGAAACGAGTCTAACAAGCTTACTCACGCAGAACTGCACGTGTCAAGGCACGCCATTTTAAGAACAATGACGAGGAAATTAATTAGCAAGGAGGATGCAAAAACCGTTATTAAGATTCAAGTGGAGAGCGTCCCGCTTTGCGTTACTAATAAGCGTGAGGTGTTGAGGGGAATTATGTTGATTAAATGTATGCCGAGGTATTAAACGAAGCTGAGGTATTAAACTAAACGCAGCATAACCCACTCTTAGAGTTGCCATGGCTTTACGAACGCTGAAGAACACGAGGTCAAGAGGTTGCCTTTTTCCTCTTTGCTTCCCCCGTTTGCGTGTTGAAGTGAAAAGACACTTGGCTTTCTGACCAGAGATGAAGTAAATGGCAGCAGTGATGAATTCTGATTGACAGAGTTTCTCATATAAGGAAATCTCATCTTCCTTGGCTTGCACTGGCAGCCATTCATCTTCCAGTGCATTGCATTCGTTCATCGGCGTTCTCCCAGAGTGCACTGGTGTTTTCTGTAAGAAGTAGACAGGCTGCACTAATGGGTCTGTTTTTGTTGCCATAGTAATTTACTTTACAAATGCACCAATCATTAAGCCGCATTGCTATTCATTATCAAATTCACGCATGCAAACAAGGTGATTAATTTGATTTTTAAGCTTAATTTGGCTGTCTGTTTGTTTCTTTTTTTGGTAAAAAATCAAATCTTGATGCAGCATTAGCGACTGTTCCTAATTACCATCATACGTCTGTGAATCTGCCATATTGGGAAGTTCAAAATATGTCATAACACAAAATCTGTCATAACTGCAATGGCAGAGAAATGGCAGATGCAGACTGCAAAAGTACATCAGTACAACACCCAGGTTACAAGTTGTAGCTACTTTAATGAAATATTAACGTGGATATAATATTTTAAGAGATTTCAATTTAGATTTTTCAGGGTTAGGATGTTGTAGTTAATTAACGAGTATATAATGTGTATACACACACACACACACACACACATAATTTTAGCAGTCCCTTATAACCAATTTTAACTACATTTGATTTGCCATAAATGCCTGAGAATTTACATTTATGCAATGTTTCTATCCATTATCTATTTTGATTTCCAAATAAAATTAGATTATATCTCAAATATATTACAATATATACTAGATATAAAATCCATAATTTAATCTGTTGTCTTGTAAACTATATAGATCATCATACAGCATATATGGCTGTAAAAATCATTATATACAGCATAGTCAATGTACTAGGCTATATGTTGTATATTCAGTGGATTATGATTTATATTTAATGCACAAACTAAATTATATTAAACAAAAAATGTTGACGGAGTGAGTCCGACTTCTTTCAAACATAATCTTATTATTTTTTGGCCGTTCAATGTGTCATCGAGACATTTTTGTTTTTGCAATAGTGCACTTTTCCTACACCAGATCCAAGCTCAAACATAAACTCTGCATTAAAGATTCATACAGATCAACACAAGTTTCACAGCACTACATTATAGTGAAAAATATGCTTATGGTGGAAGCAAGCCAAGCATACAAACGAAATGGCTTTGCTGATCTCACCGCCTCACTCACACGCCTTACTGTAAGGTAAGATGCAATGGAATACTTTTTTATGCTGCCATTTAGAACTGCTTTTTTAGTATTCAGGGCAATAACAAGCATGATAAACACACTGCTTTTACTCTTTCTCTTACTTTTTTTCAGAACAGACCATTTAACTGATGACTTAATCTAATATGCTGCCTGCCACCAACCAGTCAACAAATATTAACACTCATGTCAATTCATGAGCCCGGCTGATCTTACTTGGTGCAGAAATTACAGGTTGAAATATCTACTCAGAGAGAGATGTTGGTGTTCAGTAACTACTTTATTGCATCCAGATATTAAGTGAGTATATGTGGACAGTAAATTACTGGTAACTGTCACAAATCATCTCATTGTAAAAACCCAAGTGTTTGAAATGTTCTCTTTTTTTTCTCTGGTTTTGGTATTACAAGATGTGTGTGCATTAAATAAGCAGCCATACATTGTGAAAATTGTATAATATGCAGAAAAGGATGTGCTGACACCATTTATATCCCAGATAAAAGAGTTACATGACCTTATATATTGTTGACTATTAAGTATAATAATGCATGTAAACATTCACTGTATCCAGACAAACCAAAACAGACAATGAGTGAGTGAGTTGTTGAATTATTGCTGCGTATTTTATGATCAGTATAGTGAAAAGGTGAATAACTCTGTGTAATTCGCATCAGTATACGCTCATTAGCATTCATTTAGCTCTTGGGCAAAAGAACGGACGGTCAAAACCGAAGAGAAAACTTGTGTAACCGAATGCATTAGAAATAAGCTGTCAAACCTTGTATGTTTAGTGTCTGAACACTTTATTCTCAGTTATTTGTTAAGCCTGTAAGGCCAAAGGCTTGTGTGAAGACACATAATTGGTCTCCAATGCCTTTGTGTTGAAAGAGTGTTTGTGCCTGCAGGATAATATAGAGATGTTTGCACATATCACATGTCAGCAAGTCCTGCTGCCCATATTTTAAAGATGCATGCAGTATTTTTCAGTGTTGGGGAAAGTTACTTTTAAAAGTAGGGCTGGGTGATATAGCCAAAAAAATGATCACGATAATTTTTTTCATATCAGTCGATATCGATAATTATCACGATAAATGTCAAATCTTTATTTCTTTCAAGTTTAAAGCCAGATTTTTGCTCCACAGTGAAAGTTGTAGAAACCAGACCATTAATTGTCCTTAACAAAATAAATAGAAAAATAGACAAATTAATTTCTTAGTTTCTGCGTGTTCTAATGAGTGATATTGTTTCAAATCAAGAAACCGGTTTGGGTTGCCTGATAATATTAATAATAATAATAATATCACTTTATTTTCTCTTAAAAATGCCCATTTGATAGTAGTTTGAGCTAGGATGAAGAGGTACATTTTTGTTCATTATCAAAATCAGTAACATCTGTAAAAATTGTAGCAACCTCAGTTTTATATGGTTACATTTATTCTGACAGTTGTTTTTTTAATTAAAGCGGTCATATGATGTTGCTAAAAAGAACATAATTTTGTGTATTTGGTGTAATGAAATGTGTTTATGCAGTTTAAAGTTCAAAAAACACATTATTTTCCACATACTGTACATTATTGTTTCTCCTGTATGCCCTGCCTTTTTTAAACACGTCGATTTTGACAAAGCTCATCGGTCTGAAAAAGCGAGGTGTGCTGTGATTGGCCAGCTATCCAATGTGTTGTGATTGGCCGAATTCCTCAAGCGTGAGACGGAAATGTTACGCCCCTCACATACTGTTGATGCCGTGTCCGGCCGGATCGACGAGACAAAAACATTGTAATTTGTTGCATCCAGTGGGGACATAATTACTGATTATAATGACTTATACTGTCTTTTTACGCATTGCGTTGCATTGCATCACGCCGCGTAAACATAAAACTCTGTCTGCATTTGTGGTTGGAGAAATGACAAACAACAAGTGCTACTCTACTGCCCAAAACTCGCGTTTGAATCATCAGTGGCAAATCCTTTAAATGAAAACGTACTTACATGAGTCAGAACTGCCGGCATTTTAGTCTAACGTTACTCTCCCAGGATCAGTAAACAGTCCTCCATAAAATGTGCTGCACACATCTGGATATTTGGGTTAAACTGTTCTGGAAAAGTGTTGTAAATACAACTTAACCCCTGATTTGTAGTCGTGTCCTCTTTTGGAAGACCAAACAAAGTAGTTTCGCTTTCACAACGAAAAATACAGTGGCCTAGAGTGAGGGGAAGCCCCGGCTTAGCGTGAGCTGAGGCCGGGCTAGAGTGAGTTGAGGCCAGGCTAGCGTGAGCCGAAGCCCCGGCTTAGCGTACGCTGAGGCCGGGATAGAGTGAGCTGAGGCGGCGGGGTCGAGAACGGCACACCCGGCGGATGCAACGAATGAGCGGCAACCACATGTGATGGACCCCGGGCTGGACTCCGCATTGTCCACAGTGAAAGTTGATGTATTCCCTCAGCGACCAGCACAGATCAGCTCTAGGCATGACGAAGCGGATATCATCCTCTTTTGGAAGACCAAACAAAGTAGTTTCGCTTTCACAATGAAACACACAGCATCTTCAGGACATGGCTGCAGCGTCAACAATACTACAGCGAGAATACAAGTTACGCCTTCTTTCTTTGCATGAATATTTGGGAGGCTTTATGCAAATCTTCCCAGATAGTGACGTAGGTATGTGGGGGCATGTTAGAACGAGCCGTTTTAGGCAGGCGTGGTTGAATCTTAACTTTTATAAAGAATATCTCTTTGGATTTGAGACTTTAGTCTTTGCAACTTTACGATCTTCTTTATGCACCAAGAGCTTGTAACACTTTGTAAAATTGAAATTGCATCATATGACCCCTTTAAGCATTGGTCTTCCATAGTAGCATACATTTAAATCATGATAAACAGTTAAAACCACACATATAGCACCTCAAATATGTTTTTAGGTAGCCTGTATGAAAAACAGTAGTCTAAAAATATTCAGTGTAAATGCACACATGCTATAGCTTAATCACAAATGCATACTATAATTATATACCATTACTCCTGTAATAAAATTGAATGTGACTATCCCACATTTGTGCCACAATACCATGGTGCAGTGAGTGTTACTACAGTAAATCCATGGTAAATGATGGCAATGTGTGGAATGAAAAGCCTTACTGTCTCATTCGTTGCACACAGTGTTTCTCCTGTTTGGCTTTAAACTAGTTTAAATCACCGAGTCATTTGTGTTCATCGCTGAGTTCAAACGCTTCACACTGCATCTCACAGCGCTGCTTAGAGCTTGCATGAGCGAGTAAACGCATCTGCTCTAGGGATGGGCGTATCGATCCAAAGTATCGATATATCGATACTGACGAGAGTATCGAAAGTATCGATACTCAAACAAAAAATATCGATACTAAGGTGTGTTTTATTTACCAGTGATTTTGTTAATTTAACAAAAATATAATGCGTACAATATGCATCGAATTGGACGAATAACCTTTGTTAGCGAGTAATTGTGTAGGATAGAAATATTTTCCTGCTCATCTGAACACACGCAAATGTTGCAAGACAGAACCAATCAATCATAGAGAGCATTCACTCACTTACTGCTGACAGTGCATTCAAACAGGGCTGCGTTTCCCAAAAGTATCATAAGAAAGCATTAAAGCTTTTGGTAACGGCAGCCCTGAACAATGCTTATCAGAGGACAGAAGGACAGAGTTATTTCACAATAAACAAACTGAAATTGTAGCCTACATAGTTTGTGCAATTACAGTTATTTAAAGTGAACGTTGAAATATATAAGGCATATTGAATGTTAAAATGCATTTTAAACAAAGTTAAGGGCTTATTATTACCCATTTTACTCTTAGTAATTTAATAATTTAATACATTTCATCATTTAAAAGTTTAGTGCAGAAGTATCGAATCGGTATCGATATCGACGATACTGCCTTGAAAAATATCGGTATCGTATCGAAAACAAAATAAGTGGTATCGCCCATCCCTAATCTGCTCGCGTGAGCTCGCGCCGCGCAGCCGTTTTGAACATTGGTCCGAGCGGATAAACGGTCCGTGTGGCGCGATTCAAATCGTGTCGAGCTTTTTCGTTCCGCTTTTGGCGCATGAACGTTATATCGAACATTTATTGAACTCTTCATATAATTTTATCGAGGAAAATTATATCGCGATAATTATCGTTATCGAATATCGCCCAGCCCTATTTAAAAGTAATGCATTACAATATTGCGTTACTCCATAAAAAAGTAACTAATTACGTTACTTTGTTACATTTTATGGCGTTACTTTTGCTTTACTTTTTAAATCTGGACAGGGCTTGTTTGTTTTTAAAATAAAAAAGTTCTCTTTTTGGCAAATATAAAAGCCTTTGACACCAAAAGTGAAATGAATAAGCCTCAGGCTGAAGGGAAAGTAAATTAACGTCCATACAGTAGAATGCAGAAGAATACATTTCAACACAACAGCAATAAAAAAGACACAAATGTTTGTCTAGAGTAATTTTTGCTTATTAGTACGGTTGAACTGGATCATCGAAGGTCAGAAGCAAAGACATTGGTTAATAGAATGGGATTAAATACATAAAGGATATTTGTGTTAGTGTGTTAAAAAAAATAATAATACATTTTAAATGTGCTGCACCCATCTAGTGTTTTCCCTAGTGTTTCTGAAAGTATTGTCGGTTAGCTTTTTCCACTTATATTATATTGTTGCATTAATTTATTAATAGTTCAGTATGAGTGTTTTGTGCTTGCTTAAAAGAAACACCTGGGTTGTGTTGTTCCCCTGAGATTTTAATAAAGTTTACTTTATGAATATGTAAAAAGCTTAATTTAATTTAATAACTTAAGTTAAAAAAATTGTCATAATTGTAACAAACAATTATGGTCCCTTGAAATTCCATGTGCAATAAACAGAAATATTGGTCAGTGTGGTCAGCAGTAGTTTACATGCATTCTCAATCTGTTTTGTTACTCAGAGACTGATTCATTGGCATTTCGCCCGGTGGAGTCTAATCTTTCACATTGTTCCAGTAAATCTCTAATTCAACTTAACCTCAGCATTAATTGACTGCTTTCTTCTTTTGAATTAACAATGCTCAATGTTCTTTTTATTCTTCTTTTTAAGTGCAAGAGGGTTTTGCTTCCTTGTGCCTTTCCAACTGGAATCAGCCAATATGGTGGTAAATAAGGAATAATAATCTTTTTCATTACAGTGAAGATATTATTTTGTGATACCTCAAAAAGTAGTTACAAATCTCTTTGATTTGTTGAAAGCCCCAGGCTAAAGTACATGCAGTGGTTCATTGATTAATAAGAATAATTTCAGCCCTCAAGTTGCCTTTCGCTTCAAGGGGTGCAAGTGTGAGAACAGCACCTGTCATTTTGGCTAAACAACAAAACCTCTGTCTGATGGCGGCAAGCTAACTTGAGTAGATGAAAGGAGACATCTGTGTGAGGCACGACAGTTTGAAGACACGCTATCTGTAGATTAATGCAGTCTTCAACTCCTCAAAAAAAGTAGGCAAAGATTTCAAAAGGAGCTACCTTTTCAGTCTATATATTGAAGAATACAGAGGAAATGAGCTGTTTTACCAGACCCCATTGTGTTTTGAGATCTGTCATCATCAGTTGGACTTCATTAGTGGAGTGTTTGTGTGGTTTGTAAATGTACAGGCAATAACAAGCCAATTGTGAGCATAGTTCTCATTAGTTTTAGCTTATTCTGCCACTTAGGAGATCATGCAAAAGAACAAACTCTAGTTTTTTTTTTGTTGCTTTTTTGTGCAATTTAAAAACAGGTAAAGCTGAAAATTATCAAATTGCAACGTAATTGTGTGGAAAACTAAAGAATTTAGAGAATTTACAGATTCAGCAGTTGAGTGCATTAGAGTGTTCTTTGCGATTTATGATAATTATTATTTTTATTCATGAAGGATGCATTAAATTGATAAAAGGTGACAGTAAATACATTTACATTTTAAGTAAAGCTGTCAAGATTCCTTGATTCAAGTTGAGTACTCGATTTAAAAAAAAAAAATCATTCATTGCATTTTGCTGTGTCGAGTAAGCGGCGGGTTTAATAAATGCGCTTTAATTATTTACGTGCGTGTAGGTTACCAACGCTTGAATGCTGCTGCCTGAACAAGAGACCTCGTTACTGAAGTGAAAGTGTTGGCTGGTGTCAATATCTCGCGAATGCGCTGGCGGATCTCCACCAAAAACGATATATCGGTCGGGCTCTACTGTTGAGCAGATTCTTAAATGGCGCTCTTAAATGGTCATTGTGTTCACGTTCTCAACGGATATGACTGTGATTGGCTACAATGATCATCGCTTTACACTTTCCACCGAGCGCACACACAGAAGCACAAATTATTTTATTATTTAATTCTATTGATTAAAAATGCTTTAAATAATTCTACTGTTCACTGTCTATTTTTATTACCACAAAAAATTTATTCTAATTGCTCAGTTAATCATCAAAATAATCGATGATTACATTTACATTTAGTCATTTAGCAGACGCTTTTATCCAAAGCGACTTACAAATGAAGACAATGGAAGCAATCAAAATCAACAAAAGAGCAATGATATGCAAGTGCTATAGTCTCAGTTATGCTTAATGCAGTAGCAAGGTTTTTTTATTATATACAGTAATAAATGAAAAGAAAACAGAATAGAGCAAGCTAGTGTTAGAGGACTTTTTTTGCTTTTGTTAATTGTATAATAAATAAAAAGAAAACAAATAGAATACAAAAAGATTAGAGAAGCTAGTGTTAGTTTTTTATTTTATTTTAATAGAAAACAAGCAGTTAGTGAATGAATAGAGTGCAAGTCTAAAAGGGGGATGTTTTTTTATTACTTGATTAACAAAATAATCATTAGTGACAGCCCTAACTGGAGTAATGGCTGCTGAAAATTCAGGTTTGCCATCACAGGAATAAATTGCATTTTAAAATATAATAAAATAGAAAACAGCTATTTTAAATTGTAATAATATTTCACAATATCACTGTTTTTACTGTATTTTTGACAAAATAAATAGCATAAGATATACATACATGACTTATACAACCATAGTGAAGGCAGTGAAGATGTTGTGAGGCAGTATATGTTAGCATATGCTCATACATTTCCATTTAGAATCCAGCAAGGATTTCTCTGAAGGTCGTGTCTCCTCACGGCATGCATTTTAGAACAGCTGATGACTGGAAGTTCTCCAGTTTCCCCTCCAGAGGAATTTAATCATGTTTGTGATCACCAGTCCCACGGAATGAAAATAAAATGTTCTGCCAAATTCATGACTAGAGATTACTGTTTATACTGCTGACCTTTATTTCACAAAATTTGGGCAAAAGTTTTGTCTACCAAAATCACAGTCTGCGACTGAATTAGATTTTTAACGCAACACAGACACCTGTCAGTCATTCTTTGGCACAGGCTTGGGTTTGATTGAAGATAACCTGCTTATGTGCAATGGAAAACAGATTAACTGTTGCTTGCAACCTTGCCACATCTATTGAGATATAGCTTCCAGAGTAACTCACTAATGTCAGCACCATCTGGATGTGTATAAGCTTTCAAAGCTTTGTAATGTATGAAAATAGGTAAGAAGATGCTCTTCATCCTCCTTGTCTGTCTTCATCTTTATATATGTCTGTCTCCATACGTTCCCTCACGCTTTAAATCTCAGCCCTTATGTGCTTCCTGCTGAGCAGTAGAGATGTTTATTCTTTCTCCATCTTTGGTCTCCTGTTAATATAGAGCTTTTTGTGTGACTTAAAGAGAATTTATCATTTTCTCCTCGCAGTGATGCTCTTTAATAGACTGTTTTGTATCTGTGAAGGTTTGTTTTGTTGTTCCATAAGAGACTTGCTTTGTATACCAGGTTTATTGGCATCGCTTCATGCAGTCTCTGTTGCTGATGATGGGGATTTTTGAAAGCAGAAAGGAGCGGGCATAATAAAGCTGTGTGCAAGGGCGGTCGCTGAAAACTTGCTGTTTAGTAACTAAAGGATGCAAGGAAATGTCCCCATCACTCCCTGCAACCCGCCTGGTTTTTGAAGTAGGCTATGTCAACTATGATTCCTACAATAAAATGGAGAAGTGTAATTATGCTGCAAAACAACATTCTAACACATGTTCTGGGTTATATTTGAGAAATCCATTCCACCAAGAATCATTTGATTGCTTTGGAGTTGTGGTTAGACATGCTGAAGTTTATTTTACAATTGTAAATTTTGTGCTCCAGTTTTATTTACACATGTTTAAGCATATAAAGCACATTTAATAATTGTCATCATCTAACTTCTACTTAAAATTAATCTTTAAAAAAACATTAGGGCTGTCAGTCGATTAACATTTTTAATCCAATTAATTACATGTGTCGATTAATTAATCTAATTAATCGCAAAATAAATTTGTAAAAATACCCACAAAAGATTATTTAAAGCTATTTTTTGTTAAATGAGAAAGTATCAGGTAGACATTACAAATTGTAGCTTTAGAAAGAAATAGGCCTATTTTATTTGATTCAACATAAAATGTATTACATAAACATTTAGGCTACAGCGGCCTATTATAAACTATGGAACATAAAATAAGATAATTTGAGAAACATCTCAGTATTTTTTGTTTATAAAATGAAAGTCATTGGTAACTAAAATGACTTTGTTACTGACAGTTTTCAAAATACCTTATTTTATGTTCCACAAAGAAAGGTTTGAAATGACATGAGGGTGAGCAAATGATGACAGAATTGAAATTTTTTGGGGGGGTGAACTATCCCTTTAAATATATATATATATATATATATATATTTTTTTTTTTAATGAAATTATACTCTAAATAATAAACTAAATCTGCCAGCTGGTGGCAGTAAATGTCTTCATTCGATTCGTTCAAATGGCTGATTCATTCATTAATGAAGTAAACGGCTCTCTTAATGAATGGGGCTTTGAATCATTGGTTCACACGATTAGTTTAAAACGCGGATTCATTCAGAAACTAAACAACGCTGTGTTGCTCGCGATCGGAGATGCGATACAAATATTGTTCTCACTGCTCGTGTGATATCGGATGATATAGGCTAAATATGAGACAAAAACTCATACAGGGGCATTTTTTGCACCAGTATCTTGACTTTTAGGGCATAACTGCATTTATGGAGTTGTTGCCCAGCATCATATTTGTCAGGAATCAACTGTATGTAATGTAAGATGACAAACAGTTCTGGGGACGGGGCTAGCGTGTTAACTGCATTAAAATATTTTAATTGCGTTTTTTTTTTCATTAATTAAGTTAACTAATTAATTAAGTTAACGCCTTAAACTGACAGCCCTAAAAAACATATATATAACATATTAAATATACACTGAACAAAATTATAAACGCAACACTTTTGTTTTTGCCCCCATTTTTCATGAGCTGAACTCAAAGATCTAAGACTTTTTCTATGTACATAAAAGGCCTATTTATTTCAAATATTGTTCACAAATCTGTCTAAATCTGTGTTAATGAGCACTTCTCCTTTGCCGAGATAATCCATCCACCTCACAGGTGTGGCATATCAAGATGCTGATTAGACAGCATGATTATTGCACAGGTGTGCCTTAGGCTGGCCACAATAAAAGGCCACTCTAAAATGTGCAGTTTTATCACACAGCACAATGCCACAGATGTTGCACATTTTGAGGGAGCATGCAATTGGCATGCTGACTGCAGGAATGTCCACTAGAGCTATTGCCCATGAATTGAATGTTAATTTCTCTACCATAAGCCATCTTCAAAGGCATTTCAGAGAATTTGGCAGCACATCCAACGGGCCTCACAACCGCAGACCACGTGTAACCACACCAGCCCAGGACCTCCACATCCAGCATCTTCACCTCCAAGATCGTCTGAGACCAGCCACCCAGACAGCTGCTGCAACAATCAGTTTGCATAACCAAAGAATTTCTGCACAAACTGTCAGAAACTGTCTCAGGGTAGCTCATCTGCATGCTCGTTGTCCTCATCGGGGTCTCGACCTGACTGCAGTTCATCGTCGTAACCGACTTGAGTGGGCAAATGCTCACATTCGATGGCGTCTGGCACTTTGGAGAGGTGTTCTCTTCACGGATTAATCCCAGTTTTCACTGTACAGGGCAGATGGCAGACAGCGTGTTTAGCGTCGTGTGGGTGAGCGGTTTGCTGATGTCAACGTTGTGGCTCGAGTGGCCCATGGTGGCGGTGGAGTTATGGTATGGGCAGGTGTATATGTTATGGACAATGAACACAGGTGCATATTTTGTTCAGTGTATATATATATATATATATATATATATATATATGTATGTGTGTGTGTGTGTGTGTGTGTGTGTGTGTAAGGGATAATCAACGTGTATTAAAGGATTTTAAATGCACGATGTGGAGGCAAAGAACTGCCCGACGTGAAACGCCCCACAACCTGCTTATTCCATGGTCATTTGCCAAGTTATTGACAAGTTAAAATTAGTATGCTCTTTGCAGCGCAATATTTGACCGAATGGGAAAAAATTACAGTTTTTTTTGTCAGTTACGCACGTTAGTATTCTGCCCACTTCAAATCAGACACAGAGATGAAATAGTGCGTTTATTTACATGTATTTCAATTAATTATCGATCGAGAGAGAGAGAGAGAGAGAGATGACAGTTGTGTGTACCTGCTTGCTGCGTCTGCGCGTCTCTCTACAAACAATTACTTCAGAAACAGCCATTTTACCATCGTTGCTGAGGAATATAATGTAGCGATCTAGTATCAAGGCTATTTTATTAATAAAAATCGCGGGGAAGTGTTGACATGTTTATGTGTGTGTGCAGTGCGATCTCTCTCTCTCTCTCTCTCTCTCTCTCTCTGTGTGTGTGTGTGTGCGAGTGATGCGTGTTGGTTAGTGTGCATCAATTAAAGCAGCGTATTAATATGGAACGGTGATTAAACTGACTTGGAACCATCGTTGCTGAGGAATATAATGTAGCGATCTAGTATCAAGGCTATTTTATTAATAAAAATCGCGGGGAAGTGTTGACATGTTTATGTGTGTGTGCAGTGCGATCTCTCTCTCTCTCTCTCTCTCTCTCTCTCTGTGTGTGTGTGTGTGCGAGTGATGCGTGTTGGTTAGTGTGCATCAATTAAAGCAGCGTATTAATATGGAACGGTGATTAAACTGACTTGGAACTACCTGTGCATTAAACGGTTTTACTGCATACCCGCCAGCCAATAAAAATCCAGTATTCAGACAGACCATGGAATAAATATGTGTGTGTACAGATAATAAACGGATTAGTACACAAGATTGAACATTTATTTGTTTGTTTATTTATTTTATATTTAATAACACACACATATATAAAAACATTTCTTATTTTTATGTTTATGTATTTAATAATATTTATTTTATTTTATATTGCCTCTCGTCACATAAATATTTCTGTACTGTCAGCTATTTTTCTCAACTAAATTTTTGCCTCCTCAAGGAAAAATTCCTCAGGTCTACAGGAAAACATTTTGATAATTTATCTGGTAAGCAGAAAGTCTGAGTCATGCAAAATTCTGAAGACGCCATCCTGGATCGTGTTTGATTTGGCTTGAAAGGTGGCAGGTATATCAGGGGTTGGACTGATGACCGGTGTCTGTTTGATGTAATACCAGCCAGGGTGAGGAGCGTGTGTCTCCTCCTGGGGTCAAAGAGTGATGAAGAGCCCCTGTCAGCGTGCAGGATCAGTCCAGAGCTGTTTGTGTGTGTGTTTAATAACCACTGGGGACCATCTACTCCTGCTGTCTCTCCGCAAACTGCTGACTGTAAACCCACACACAAACACACACACCCCACCTCAGTCAGTTGACAAATATGTCGACCAAACTGCATGTTAAACAGAACTCCTTCATATTCATGTCCCCTGCCCTGTTTACCCAGAGACTGCGGCATGTGAAGGAGGAGCACACTCTGAAGGGCCGTTAATGCTGAACGTGTTTTTCCATTCCACTGTGATACTATTCCATTGTTGTTGTTTTTTATGTGAACATGCACTAGATGCACACATTGGACTGTTGTGTTTGTGTCTTCCACATGACATGACATTCTAAAACACAATTTGAACACAAGTTTAGAAAAATTTAATAAGGTTTAAAACAGAAAACACGTTGGAGTATTACATTGTTAGCTTAGCAACATTCTAATGAAAAACCCCATTGGATTTAATTGTAAATTAAGTGTTTGTAGCGTGCTAAGTCAGATTTTGACACTTTATAATACATTTGATGTATAACATTTACATTATTACATTATACTAAAGTGTTGACAGCTTCTCAGTTAACAACTTTTACATACTAGGCTTGCTGCGATAGATGGTGTTGGCGGTGATATGGTGTTAAGCTGCAACACCGTCGTTTTTTTTTTTATAGTAATAGAAATCACTTAGTTCTGTTAGAGAACAGAAACTACAATTAAAACCAAACACGGCTGCTCAATGCAGCATGCTGAATGACAGTCGCATCACATCAGATTTAATTCATCACGAGGAGTGAGTCAAGCTGACTGACAAGAAGAGTGAGGTGAGACAGACATTTTACACAGACACACTAAAACTAGACTAAAATGTTGAGACTTTTAGTCGACTAAAACTTGACTAAAACTAAATAGGATAAGGTTGACTAAATATGATAAAAACTAACAAGGACATTTTAGCCCGGGACTAAGACTAAAATGAAAATAGCTGACAAAATTAACACTGCCAAACACTTATCGATCTGCAGCCCTTTAAGTCAACACACATACAGATGACGCACCAGGGCTGAACAGTGTGTTTAAACACATTTAATGACGTTTTTGCTCTAAATTCATTTCATAACATCAGTCGAGTGTTTGAAATAACTTCCTTTTGTGATCTGACGTGGTTTTATATCACAGAATGAGGCTAAATCATTTTATAATATTCTATACAGTGATAAAGGCTATGTCGATTAGCATTGCATTATAAATATACATTATGCATATAAAAAAATACCCATGATGGCTTGAAGAACAGAGATACACCATTTAGTCACAATCGTGTGTTTATTGTCTTCATTCTTCATCAGTTAAAATGTCCAATATCTGTGTTTTATTCAGCTACTGCAGCGATAGCATATGCCTTTGTCCAAATTAGGGATTTCCTCCAACGTGATTTTTGCAAGTATAGGTCTCTGCAGGAAAGTAATGGGAGTTACCAGATCGGGGCGTTTTAGACCATGTTTCCTGATTGGCTGATGTCATAGTGACGGTAGGTTTAGGGGTGGGGTTAGGTAAGGGAGATCATTTTGATTGCATGATTGAGAAACACCCTGCAGTTTGAAAGCACCCACAAATTCAGAAACGCCCACTTTTGCTCTGCAGAGACCTCAGTCTCGATTTTTGTGAGTATTTAATTTTATGATTTTTTTCACTTATGGTTTTACTGCACGAGGGCGCCCTCCGGCTACCAGTATGAATGAAACAGCTACAGCTACTCACTACACCTTATTTTGGGTAAAAATAGGAAAAATAATACTTCTAAGTTTTTCTCTAGTGTAGAGGAGTTTTCTCTCTGTCTCAGTGGATGCGTAACGTTTCCTCACAAAAATTAAGAAATTACTGTTAATGATTTTTAATCATAATCTTTTATAATAAATCCTTAGACCTTTCTAAACAATTATATACCTCCTGCATGTTAACAGGTCATGCTGCTGTTTTCTGTAAACTATATTAATAATAATCATTATCAATAATTATTACTTTGTTTAATGATTTATTAAGTTATAACTATTATCAGAATTATTAGTAGTCATATTGATATATAAAAGCAAAAACATTTTCAAAATTGTTTTTGGCCAAATTGTGCAGATCTACAAACAGGCACAGCGAACTTGGTGTTCTTTATAATTTCTGGCAAATAAAGAAAAAGTTTATCTGAAAACTTTTCTAGTTACAGTTTAGATTTTGTGTGCAGATTTTGTTGGTTCAGATTTTGGAATTGAAATGAAAGAATTATAGAGAGATTAAAGTGAAATTGTAGTAGAAATGGAATCCAAATTATATCTTTATAGAGCCGAAAAAAAGGATGGTCTGACTGCTATACATAATATTGCTTTAGTATTAGTATTTGTTTTATAAATGCAATGATGCCCATGATCACAGACTTGTCATATTTTTAAATTGCTATGACAATTTTTACACTAGTGGGGCCTATTTTCGTTATCTTGCCTAGGGCCCCACAACCCTACGGGCCGGCACTGTAAATCCGTGTCCTGTCATTATAAAACTCTCCTTTCACTCAGCAACTGTGAAGTGGAGCAGGACAACCTCCCGCCAGTCCTTGTTTTGGATTCTCATCCACAGGCAACCTGTTTTGTGCACGGTGAGGGGCATTTTTACTGCGTGATAGTTGATGGGAAGTTCGGATCATTTTACCGACTCGGACCTTTGAGTCTCATTCAGCAAAATGAACTAATCTTTTTTCGAGTCATTTCGTTCATTTTAGCAAAATATAATTAAAATGTTACGTGTTACTTCCCTAACACGTCTACTACTTACGCAAACGTTGATCACAATACAAAACTATAATGCTATAAGAAACAGAAAAGATTAATTAATTGTTTACCTGGGTCTTCAGTCTTATGATTAGCTCACCTCACCTCTTATCTGAAGTCTTCGAGTTTGAGTCGTTCGTTCATCACGTGACAGCCCCATACACTTTAACGAATGCAGTCTGAGCCAGAAAGAGAATGGATTAGTTCATCTCGTTCGTTCTTTTGTCACGTGACGTGACAGCATTGGATAGAGAAATTAGTTAATTTACAAGCTTCCTTACAAACGGGTGCCTAGTTATTATTATTAGTAGTATTAGTATTATCATTATTATAATTATTATTTACTCTTACAGTTACGTGATGCGTTTCTGGTCTCAAATTGTAGCTTTTTACTTCTTACAGTTTATAAATGTGTGAATTTCTGTCATGATGGTTCTTTTCTATAACACTGAATGTTGTAACAAAGGTAATAAAGGGTTGGATAGTATTATTAAGTCTCCTTCCGGCTCAGACTGCATAGGTTAAGCTTATGGGTCTGTCACGTGATGAACGAATGACTCGAAAAGCCCGAAGACTCGAAACAGGTGAACTACTTGACTAATTCCAGTACAGAACCTATAGGATGTTGCGCATGCGTGACTGAACGAATCACTCCCCGAGACGACTTGTTCTTCCCGAGTCACATTAAAGATTCGTTCAAGAACGACCCATCACTACTGCGTGATAAATATGAGCAGCACGGCATAGCGGTTTATATGTATATTTATCCATAAATGGATAAATATTAATTCTGCTGTTAAAAACAAATAAAGAAACCATGTAGGAGAGTGGTTATTATGTGCAAACAGTGAGAAACTTTATATTTGTGCAATGTGCGCATGTAAAAAAAAAACGAAATCTCAAAATAAGCAAGCAAATCAGCCAAAGATCGTGTAAGATGTTATTTCTTTTCTTTTGGAAAGCTGTAGTATGAATGGATCATGTTTAGAAATGTGAAGAAATATTAAATATGCACTAAAATTTCAGCAACCAAAAATAATCAGTGGAAACGTCAAAAATAAAAAATAAATAAAAATGTAAATAAATAAAAATCGGGTTTTGGCTGAAATAGTTTTGGAGGGCTGGAATAATTGACCGAAACGGTGACATTTAATTAGGCCTAGGGTTTCTAGGATGACACGTTTTGATCATATCAGTGTCTGTTTCATACAAAAAACATGGATAGGTAAACAGCAAAACATGTTAGTAGGGTTGCAAAGGTAAATTTCAGAAATATTCCAGAAATTTTGAAAACTTTCAGAAATTGTTGCAAAGTTTCTGGACATTTAGGCTACTGGAAATTGTCCGCCCCTTTGCAACCCTACATATTAGCAGTGTGGATGTACTTCGCTGTGATAAAAAAAGATGCTAAAGGAGCTATATATTAAATTAGTTTGCCAAATTAGGAAGCCATAGATTCAGAGTGTTCCAAATTATTCACTTGTGAGGTTCCATTATGGTTAGAACGCTGCCTTTGAAGGTAGCTCCCTATGTAGGCAGCAAGACAGGTTTTCAAATAGTCATAATGTATTTTACAGACAGCTGGATTCTCCTTTGGATTTCCCATGGAGCTTTTATGTATTCACTGCCATATCCACCTGCTTTGCACCTGTACTCACCCCACATATAATGTTTTTCAGTCAAGAGCTGATAAGAGGTTTGCGAGAAGTGTTTGTTTTTTGATGTTATGCAGTATTTCTGCTCAATATACCTTTCCCTAAACTGTGGCTTATTGTTAAACTATTTGTCACTCACAATGCATATGTGTCATCACGCAGCACTGATATGTGCTGTTTCAAAGCAGCCCTCTCATTCTATCTCCCTGCAGTCTGTCTTTTCCTTCTCGCTGAGGCCACGGGGTCTCATAAGAACTAGTGTTTTTCCCTCAGCTAGCGCCTGGCACACTTCAAACGCTCTAATCTCTTTGACCCTCACATGAAAGAGGCAGCGCTGGGTCCAGCCCATTCAAATAATGGACAGAAGAAGAAAGACTAGTCTATGTGAATGTAAAATGGTAACAAAAAAGCTAAATGTGAACATCAGGACTGTAAGACAACATTAAGCATTCTGTCACCAGTGGAGAGCCGGCAGCGTCTAAGCTATGTGGTAAAAACAAGACAGCTCGGGTTTTAGAGGTCCTATATTAATTGTGAGTGCAGGTGACAATAGCATAAATGTGCTTTAATAAAAAATTTTTGTCATTAATTACTCACCCTCATGTCGTTCCAAACCTGTAAGATCTTCATTCTTCTTCTGAACACAAATTAATTGATGAAATCCGAGAGCTTTCATACCCTGCATAGACAGCAACGCAACTGACACGTTCAAGGCCCAGAAAGGTAGTAAGGACATCGTTAAAATAGTCCATGTGACATCAGTGAGTCAACCTTAATGTTATGAAGCTATGAGAACATTTTCAAGGAAAACTAAAATAACGACTTTATTGAACAATTTCTTCTCTTCTGTGTCAGTCTCCACCGCGCAAATATACAAACCAGAATATACAGATGATGAATTAAGAGAGATGGACGTTCAATGTCAGAACGCCAGCTTCTGCGTCAATAGCACTACACGCATGCGTCGTGTTACTCTCGTCAACGTGCATTACTTTTGTTTTCTTTGCGCATGAATAGTATTAATGTAGCATAGCTTCATAATATTAAGGTTGAACCACTGATGTTACATGGACTATTTTAATGATTCCTTTACTAAGTTTCTTGGCCTGGAACGTGTCAGTTGTGTTGCTCTCTATGCAGGGTAAAAAAGCTCTAAGCTTTCATCAAAAATATCTTGTGTTCCGAAGACGAATTAAGGTCTTACAGGTTTGGAATGACATGAGGGTGAGTAATTAATGCCAGTATTTTTGTTTTGTTTTATATATATATTTTTTTTTTGGTGAACTGTCCCTTTAAAAAAAAAATGGGGGAAAAAATCAAGCTTTATATTTATTGTTCTGTTAATTCATTAGTTGTGTTTATTTCTAGTTGATTATTTGGAAAAATGACTTCTGTTACTTTAGGGGTCTCTAATTCAAATTATCTCTGGGCCGCTAGCCAGGTGATGTTCTCCGTTGAGAGGTCATTAGAAGTATTTTTACGACTATGAATTTTGACTTTTTTGTGCAATTATACAGTTGTTGATGCATGGGCAGACCTTTTCAGAGTTGAACGACTCATCTATCCATCATACCTAGTGTATTGCTCTGCATGTTTAGTGGAGTAATGATGCCTGAGATTGTGTTCCATGAGAACTACGATTTATTCCTCGCAGGTCAGGCAGGTATCAGTCCTATTTAAAGGGTAGAAACATCACGATTTGGCTTGTTGATGTTATTGCAATATACAACATTTTCAGCTATAGGTTTACACAAATAATATTAATAAATTGAATTTCAGTCAGACAGTAAATTCAGTGGAGTAACTAAATATTTAATATTTAATTATTTAAAATTGTTAAACAAAAATTTACTCAGTTATTGTTTTTTTCTGGAAAACAATATCTTTACTCACTATTTGAATACCTTAAGAGGTATACCATTTTTTCTCCTATACCAACGCTGCATTTATTTAATTGCAGTTTTGATTAAATAAAAATTGTATTAATTTGATTACATTTATTTAATTTTACAGTAAAAAATAGTAATATTGTGAAATATTTTTACAATTGAAAATAATGGTTCTCTATTTTAATATTTAAAAATGTAAAGCTAAATTTTCAGCAGCAGTTACTCCAGTCTTCAGTGTCACATGATCCTTCAGAAATCATTCTAATATACTGATTTGCTGCTCAGGAAACATTTCTAATTATTATCAATGTTGAAAACTGTTGGGCTGCTTAATGTGTGTGTGTGTGTGTGTGTGTGTGTGTGTGTGTGTAACACATTGGATTATTTGATCAATAAAAACTTTAAAGTGGAAGAATTATTATTTTTTAAACAGTAGTCTATAAAATGTATAATACTATTAGGTTATATAATATTATAAGGTTTATGTTAAATAATTAATAATATTTAATTTCTTTTTTTTTCAGTTAACATGTTAAGAAAATAATGGTTCTCTATTTTAATATTTAAAAATGTAAAGCTAAATTTTCAGCAGCAGTTACTCCAGTCTTCAGTGTCACATGATCCTTCAGAAATCATTCTAATATACTGATTTGCTGCTCAGGAAACATTTCTAATTATTATCAATGTTGAAAACTGTTGGGCTGCTTAATGTGTGTGTGTGTGTGTGTGTGTGTGTGTGTGTGTGTGTAACACATGGGATTATTTGATCAATAAAAACTTTAAAGTGGAAGAATTATTATTTTTTAAACAGTAGTCTATAAAATGTATAATACTATTAGGTTATATAATATTATAAGGTTTATGTTAAATAATTAATAATATTTAATTTCTTTTTTTTCAGTTAACATGTTAACTTTGACATGCCTAGAAATACATTTAACAAAATGTTGTTGTTTTCTTTTTAATGTTTTTGCATTTCTTTTTAATGTTTTTGCAGATCCCCAAGCACCCTGGATTTTTAAATAACAACCTATAGGACACTGTATCACAATCCTTACAGGATAACATTAAAGCTCAGACCAATATGCTAAAAGCAATATTTGATTTGTGTGCCAGATTTATTTAGGAACGAACTATGAACACTTGAGGGACCATGTAAACATATTTAGTCTTCTCGTGAGTGCTGGTAACTTTGCAGAGGCATGAGTTTATGGGTTTTTATGAAGAGAAACCCTGCCTGGATGTAACCATTAATGGCAATTACTAGAAGAAAATGTAGCTGTGTGTGCATCTCTCTAACAAATGATCTCCCCAGCATCCCCTCAGAAGCCTTAAGCAGAGTACTGATTAAAAATGCCATTGTGCATGCCAGTAATGGTGACACGTTGTGTTAGGTGAAACTCAAATGAGACAGGAACAGTGGGAAGCCAATATCATCTCTCCAGCGGCGCATGTTCTTTGTGTTAGTTCTGCACTGCGTTGTTGATGTCTAAGATTTAATCATGAGCTCATCTGTCCCAAGATTCAGTTCCTCATGCACCATACCAGTGTCTAATGAGATAGGCCTAACAAAATTAGAGTTCTCTGTGTGATCGCTGTGTGATGTAACATGTAACTAGACAAAGAACTAGTCTATTATTAGACATGCCTGTTAATAAAGAATTCTTAATATTTTGATTATATGTTAATGGGATTTGATGACAATATAGAGTTGGAATCATATATAAGGGTGATTTTTGTCTCCCCGCAAGCTTCTATTACACTCGTATTTATATGCAGTGAATTTGAAAGAACGGTTAACTTTTAAGGGCACAATTTTTATTCGCTTTAATTATTTTTTCAAGTGTACAAAAGGTCATGCACTTAAATAGGCACCTTATTATTTTCATTTTAGTAAAGTCGTTTTGATTATACATTTGCAGTTAATCATAATGCCATGGGAAATAACGAATTACACTTTAGCACTGGCCAATAAATCATGGGACATTTTGTAGCATAGATTAATGTAGTTCAAGTACACTTCAGAAGAGATTGTAAAACTGGCACCTTCCCAGATAACAGAAATGTGTCTTATCACCGGTAAGTAGGAAGAACAAATATTTCAGATGTGTTAATTGAGATTTATAAGACTGTATGCAAAACTTAGGTGTCATACGAACTTAAGGGTCAGAACTGGGATAGTTAGCATTATCTGAATAGTCTCTGCTGGTACTGGAACTTCACCCTCTTTCCATTGACAGCTATTTGAAAACTACTAGTGTACTCTGATAAAACAAAAATGTGTTTGCAAGCAAAATCCATATTGCCAATATTTCAATATTACAATAGTAGATGTTTTACGAGTGCTGGATTATTTTTGTGATTCCATTCCAATAGATTCTTGGTGTGAAGATAGCAGATTTTACTTAATGTTCTCTGTCGTATCTAAAAAGAAGCTCCTTTTAATGAACCTGAAAGAAAGCCTGAGGAGTGTCAAATTAAGTGTGTTTGTAGTTCTGGTTTGCAGCAATAAAAGGGATGTCATATAGTGAAAACAGAAGCACGACATGGCAACCTATCACCCATTACAGTTTTTAGCATGTCTAAAAAAAAAGATGCAGCTAACGACTTCAGTGCGGAATAAAATGTAAACTGACGTAATGTAGTTAATCAGTGTATTTCACTTTGAAGGAGGTTTTAAAATAAAGATAAAAATAAAGTTCTAATAATTGTATTATTAGTCGTAGTAGTATTACATTGAGAAGTACATTTTACTGTACAAAAGTAATGTATTTCAGGTACAATATCTTCAGGTTTTACCAAACTTTTTTTGATGGGTTGCTGTGAAGAGTTTTGTGTCTGTGTATATGATATGATGGCAGTTTTTCTAAAATGATACGGTCAAATGCTCATAAAATGACTCTCAGAGCAGCTCTGGAGACAAAAAATACTGCAAACGTCACGTGTGCTTTATTAGGCGTAGCAGATGAAACCGTGCATCTGCGCCATTCATTCACACAGAGACACACAGAACATGCAGGATTCATATTTAAATAGTCTTTTTGTGGCTTAATATTCACTAGCCCATATCACAATCTAATTTAAGTAAAGTGACCTACTTCTAATTTAGATTCTGCATTATACAGTAAATTCCATGTTCATGACTGGATTCCACAATTTCCGTCTGCTTTTTCCATATCACAGAAATGATAGGACCCTACATATGACAAACAGAAATGGAATAACACAAATATTATAATATATTTTTAAGTTGCAATGTGTAATATTGACAGCTAGTAGTCCAAATTCAAAATATTGGAGTTATTTCTCTCGTCCCCTCCTCCTCAGACTCTACGCTCATGCAGGTTGCCAGATTGAGGACATACAAAAGGAATGAGCGCAAGTGACTAAGGAGGGCGATGTGTATATTGATGAGCTTTTAGATGGATGCCAAAGTTTTTCAGGTCTGGTAGAATCTGTGATTTCTTTTTTCCCACCAACTGGCGGTGTACTGTTGGGTAAATTGGCAGTGTGTGGAATCGCACAAACCAAAACAAAAACGGATATTCTGACACGGAATGCACATTTCAGTGAAATAATGGGATATAGCATTGTTTTGGGAGAAACAAGTATGTAAGCTTAGCATGTTTTCATATTAGCGTAAAAAACACAAATATTATAACATAAATTTAGTTATTTCTGTTTGACCAAACATTGAACAAGCTAAGAATATAATTGCACAGATGCAGACACTGTAATTAATGTCAATGTCAAAATGTCCACTTATACGTGAACTGACTGCCCTCCCAAATGAACGCCAGTGTGTGCATGCCAGATGTGTGAAAGAGACACCTTCTCAATTTCAATCTCAATTTTCAGCTCTTTTTTTTTGTTCCCACACATCATAAAGTTTTGTCAAGGACTGACTTTTTGAACCCCGTCCTTCAAAGCCCAGTGATGCACATCAAATATCTAATTTCAGGTATTTTCCATTCCAGAGCTCACTTTCTGAAGCTGTCACTCTCTCTACCCTTAAGAGAGCACGTGCCATGCATTTTACATTTTCACATGCTCAGCGCGCCAGAAGAGTAAAGGTGCTGGAAAAAAGGGATTTCTCTCCTGTGACGGTTATATTGTTTTCTCCGTCGTTTCAGCTGACCTTTTGCTTTTTCTTGAGTTTCACTGAACATGTTGAGCAACGCTGCTTCCGTCTGGAGACAGAGACTGAGAGCCTGTCTTTCTGGGGCTCAGTATATGAAAACAAATGTCTCTGAAGATCAATGAACTTAAGTTCGATGTGGAACTAAATCAGGGTGAGCGGATTCAACCAGCCAGAAGTTACTCAAGTGTTCAATGCTGCAGCACAGTAGCACAACTGTGAGTTGGCATTTAGGCACTGACATTTCAAGGTGCTGTTTTGTTGTGCCAGTAGTCTAACCTCATAAGAGCGTGAACTTTGTTTTTTTAAAGGGATATTTAGACATGCTGATATTTTTGCTAGTGTGTGTATGTGACCTTGGTGGTGTACTGTTAGCATATTTGTCAGTCGTTAGCAGTGGTTGACAATGTGGGGCGATCAATGGCCCATCTAGAGATCAGGGTGGCCAGTGGAAGATCAATAAGTAGGCTATTTATAATAGAGCTACATACAGTGGCCTCAGAAAGTATTTGGACACTAGCCACAAATGACTGAATGTCTTTCATTATACTGTATAACAAATGTGCAAACACGCGATTCTAGAGCTTTTATACTTTAGAAATGAACTAACTTTTCTGAGCCATTTTACTTTTAACTTTTTCTGACGGCGATTTTAGCGGATCACACAGATATCGTAACATATTATCCACAAATATAATCACAGTAATTAATATTAACTATGAATCCAGTTAATAAAATTCCCTGTCTTAATTTTGAACAATATATGTATTTAATTTAATTTAATTTAGTTTAAAGGTCCCATATCGTCAAAACTGAAATTTCCTGGCTTTTTGCACGATAACTGAGGTTTAAGGGCTATTTAACTACCATATAAGTTTCAAAACAGTCAGTCCACAGAAAAATGCACACAGCCTGCATAAAGTAGCTGTGATTTTTCACAAACTGTTGTGAAAAAAAAGTGTAAAAAGTTGACGTCAGAATTACAGTCACCGCTTTCAGTCACCACCCGGAGCACCGCCCACCGTCCCACTCTCCTTTTGCCAAACCCCCAGACAACATCGCGTCCATGCTATTGCTGAGCAACGACAACACGGAAACATGTTGAAAAGGTTAACTTTAACCACGAAACCAGATCGGCCGACCTGTAACGCTACACTCTCACTCAAAGGATGGACGATCTGACAGGATTGTTACTATGAGGTGGATCACATCTAACCTGTGTAGTAAAGACAAACTCCCCGTGTCTATCTAGTCACGATGAAGATGTATATACATTTCAATTTCAGCAGGCAACTATTTTTACAGCTACATTATTGTTCCAGCCACAAATAATCACAACAATGTATTTACAATTACAAATGATTATATATAAATCATCAGTTTGTTGTTTTACACACATGCACTCAGACATTATTTCATACACGACGTGAGATGCAAGAAACATAGACATATGCAAGAAATCTGTAGACGCGCCCATAACAACAAAAGACAATACTTTATTGAACCTTTTCTGATAAGAAGTGTGCGCTGCAAACACAAGCATTTTTGACGATCGTTTCTGTCCAGTCTGCTCGTTTTATCGTGTTTAACCACAGCTGTCGTCGGTTTTTTGTCTGGCAGTGGCAGCAGATATGCGATCAAATTTCTAATTTGAGGCTGTATTATGTCGATTCTGACACCCAACATCACAACAAGATGATATTTAAGCTCCTTATGTAGCCGAATCTGCGCTGGTTTGAATGGGCCACCTCCAGTTTCCCCTTTGTTTTGTTGCCTTCCGCAAGCGCTGTGACGTCGCTGACCCTAGTTACTTGTGGTTGGCCTGGCCATGCGTCACTCAGAACACAACAGGCCAATCAGAAGAGAGGCTCATGAATATTAATTAGACAGACCAAAATCGACCTGTTCTCAGCAGAGCTCCTGAGAGAGGAGCTGTACAAATATATTGAGATGGTTTTTGGTACTTATACCACAAATATATATTCTTAAGGACATCAAAACCTAAAGTAAAACTCCAGAAAGGTGTATAATATGTGACCTTTACATTTATTTAATAAATTTCCTTTCCTTTCCTTTCCTTTCCTAACAATGAACGCATTTCATAGAATTCCCTGTCTTAATTTTGAAGTGAATTAAGACAGGTAACACAATTTGAAAACGAAAAATATCCTTTCACAGGGTCTTTAGTAAATTTTGAAAGAATTAGGTGATATATTGTACCATAACTGGTAATCGGTTGATAGTCCAGATTTTTTTTTTGTATTGGCCAATATTGGATGTTTAATAGTATAGATATAACCCATTTATTTAAATCTCAGAATTATTATTTTTTTTAAATGGAAAGAATTTGGTGATATATTGTACCATATTGTTAATCAGTTGATAGTCCAGATTAATTTTTTAATTTTTTTGTATTGGCCAATATTGGATGTTTAAAAATCATACTTTTTTTTTGGTGAAAAATAAAATTTTCATACTGTGCGTTATAATGTTGTCATGCCTAAATTCACTTGAAGCTTTAAAAAAGATTGACTTTAGTTTTTAGTGTTTTATTGTTAACTTATTTCGACAAAATAGTACAGAATTTTAGTACTGGCTACTTGTCAGTTATCAGCCATAACATGAAAATAAATATCGGCATATCAATATTATCCAGAATTGTAGTGTCTGTCACTGCCTGTGAGTCTGTTTACTGTGTACTGTAGCTCTGTTCAGATGTCATAACTATTTAGGTATGTGACTCGAATCTCTTTACTAAACCATATGACACTTTGTAATCCCAACTCACAGTGAGGAAAATTAATAAATGAGATACTGCCCACTATTCTTGTTTCTCGCTATCAGAAGCCTGCAATCATCTGTTGACTTAATTTATGTCCGTCCTGTCACATTAAACAATAATCCTTCCCATGATACTTCAAGAAGATAAATTTCCCTGTGCAATCCTGAGTGAGTCTAATCCATCGCTGGCTCCTTTAGCACTGCCTGTAAAGGTTAAGTGAGTTTCTTTCAGAAGCACAGTGTATTTTTCCCCTGGCAAGGGAAAGGTTGTTTGCCCAGTGTAGTTTGTTTATGTATGTGTTGGGGTAAATTGGCTATTCTTAGTCTCACTGAAGAGCAGACGTGACAGAGAGAGGCCCTGCTTTTGAACTGACTTAATTGGGCCATTCATCACAGAATGCTGATGATGTCTACCTCTCTCTCTTTTTCTCATGTAGCTATCTTTCTCTGTCTTTCATTTTTGCATCTTTTCTTTCTCTCTTTCTGTAAACAGAAATGTAATTATTGGATCACGTGACCCAAATTCGCCCGCTCCGAGGATACCTTAATCAAAACAGCACAGTTTTAAAATAGAAGACAGGTAGAGAATTTTGTTGTGATTTTTTCTAATGTTTATTGATAAGAAACGCCTTTGAGATTTGGATTGGCGTTTTTCCAGTATTCTTTCCCTTTGTGAATGTGATTTTATTTTTAGTTCTGCATTAAATCGCATTTTGTTATCTCTCTATGTCTCAAGTGGAATTTAACATGAAATGTATCAAAATGAATGTTTAATGTATCTTTATGTGCTCTGATAATATGCAGTGAAGTTGAAGATTAGCATAGTCATAACTCCTTTACATGCGTTATGTAATGTTCCTGTTTATCATCCTTTCCCAGTGAACCCACTTTGGTGACATAGGCTAGTAACTCATCATTCAAAGCTTGTGTTGCATAATATACCAACTCAAGAACCTTAAAGGAGTGAAAATGAGGCAAACTCAGGTCAAGTTAATTATAAAGGGCCTGCTTCCCATAAAGGTTTATATCCTGATTAGGCCTGTCACGATAACAGCTTTTTGTTGTGCGATATATTGCCCCAGAAATAATTGCGATAAGCGCTATTATTGTCATTTTAAAGACCATTTTATGCCACTGAATATATAATCATAATGTAACAGCATAATAATGCAAGAAGGCCTACACACTTCCAAATGACAACAAACTTTTAATTTTTTAAGAATATTTAGATCATGGAAATTAAGTATCAAAATATTAGATAGCTTAAAAAAACTGAATAAATAGTAAATAAACATTTTCTAACAAAAAGTGCAAAGTAACAAGTAGAAAAAAAGAAAAATGCACAAAGAACTTGTATGGAGATTCTTTCATCTACAGATTTTTCCCTGACCTTCTTTTCTCTATAAAATAAGGGTGCACACTATTGCTGAAAAACACGATCACTACTTAGCAGTCAGATGTCCGTATGCACAAAGGCACATATCCCTAAACAAGGCCATATCTGCAGATGAAACTTTGTTTGTAGAAGCATTTTTTTAATTTGAACAAGCACCTCATGATGACTACACCACGTTATGTACGAGAAGCTGCAAAAGACACAGGAGCAAGTGGAATTTACAAAACATGGTGACATTAATTTTTAAGTAAATATAATAGGCGATATATTGCGTCACCAAAAATGATTGAGGTCATGTACATATATTGCGCGATAAGTCGATATATTGATTATTGCGACTGGCCTAATCCTGATACTCTTTTATTTTATTTCATTTCATTTCATTTTGTATTTTATTTTATTTTTGGCAATGACATTCATTCCTTTTAAGTGTCTAAATACATATACATTAATGATAAGATTCACGTTAATCACATCTTGTTTTAAATGTGTGCTGAAATAAATACCGGAAAAGATCGATTCACGGCTTTTGAGAATCGATATCGAATCGACGTCATTTAAAAAAAACGATTAATCGGAAAATAAAAAATTTTGCCCAGCCCTATACATTTGCATAGTGTTTCTTATTTGTTGTTTAGACACAATATTTTGTTAAATGTAATCCATATTTTGACATTTAAACGACTTAAAGCTAATGTTAATTGTTTAAAATGTAAAAAAAAAAAAAACTTAAAAATCCTATCAATGACAAAATCCCATGAACTGAGTCATTAATGGTGCTTTTAAGGCAAAAATTATATATATTTTTTCTTTTTTTCTTTTTGCAGACTGTTAGTTGGACCACAAGTTCAAGCACTTAACTTCATGCTTGACATGCTAAATAACACATGGAACCACCTTTAGTCAGTAACAGGCCAGTTTCCTGATTCCTGTCATGAAGTTGACTAAGGGCAGGCCTTCAGTACTGAATGTGTGACTGAACACCAGGTTAGACAACCTCAGCCTCATCCTGCTCTGAAATGGTCACCTGAGAGAGATGGAAGGGTCCGCTCAGCCATCAGATCACATGACCTATTGTTCATTCTGTGGGGGATACAGCTGGCTTCCCCCGGGGCTGGAATAGGATACTCTCTACTTGAGCTGATCTGTGCAAACGAAACCATGGCTGTCCAGAATCACAAAAGGGGACCGCACAAGAACAATATATTTGTGAGATGTCAAGTACATAGAATGATTGTGTGCCTTTAATAAGTTGTATGTGGAAATCAGGGTTTTATTCACTGTATCAATGTTTTTAAATGTTTTTAAGTCTCTTAAGCTCAATGAGGCTGCATTTATTTGATCAAAAATACAGTAAAAACAGTAATACTGTAACATTTTATTAGAATTTTAAATAATGACTTGCTATTTTATTATATTTTACATAGTAATTTATTCCTGTGATGCAAAGCTATATTTTCAGCATCATTACTTCAGTCTTCAGTGTCACATGATCATTCAGAAATTATTCTAATATGCTAATTTGCTGCTCAATAAACATTTCTTAACAATATCTTTTTTTTTTAAGTTACCATTGCTTAATTATTTGTTTTTTTTTGAAAATGTGATATATTTTAAGGATTCATTGATTAATAGAAAGTTCGAAAGAACAGCATTTGTTTGACATAGATTTTGTTTTGTAACTTTGCAAAATATCTGTCACTTTTGGTCAATTAAACGCATCCTTGCTAAATAAAAGTAGGCCTATTAATTTCTTTCTTCTTAACAGTTGTACTACTGACCCCAGAATGATCATATAATATAATATAATATAATATAATATAATATGCATTTTGAGCCATTTAAAAATAGTAATTATTTTCATATTATGGCTGATAACAGATACTGATGACTGATATAAAATCTAGTATTTTGTGTAAATAAATTAAAAATGAAACATTAAAAACTAAAACCAATCACTTTAATTGTTTAAAGTAACATTTATGTTCCTTTTGAAATGACAGTTGTCATGCTCTTAAGTTTAATAGTGTTTTTATAGGTTAACTTTGAGTTTTAAAAGACAGCAATGGTAATCGAAATGCAAAAATGAGAGGAACAAACATTCACAATTAAATATTGTATATTGCCCTATAAATTAAGAAAAATCTTCATTACCAGTACTGTATATCGTGAATCCCTAATGAAGAGCATCTCATTCCCTTGAAACTTTCCTGACCATCTTCTCCAGCTCATCTGTAAGGAAGGAGAGATCAGATGGAAGAGAGAAGCTTATTAGGCGAGAGGGTGACAGCGCACTTGTTATGCATGAGACAGGCGAGAGTAACCTTTTATCAATCAGCTTTCATCACTGACCAGCCCTATTGAGGGAATACAAAGCAGGCGGTCAGTTTTATTTTCCCGCTTGTTGCTGCAGCAACTAAACCTTTGAAACCCCTGCTTTTATGAAACTTATATTGGTTTAGTTAAACGCAATACCATCTCTCATTTACTCTGAACGCAGCCCGACAGGTCATTTAGCTGTATGCTGTGAAATAGTGTCCTCTCAATTAGGGCTGCACAATTAATCGAATTTCTAATCGCAATTACAATTATGGATGCCACAATTACGTAATCGTTCAAAGCGGCAATTAATCGTTCAAAGTCCACTTATGTTATTCTGCACACTTAAGATATGTTTTTTTCTTTTTACATGTTATCTTAAGGGTTTTTCCATTGTTTTAGTTTTAGTATAACATTATAATACCATTCATATTTTTACTTTTTAATTTGAAAGAAACCAATCTGATGTATATTTGACATTTGAGGCTTAATACTATCCACCTTTTTCTTCAACACGGAAGTAAGCCTATGGGTGAGACTTCCGGTTCATTAACCGCTATAGGTAAATAACGAGGAGAATAACAACGTGCAGTAAACGGTAAAACTGTTTGCACTACAAACCAGTGTGTTCATAATTAAGATAATACATTAAAATAATATAAGACACACCAACTTTCAATATCAAGCAGCAAAACGAACTGTTTTGCTCAGCTAAAAATAGTAGACGCAGATGAAACCGGAAGCCAGACCCATAGAATTTACAAATGGCCGCGCCCATTTTTACGACAAGAAAAAGGTGGATAGAAAAGCACTAAAGGTTTTTCAGTTAGTGTTTTTAGCTTGTTTATTTTCATATTCATATATATTTTTGCATCAAACAATGGTATAAACATCATTCAATGTAAATTGTGATAATCGTAATTAATAATCGCAATAACAATTTCAAGGGAATAATCGACAATTATGATTTTTGTCATAATCGTGCAGCCCTACTTTCAATAAATAATGAATATCTGGTAGCGCTAAAAGGGCTGGAGAAGTTTTGGCTGCTGAAACGCTCTGGCGTCCCTCTCTCTGATAATACACATGGGGTCTCCATTGTGTTTAAACATATTCCGACACAGCGCTTTAGATAAATCGTTCTGTCTCTCTCAGGAACGCCGACTTCCAGGCTAGTATTGATGTGGAACAGACAGTGAAAGTTCTCAGGCTTTTCAGCGCGCCGAGGGATGGATGGATGAGGAGAGAGGCATTTAGCGTTTCACCCCAAAGGCACTCGAAATTCTCACCCGGTCTTTGAGGTGCCGGGCACAAACAGTCCTGCGAAAAGGGGCAGACGGGAGAGTGATTGGAGGGATGCTCGCTTTGGCAATCTGGCTGGTGGGTGGGATGTTCGACGATGAAACGTTGCATAAATAATGCCAGAGGGGGGCGCTGGGTCCTCTGTTGCCATGGAGACATTTGTGGCTGACTGAGCCAGTATTGTGCATGAGGTGCTTGGAAGCTGCGGCTGGCAGACCGGCCGCGCCTGTAATGAGTTGAGGAATTTCTCTAATGGGAAGAGCTAAGAGGGATGGTCGACGGGTTAGCTTTACACTGATCTCTGCGACCGGTTGCTCTGGTGTGTGGTGTGAGACGAGGTACGGCTGTTTTTCAGTCGATCTGCACTGGGAAAGGAAGGGTGAGTTGGAAGTTTCTGAACTTTAACTGGATTATATGAATGCTTTGCTAATATAGTGATATTTGGTTAAGATGTTCGTGCAATTTGTGTTTTCTTTTCCTCTTTTGGCATCTGTTGTGTTTCTCATTAGGTATGGCATAATACAGCACAACAACCCCATTCATTGGCATTAATTCTTATTGATTAGCTCTCCGCCTTTATTTATACTGGTTTTAATTGGTAGATTTCAGTCAGACTTAAATATCAGTTCTCATTTTTTAAATTTTAATTATGCATTAGTTTGCATTTAAAGGATTTCCTTGCACTTATTTTCTTTTTAAGTCCGATCAACAGGTGTTGCTGGTTTTCCTTCTTTTTTAGTGGTTTGCGCCATTAATTCACCTTGTTTGATAGTGTTATTATTGCTCTAGAATATCTACTTTAAGCTGCCTTGGAAGATAATGCAATCACTACAGTATGTATCAATATTTTTCTGTGTTGTTTTAAATATTTAGTGTACTTTTAATATTTGGGAATTAAATAGCTTTAATAGTAATGCTTTACTTAAAGCCTTTATGTATAGTGCGTTATAAAGGGTTGTTAGAGGGTATAATGCATTATTTATAATGAATCATAATGTGCGTTGTAATACATTGTATCTTGTCGTAAATAATTATAACTAAATATATAATGCATAGTGTAACAATGAATTGTGGTTACATTTATTCATGAGATTGTGCAATGCATTATAAGGTGCATTACAAGGCATAATTAATGTATTAAAACAACTTTTATAATGCATTATACATAAAGGCTTTAAGTAAAGTGTTACCGATTTAATATTTGTGAATTAAAAATAAATCCTTTTTTTTTTTTAGAGGAAACATCTTTGCAATCGAACAGACCCCCCCCCCCCCCCCCCATAATTTTATGACACAATCTTTAGAAAACACAGTTGCCAAGTGTAGCGCATTACAATCCTAGTAATATTCACGATGTTGCTTTATCTCCAACAAAATATACTGTTATTATTAGGGATACTCCGATCGATCGGCCGGAGATCGGTATCGGCCGATAATCACATTTTATGACTCGATCTGTACTCACAAACTTGACCGATCTCACAAACCGATCGCAAATTGATGACGTCATTTTTAACAGCAGATTCAGTGACGTTAGAGCTGATCTGCGCCTCACTGCACACGTCTGTGGCGTGTTACGACTCCACGGCCACCGGAGCTGATGGCGGCTGCTCTAATCAGTGCTTGTGTTTATCAGCCAGCCGCGGCACGTTTTTGAAGCGGCTCTCTGCGCTGCTTGGTTAAAAATTGTCTTTTGTGAGTTGTCACAGCGTGGAGGACGGAACAAAACCTTGTCGGAGCCGTAAGGGAAAATATACTGTTATTATTAGGGATACTCCGATCGATCGGCCGGAGATCGGTATCGGCCGATAATCACATTTTATGACTCGATCTGTACTCACAAACTTGACCGATCTCACAAACCGATCGCAAATTGATGACGTCATTTTTAACAGCAGATTCAGTGACGTTAGAGCTGATCTGCGCCTCACTGCACACGTCTGTGGCGTGTTACGACTCCACGGCCACCGGAGCTGATGGCGGCCGCTCTAATCAGTGCTTGTGTTTATCAGCCAGCCGCGGCACGTTTTTGAAGCGGCTCTCTGCGCTGCTTGGTTAAAAATGGTCTTTTGTGAGTTGTCACAGCGTGGAGGACGGAACAAAACCTTGTCGGAGCCGTAAGGGATAACGGTAACATAATACGCTGATCGTGGGCTGCTTTTAAATGAACATTTATTTATAAAACAAAATATCTTCTTTGGCCATATTAGCCTACTCAATAGCATTAACACAAGCTTTACTCCTTTCAAACTTTTTCTGGAATGTCACCGTTTGTCACTGCAACTTCCCGATCAGGTGAACGAACACACACACACACGAAATCGTCTGCCTCATGAAAAAATGTATTTAAAAAAAATGTAGTTAATATTTGCATCATTTATGATTTATTTTATCCACCTGCGACCCACCCGCAAATAATCAGAACGCATTTTTTATTACCCGACCCACGGATTATCCGCAGCGCCCGTGGATATAGGAAAAGCAAAATAAGTTTGCTGCATAAATCAGACGGACTTAATGAAAATGCTAATTCATTCTCTGACAGCAGGAGGTCCTTTAAAGCAGGAGAAACAGGTTTCCCCAGTAACGGCTGTGCACAATGCAGCTCTGAGCTCACAAAAGCTGCTTTATCAGGCATATAACATGCAAGATGAAATGCGTCGCTTTGTTTCACACACACGCAGAGAGAGAGGGAGAGAGAGAATTGAGACGCTACATGTAAACGATATTCTTTGTTGTATTTTCTTGTCAAAATAACAGCGTTCCTTTGGAATCCTTCAGCTTTTAAGAACTGCTGGGTTTTCCGGTAGTGGGCGGAACTAATGCACAAACGGCAATTTCATTGGCTGGCGCTCACCTATTATCATCCCTGTTTTGATTTCAGCAAATCAGTTCGAGCGAATGCACACAACCAGATTAATATTCATGAAGCCAGCAGCTCGTTAATCCTTAGAGTGTTTTATATTATTCTTATTAGTAGAATTCGTATATTCTTATCAGTATTTTTGTTAGTTTTTTTCCCCAATTTTTTTTTTATAGAAACACTGAATGACCAAAAAGCACCACCACCAGTCCGAAGTTCAGTTAAAATTACTAATATGCATTCATACATGGTTATCAAGTTTTAATTCTAATTACTAAAGTTCTATCATTAAATAATATTGATTACCATATTATAATGCTTGACTGACCCACAGCACAACCACCTGAGCCCAACTTCAGTCTACTCATCACCTTAACTTTAACTGCGTTTGTAGCCGGCGCCATAGCCAGACTGATAAACAAACACAGAGCGAAAGTTAACTTCGGGCCAGGCGCGTGCGCCCGATGAAACCGTCTATATAAAGCTTGAAGCATCAGAATCGGCATCGATATCGGCCAATCACCATGACAAGAAATCGGTACTCAGTATCGGCTGCAAAAATCCTGATCGGAGCATCCCTAGTTATTATTCAATATATTGCTCCGACTTATCTGAAAAAAGCTTTATTAAATAGAGAGCACAGCCATGCAAAGGCATCTTTCTTTAGATTTAATTACTTAGGATGTATCTCTCTGTAGGCAGGATGCATTCCACAGTCCATATCCTATTTTAATGTGTCAGTGTCCTGAACTGCACAAATGTGAGAAACTAAAAATCTCATGGGAGAAGTGTGAACGGTGTGAGAAAGAGAGAGTCGAGAGAGTGAGACAGAGAAGAAAGCAGTTTAATTTGTTGCACTTTTGTGGTTTGCTGGCTGAGAGCTGGTTGCTTGTGATTTAAGTGCGGATGAAGAGGGGTGTTTTAGAGTTGAAAATAGGAAAAAATGGATAAAGTGTTGTTTTGGTGTCTGGAAATAGGTCCTTGTGGGACACACCATCATCTGATTCAGTCCACAAATGGCTTTTAGAGCTGGATCAATAAACTCTCCAATTGTACGACCCCCGTATGCATGTGGTTACGGATCAAGCCTCCATCGATTCTCCTGCCCAGCTGTAATTAAAACAGGTACCTGTGACAAGAACTCCTGCTGTGGAGCGTCTGATTGTTTTTCCTATTTTATCCTCATTTCCCTGTTCTGGACCGTTTCTGTGCAGGAATAAAAACTTTTGTCCTTCTCTGAGTGCATTTGAGGAATTGGAAGTTCTTTGATGGCTTCTCATTGGAGGAAGTGCTCTTTTCTGGTGCTGGGCTTTAGGCTCTAATCTTGGCTGCCTGGAGGGGGCAGCTTGGTGCCGGCTGTCTAAGTGATTATATGTGCCGTCCGGTTATGGAATGGGCCTTTATTGGTGCTGATGGTGTACTTTGTGTCCCAGCTGGGGTGTTAGTGGTGATTATCATCTCTCAGGGCCGGCCGGAGGTCTGCCTGTTTGATTTATAGCTGGCGTGTACTCTGCTCCACAAATTCTACAGAAGTTTCTCTATGGGACTAGAGTTTAATCTAATCTAAAATAAGTTTGTAACTCAGTTTAATTACAGGAGAGAACAAAATGTGCCCTCTATAGGACATTTTAAAATGACATATTGAATGTAATTAGTGGTTCTTGCTTTAGGTTTATAGGATTAGAGATTTGAACAAACCCCAAACTCTTAAAGGGGTGCTATTATGCTTTTTCACTTTTTCAACTTTAGTTAATCTGTAATGTTGCTGTTTGAGCATAAAAAAGATCTGCAAAGTTACAAAGCTCAAAGTCCAATTCAAAAACAGATATTTTATTTAACAGAAATCACTTTTCAAAAACTACAACGAACGACTCATTTGGACTACAACGCATATTTTCCGGGATTTGTGACATCACAAAGATCGACGAATGGGACGAGACCTGGTTGAGCTGCACTAGAGAAGGCAACGAGTGTTAGCACTATGTCGTAGACACGCTAGCTTTCCAAAGGCAGATGAACTTAGAGTGATTACAATCATCCGGGTTTAAATCGCGCTCAAATTGATTTGATTTTGAGCAATATTTACACTGAAGCTCGCAGGCAGCTATAGTAAGGAGCATGACATTTCCCGACCAGGCGCCGAGTGCTGCCAATCACAACACACACTGGCCCAGCTAACCAATCACAGCACATTTCGTATTTCAGAAGGCGGGCCTTCATTTGATACAGGAACTATTCGAGCCGTTTATGCCAGACTGGGGAGAGAGGTGTTGTAATAATGTCAAATATGTGAAAAATAATGTGTTTTTCGAACAACCTAGTATGAGAGCCTGTTCTAGTACACCCCCAAAACAAAATCAAGACTTTGTAAAAGAGCATAATAAGACCCCTTTAAGTATTAGTATGTTGCCTCAAATCGTCCAGAAGTTATTTTACTTTTCTAAATGATCAGATGTACATATGTACCTGCATTGAAGGAGGAACCTGAGCCTTATCTAGAGACCAGAATGGAGTGAGGTCTTTTTTACTCATTAAACAACATGCTAAAAACAAGCTTGATTCTGATTCACAATCTCTTGGTTCGATTAGATTCTGATCTCGATTTGATTCGATATCAACTCATTTGAATCGATTCAATCACTTTGACAGGTATAGTTCATGTTATTTTTTAAAGAAAATAAATCTCTATCAACTGAAGCTGTAAAATAAATAGGAAAACCTGTCAGTTGGTAATCAAAACTCTACAAGGTTTTTTTTTTAATTCCACATGAGGCAGATTTTAGATATTACATTTGTTTCTACTCAAATTTATTGTTGATATATAAACTTTTAAATTGTAGCTTTAATAAAAACTTGTTTTCATGTTTTTCAGGCAGTGAAATTACATCCGAATTGTTTTAGACATTTTCACTCGCGAGTTTCAAATCAAATATAGCAGCACCAGTGGCGGCTCGTGGGTTTTAAAATAGAGGAGGCACACTAATTGTATTGATTGGGATGTATGGGATCCCTGCAGATTATTATTATTATTATTATTTGCTTAAGCACTTTAAAATGGCTTTTTTGTTGCTTTTAGTCAGAAAACATAAAGAAAACGACACACATACAGCAAGATAAAATAATTTAACTTACCTGGCCTATCACTTGAAGCAAACATCCATCCCTTCTTAAAAGTCTGTGTTAAAAGAGAGCTGCCTGTTGTGCTATTTAATTAAGCCGACTGCTGTAGTCTATATCCAGTTAGGAGTGTTTTCCCTTTTTTTATTTGTATATACATTGAACAAAATTATAAACGCAACACTTTTGTTTTTGCCCCCATTTTTCATGAGCTGAACTCAAAGATCTAAGACTTTTTTCTATGTACACAAAAGGCCTATTTCGCTCAAATATTGTTCACAAATCTGTCTAAATCTGTGTTAGTGAGCACTTCTCCTTTGCAGAGATAATCCATCCACCTCACAGGTGTGGCATATCAAGATGCTGATTACACTGATTGATTATTGCACAGGTGTGCCTTAGGCTGGCCACAATAAAAGGCCACTCTAAAATGTGCAGTTTTATCACACAGCACAATGCCACAGATGTCGCAAGTTTTGAGGGAGCGTGCAATTGGCATGTTGACTGCAGGGATGTCCACCAGAGCTGTTGCCCGTGAATTGAATGTTAATTTCTCTACCATAAGCTGTCTCCAAAGGTGTTTCAGAGAATTTGGCAGCACATCCAACCGGCCTCACAACCGCAGACCACGTGTAACCACACCAGCCCAGGCCCTCCACATCCAGCATCTTCACCTCCAAGATCGTCTGAGACCAGTCACCTGGACAGCTGCTACAACAATCGGTTTGCCTAATCAAAGAATTTCTGCACAAACTGTCAGAAACCGTCTCAGGGAAGCTCATCTGCATGCTCGTCGTCCTCATCGGGGTCTCGACCTGACTGCAGTTCGTCATCGTAACCGACTTGAGTGGGCAAATGCTCACATTCGATGGCGTCTGGCACTTTGGAGAATCACGGTTTTCCCTGTACAGGGCAAATGGCAGACAGCGTGTATGGCGTCGTGTGGGTGATGTCAATGTTGTGGATCGAGTGGCCCATTGTGGCGGTGGGGTTATGGTATGGGCAGGCGTATGTTATGGAAAACGAACACAGGTGCATTTTATTGATGGCATTTTGAATGCACAGAGATACCGTGATGAGATCCTGAGGCCCATTGTTGTGCCATTCATCCACGACCATCACCTCATGTTGCAGCATGATAATGCACGGCCCCATGTTGCAAGGATCTGTACACCATTTCTGGAAGCTGAAAACCCAGTTCTTGCATGGCCAGCATACTCACCGTACATGTCACCCATTGGCAATTTACGTCTCTATGATGATTGGTTGATATCAGAAGGGAGGCTAGCCTCCCTTGCAAGGTTTCTTTTCTCAACACTCCTCAGCGCTGAAAGGGAACACTCGATGGTGATTGGCTAATTTTTTTTACCAACGGAGGCACGAGAGCTCAGCTCTCCCCCAGCCTCCCCCTCCCCTTCTATATTACTTTGCGGTTGTAATTACATCAGCAGATTCGGCACATTTGCGATAGAAAAGTGGCGCTTTCCAACTTCATATTAACATGTTATGGTATTACAGCTGTGAAATTACAAACAAAAAATACACATTCTGAGACATGAACTGAAATTAATTTTGAATTTTATGAACATTAAATCATCTTCCTCCCATTTTCACCTCAAAATTTTGGGGAAGCTGTGCCTCCCCTGCCTCCCCCGACGAGCCGCCACTGAGCAGCACAAGGAAAAAAATGGAATGTTCATAAAGATTTAAAATTTTTAACATCTTTTCAGATTGTGTGTAAAGTTTCAGACAATTTGCCACAAATTATTTACCCTAATGGGACAACGTCAGTTATAAATGACGGATCCCTAAAAAAAGGTCAAAGGTCAGATGAAGAAAACTAATTTTGGAAAAGGATTTTACTCCTAAATATATGTAAAATATAAAGTCAATTATTTTTTAAGCTGTAAATTCACAATGAGTCCTATAGAGTAATGTTGTACCAACTGATTCTCATGTATATTTTACAGCATTAGTTGAGAGATTTTTTTTCCTTGAGAAAATTTGGCATGTACTGTACCTGATATAGCTCCAAAATAATCGATACTGAATGGGAATCTAATCGAATTGGTAATCGAATCAAATCGCAAGCTTGTGAATGAGAATCGAATAGTGAAATTTGTGTCAAAACCCAGCCCTAATTAACAACTTCTGCATTATTAAATACCACTTATATTTTCCTCAGAAAGTGGACAATATTAGTTCAGCTTTTACTGTCAGCTGTGTACAGTTTTAATAAGAATGTTGTAGTAATCTTCACATGTTTTGTAGTATGTGACGTAGAGTAATGGCGCTTTAAGGAGACATATTATGCCCCTTTTTACAATATGTAATATAAGTCTCTTGTGTCCCCAGAATGTGTCTGTGAAGTTTCAGCTCAAAATACTCCACAGATTTATTTTTATAACATTTTGAAAATGCCTATTTTGAGTGGAAGCAGAAACATGCTGTTTTCGTGCCTGTCTCTTTAAATGCAAATGAGCTGCTGCTCCCCGCCCTCTTTTCAAGAACAGAGCTGTGCCATTACAGCTCGGACCTGCAAAAAACATCTGTTTTGGTTCTGATTTACCACTCTGAAATCATGCGTTTTAAACCATGTGAGTTTAAACTTCTGATATACGGTTTTCTGAGCGCACACATCCAAAGCACACGGACAGAAAGCTGCTGTCACACAGCATGCGAGTACTAAACTAAGTTCTCATTCACACACAAGTTTACATTAAAAACACACAAGTTACAAAAAAACAGTCGGTTATGTCTGTGAAGGTAAACAGCTGGGAAATAAATCGCATGTTTATTTTAGATCTGTGTGGCACCAACAATATACATTAATTAAATAGATAAATCCACTGCTCTCTTGTCTCCTCTGAGGCTGGGACAGTAGTGTTCTGTGCTCGTCTGTGCAGCCAAAGACAGAACAGTTAGCATGTTTTGCTCAAACTTTTGCCATGGCATTAGAACTGGTACACCGTTGTCGCTTGCGAAATCAAATCGTGGGTGTAAACTTACAGATTAAGGGGCGGTAATATTATAATGCGATCCCTTTGCCATGTCACCAAGGGAGCGAAATCTGACGTGCTCGTTTTTTCAGATGCTTGCAGAAAAAGGCTTCCCAAAACAAAGTTACTGAGTTAATCTTTTTCACGTTTCCTTGGTTGGTAGATGCACTGGGGACCTGATTATAGCACTTAAAACCTGGAAAAGTCAGATTTTCATGATATGTCACCTTTAAGGACATTTTTTTAACTGACCATCTCTCTTTCTGTTTCTCAGGAACTGCAGTTTGAAAGATTAACTCGAGAGCTGGAGGCGGAGCGTCAGATAGTGGCTACTCAGCTGGAGCGATGCAAACTGGGATCTGAGACAGGTGGCAGCATGAGCAGTATCAGGTAATGCAAATGTACTATGTGGGAGTGTGCTGGGACTATCTAATGCTTCAACAAGTCTCTGTAATGAGACCATGCTGCCTGAAGGATGTAATTGTACAGTTAAGGAAACACTGACAATATTCTTGACTTCGTGCAGGGGTCAGAGTGGAGTTCATGCAATTTCAGCTCATATTGTGATTTACATACAGCACCGTGAGTTTGGATGTGTAAGAGAGAGTGCACATGTGTGCATGGGTCCACATGTTGGTGGATTTCCATTTGCGGATCTAAATGCTAATGCTCTTGCGTACATGTGCACATGTGATTCTGTCACATGAGGGTACCCAGGTTAAACTAGTTTCCACATCAGAAGAACAGGTTTCTTCTCATGCCTTGGAGAACCTCATAGACATTTACTGCATGACAGAGCCCCACCTGAGCCCCGGATTCACACACATTACTTGGATTTGATTGTTTTTATAAAAAAATAATTACATACTTGACCTACAGCCATGGTCAGAATTATTGGCACCCTTGGTAAATATGAAAATTCCCATTTCCATCATCAGGGCAATAGTTAAGAATTTCCGATCAACAGAAAATGTTACAAATCTGCCTGGAAGAGGACGTGTCTATATCGTCCTAATGCACGGTGAGGAGGAGAGTTTGAGTGGCTAAAGACTCTCCAAGGACTACAGCTGGAGAATTGCAGAAAATAGTTGAGTCTCAGGCTCAGAAAACCTTAAAAAAAGAAAATCAAACAGCACGTATATCACATGTTGTTTGGGAGGGTTTCAAGAAAAAAAATCAAGAAGAGAAAATGCTCTCATCCAAAAACAATCCCCAGCATATTCTGTTGTCAGACACGACTGGAACTACAAATGGGACTGGCTTCTATGGTCAGATGTAACTAAAAACACTCAAGATGGGTTTGGTGCACACAGGGATAAAAAGTACCCCATGTTGTGGGCCTATATTTCTGCTGGAGGTCCTGGACATCTTGTTTAGATACATGGCATCTTTGATTCTATCAAATCCCAACAGATAAAAAATAAAAAATTGACTGACTCTGTTAGAAATCTTATAATGGGCCATGTTTGGATCTTCCAACCGGACAATAATCCAAAAACAAACCTTAAAAACAACACAAAAATGGGTCACTGGGCACAAAACCAAGCTTCTGCTTTGGCCATTCCAGTTCCCTGACCTGAACCCTATAGAAAATGTGTGTGGTGAACTGAAGAGGAGAAGCACCGTCATGGAGCTGGGAATCTGAAGGGTCTGGAGTGATTCTGGATGAAGGAATGGTCTCTGATCTCTTGTCAGGTGTTCTCTAACCTCATCAGGCATTATAGGAGAAAACTCAGAGCTGTTATTATGCCAAATGATATGAATGTTTCAAAAAGCATTGAATAAAAGGGTGCCATTAATTGTGTCCAATGTGTATTAGAGAAAAATATTTATGTCATAATGATATTTCCCCCCATTTAAAATTTTTATTCTCCAATGAAAGGTTAGATTTATGTGAATATTTTAAATAAAATATCAAAATGATTAACAATGCAGATTTATTTTCACAGCCTTCTTTGATCATATTTACCAAGGGTGCCAATAATTCTGACCACGACTGTATTTATTTATTTAAATTTTATTATAATCAGTATAGAATAAATAAATAATAATAACAACAATAATAATAATAATTATCATCACCATCATTATTATTGTTATATCTAATGGTATATAAATATATTTTTTTACATTTATTTTATTTAAATATATTAGTTGTTTTATTTATTTAAATCGGTACTTTTTATTATTAATATTACTATTTTATTGTAATCAGTATGGATTAAATTATAATATCAAAATTAATAATAATAATCATCATCATCATTGTTATATTTAATGTTATAAAATTATTATTTTTAAATTTATTTTATTTATTTAGTTGTCTATTTATTTATTTAAACCAGTATTATTTTATTAAAATATTATTTTTAAATGGATGTATTATATGTTTATTTATTTGTTTATTTATTTAAATCAGTATTATTTTTTATTATGAATTACTATTCTATTATTACTATTTTATTATAATCAGTGTAGAATAAAGGATATTAACAGTAATAAAATTCTTCATTGTCATTATTGTTATATTTAATCTTAAAAATATGTTTATATATATATTTTATTTATATATATATATATATATATTAGTTGTTTTATTTATTTAAATCAGTATTATTTTATTATTAATATTACTATTTTATTATAATCAGTATAGAATAAATAATAATATTAGCAATCATCATCATCATACCATAATTGTTATATTTAATGTTATAAAATTATTATGTTTAAATGTATTTTATTTATTTAGTTGTCTATTTATTTATTTAAACCAGTATTATTTTATTAAAATATTATTTAAAATGTATTTTATTTATTTGTTATTTATTTATTTAAATCAGAATGATTTTATTACTAATTACTATTTTATTATAATCAGTATAGAATAAAGAATATTAACAGTAATAATAATCTTCATCATTATGGTTATATTTAATGTTATAAAATGTTATTATTTGTATTATTTCTAATTGGTTTTATTTATTTAGTTGTTTTATATATTTATATATTGTATTTATTTAGTTGTTTAATCTATATCAACCAGCCTTATTTTATTATAATAAAATAATAATACTAAGAATAATAACAAGTATATAAATTATATATAAATTTATAAAGATAAATTGTGTGCATGTGTGCATTTGTGAATGAGATACTTTCTTTATCACCTTTCTTTAAAAAAATGCATGCATAAAAATATCTATAACGAATCTAAGAGTTATTTTAATTGAGTGTCACAATAGCTTCCCCAGCATCCAATAGCAATTAACATCATTTAGCTTTAGTTGACATTCCTCACACTTGTTAATTATGTGCATCTCTTGGCGGCTTGACCTTCCAGGACTCTTGAATTGGATGTGAGAGTTTTTTGGTTCTAGTGAAAGAGAAACATTGAAAGTTTTTCCATCTGAGCTCTTTTTTTTATGACCTTCTCATTTTCACAGCAGTCACAGCAACTCTCAGATGGTTCAAATAAAATCTTGAGCTTCTTAAATGCACTGTATGAAGACGTTTGACTGTTAAGAATTTTGCTTCAGTGGGACAATGTGTTCATGTACCTGTGTAAACCTAAGAGAAGGCTGTCCTTTAGTTTTACCACCCATTTTTACTCCCTATTCACAGATGTCTTTTATGAAAGGAATCAGTCTTTAACCGGTTTGAAGAAAACGACAGGGCAAGAAAGAAATAAAGTCCTGCTGCTCTCAGAGCCTCAAGGTTACCACTTAGAGCTTGTTCGGGAAGGAAGCCATAATGTTACTCTGCTACATAATATTGATTTAGCCTTTTAATTTGCCATAAGTGAACCGTTCCACAATAGCTATCTGATTCAGACTTTCATTCAGCTGATGGTTCCAGAGGCCCTCTGTGAAAAACACTTATTCAAACCTGCTCTCTCATGGTGTTGCTCTGTTTGTGGTTTAGGTTATGATTGACTTGTCCACAACAAATGCAGTACTTAATCAGTAATGCTTTATCAAGCTGCTCTCGAGTCCTTCTTGGATATTTCTATGAGAGGAAACTGTAATTATGACATGTGAATTTGGACAGAATGAAAATCTGTTTTCTAATGTACAGTACAGCTACATATACAAGTCAGCAAACTAATCAGTCATAATTTCTGGTAATATTTTAATCAATCAATCAATCAATCCCCCCCAAAATAATAATTAAAATAATTAATTAATTAAAAAACAAAATAAAAATAAATAATTTTGGATAATATTTATTATCCAATTATGTAATATTTTTGGGTAATTTATTATCCAATATTTTTGGATAATATTTTCATTACATTTCTACATTTTTAGATATTCATATAAATATGTGATCCTGGACCACAAAACCAGTCTTAAGTGTCAATTTCTTGAAATTGAGATTTATGCATCCTCTGAAAGCTGAATAAATAAGCTTGCTGTCCATTGATGTATGGTTTGTTAGGATATGACAATATTTGGCTGAGATACAACTATTTGAAAATCTGACATCTGAGTGTGCAAAATAAATCTAAATATTGAGAAAATCGCCTTTAAAGTTGTCCAAATGAAGTTCTTAGCAATGCATATTACTAATCAAAAATGAAGTTTTGATATATTTACAGTTGGAAATTTGCTAAATATCTTCATGTAACATGATCTTTACTTAATAACTTGGTGATTTTTGGCATAAAAGAAAAATCGATAATTTTGTCCCATACAGTGTATTTTTGGCTATTGCTACAAATATATCCCAGCCACTTAAGGCTGGTTTTGTGCTCCAGGGTCACATATATTATTCTATATATTTTTGTATATAGTTTGTAGTATTTAAATCGGCATTAATTAAATGCAGCACAGCCAATATGATTTAATTCCTTTAGCATTATATTATATTATATTATATTATATTATATACAAAAACCTTTACAGTCGCATTAATGCACCTCATTCATTTATAGTTATTTATTTTGTGAGGTTCACCCAATAATCGATTTTCATAAATAATAGTAATCACTGTTAGTAACCATTATTAAAAAGATGCATAAAGAGTATATTGCATATTGTATATTGTTTAGTATCATATTTATTTTTAACTCTATCTGTCAGGGGCTGGCGTCTGGTGTTCTCCCTCTCACCACCAGAGGTCGCCATCTCCCATCCTCCCGGACTCTTTCTCCGTCACCTTGACACCACACACCTGGGCACCCACTCACACACACACACAGCTGTCGCCCATCCGGGACTCCATCACCTGCACTCCACACACCTGTGCACACACTCACTCTCACACAGCTGTGGCCCGTCACGAGGACTATTTAGGCGCCTTCCCCACGCCACTCGGGGCGGATGATTAATGTTTGGTTGAGTTGTGTCACGAGTTTACTGTTTGTTTGTAGTCACGAGCGTTACGAGTGTTTCTAGTGTCTGTTCCGGGACTGATGCAAGCCAGAGGTGGCCGTATTGCATCAGTGCCCATTTGCGTGTTTCTAGCCTGTTTCAGAGTCTCAGCTCTGTTTATGTTCTGTTTTTTCCCTTTGTTTTCCCTGGCAGTAAATAAACCTGCACTTGGACCCAAAACCCTCGCTCACACGGTGTGTCTTTCCTGACCGCGCCGTGACAGTATATTGTTTAGTATCATATTTATTTTTAACTCTATCTCTACAGTTATTTATGAAACCATAACAGACAATATGTTTCATACATTCCATATATAAACAGAAAGTGTTACTGTTTTGTCTTCCATCTTTAGTTGTGTGTGTATATGATGTGTGTTTCTACCATCTGTTGCATATTGTTGGGTTTGATACTTGAGCCAGACAGACACGGAGCCAGTGTCTGCTAGCAATGACTTATCAGTCTGACAGTTTGGAAGCCCAAACAGACTGGAGATGCTGCTATTACAGTAGACCGGCCTTGATTGCCAAATGAGTCTCCTGGGAATTCTGGGTAGAGTTAATAAAGAGACTCTCGGCTCACCGGGCCTCACTGCGGCCTCACTGCGGGGAAGATGTACGGTTGCATAGACACATCAGGAAAAAAAAAATACAAAAAAGAGGTTTACTGTACAAGCTGTGAAAGTCTGAAGCCTGGGTAGTTTCTGGATGGACTTTATGACGGTTATTTTGTGAGCGTGAAATAAGCTGAAATGTGTCACAAATTTTTCACAGAGCGTATAATTGCAAATGAGACATTTTCGACTGTAAACAATGACGCACATGTCTTGTGTAATTGGAAACCTCATGGCCAAAAACCAATTTAAACCCAATGCGCATTTAGTTTTTCTTTTTGCTTGTGTTTTTCTATGTTTTCAGTAGCGGCACACAGAGTTGAGTAAACACTGAGCGTGATTCATGTGTGTTAATGTGTTACTGCTGTAAATCCAGTCACTCTCTGGCACCGGATCAGTCTGGTTCACGGCTGTCTGGAACGCATCCTACCCAATAACGGGATTACACACAAACACATACCCAGTCACTTTTCCTTCATCTGTAGTGTCATGTTTTTCTCTATTTTGGTTTGGTGGGAACTCTCCTAAAGCAAAACCCATTTCTAAGTTGATATGTTTTTTAACAGGCTCACAGGTAAATTTGACTAAACGTTCAGCACTTGTCTATCACGAGTCACGACTCTCTCATCTCTCTCAGGTTGGATGCTAAAATATTCTGAGTGAATAACCTTTAGTCTTTATTCTATCAAGAGACATCGCTTCTGTTTGACAGTCAATCTCCTGATGCTGAGCGTTTGGAAATAACTTTAAGGAGAGATAGCAGACATCAGGAGGTGAGATAGACCTGCTTCTCTCAATCAACTGCTGTTTCCCATCAGCTCTCCATTCGGGGATTTTCAACAGTGGCTGTCTCAAAAATGAGTGAGCTGCCTACCTAGACAGCATTTTTGGAAATCGGCGCACCTTATTAAGAGAGCGTCTTATTTTGAACAATTTTAAGCCATCTTTTTTGCTGTCATAGGCTTATTTATTGAGCACATACTTTTTGGGCATCTTAGGCATGTTCTAGATACATTTTTGTGGGACTAGCCAACCTTTAACACACTTATGACACACAAAAATGCTGTCCAAGTAGGCATTTCGAAAGTTTGAGAAATTAGAAATTTGCCCTGGGACTTAAATATTTTTTTATTTAAAATGGGCATCAGTATTGGAATATGAGTGATTGTTAGTTTACAGATGGGAGTATGGAGAAGATATGAGCATTCTCAATATTAATATTAAATGTTGGATGTATGTGTGTTGATGCAGTGGCTCTGTCTCTCTAGCCCCCCTTTCTTTTCTTTCTCTTCCTCCATCTTTTTCTCTCAGTGCCTGGGGAACAGCAGGCAGTGTTTAGTGAAAGGTCATCACTGAATAACATGTCTGACTATGTGTTCTCTATGTAGCCGATTCCCCCAAAGGTCTCAGCTCTCTGTGCATTTCCATTTTTCACCCAAAATTCCTCTCACTCACTGCATATTAAAGTCAGCTGGAGGCTTTCAGGCAAATTTAAATCTGTGTGCTTTAAGGTACAGAGATCTGTTAAACCCTGCTTCCACCTCAAAGTAAAAAGTACAACTCACAATTGTGAAAAAGTCACAGTTGGGGGGGGGGGAACATCACTGGTTTTAAATTGTGAGATTTAAAGGGGTCGTATGATGTTGCTAAAAAGAACAGTATTTTGTGTATTTGGTGTAATGAAATGTGTTTATGCGTTTTAAGGTTCAAAAAACACATTATTTTCCACATACTGTACATTATTGTTTCTCCTCTATGCCCCGCCTTTCTGAAATGCGTCGATTTTTACAAAGCTCATCGTCTGAAAAAGCGAGGTGTGCTCTGATTGGCCAGCTATCCAGTGCGTTGTGATTGGCCGAATACCTCAAGTGTGTGACGGAAATGTTACGCCCCTCACCATACTGTGATGCCCTGTCAGGCTGGAGCGATGATTCAAAAACATGAAAACCCATTATAAACGAGGCATTCGTTGCATCCAGTGGGGACATAATTATGGATTATAATGACTTATACTGTCTTTTTACGTGTTGTGTTGCATCGCGCTGTGTAAACATAAAACCATGTCTGCATTTGTGATCGGAGAAATGACAAATAACAAGCACAACTCTACACTGCCCAAAAACTCGCTTTAAATATATGAAATATAAAAACTCTTTAAATATAAAAGACGTACTTACAGTCTTTGAGTCAGAACAGCCGGCATTGTAGTCTACTCTTCCAGGAAACAGTCCTCCATAAAATGTGCTGCACGTTCTCCAATATTTGGGTTGAACTGGTCTGGAACAGTGTTGTAAATACAACTTAACCATGGAAGGCCAAACAAAGTAGTTTCGCTTTCACAACGAAACAGCGTCACACACCGTGGCCTACAGTGAGCAGAGGTCGGGGGCTAGCGTGAGGAACGACCCTTTGGATTTGAGACTTTAGTCTTTGCAACTTTACAGATCTTCTTTATGCACCAAGAGCTTGTAACACTTCAAAGAGAAAGGAAAAATTGAAATCGCATCATATGACACCTTTAATGTCACAAATATATCAAATGAAGTCATGGTTTGGTGAAATTCAGATAAATTGTGACATACTGTAAAGACAGTTGTGAGATTTGAAATTATTTAGCATTTAAGTACATCTCTTGTTTGCTAATGGATCCTCTGCAGTGAATGGGTGCCATCAGAATGAGAGTTCAAACAACTAAAAAAACATCACAATAATCCACACGACTCTAGTCCATCATTTAATGTCTTGTGAAGTTAAAAGCTATGTGTTGAAACAAATCCATCATTTAGGCATTTTAACCTTAAACTGTTGCTTTTGGCCAAAATACAACTCCATAATCTATAATAAGTAACGCTTCCTCCAGTGAAAAAGTCCATCACCTGTTGTCCTCTTACATTACTGGCATATTTGTTTAGAACTCTTTTATTTTTTTGTTTTCTCTTGTAAAAGCTGCTTTATCTGTGCATATTTCTCTCCTGATTCACACAAGATGTCCTTTCTATTAGAGAAAGCAATATTATGGGTATAGGTTTGAAGTTAAAAATGTTTTAATGATGGATTTGTTTATTACAAACATGCAGCTTTTCACTTCATTATATATTAATTGATGGACTGGTGTTGTGTGGATTACTTGTAGATTATTGTGATCAGTGTTATGGAATTTTGAAAGTTTCACCTTATATGGTGAGAAATAAAGTCTCTGAAAGCAACTGTATATAAGAAACAGAAGGTTTATTTTTGCAAGAGGGTCAAACAGTCATACAGTGCATCTGCAGATGGTGTGACAAAAGACAATCCTTCGTACAAATATTTTATTCTCTAAAATATACCAGGATGCTCTTTTATTAACCAGTCGTAATGCATATCTCTCATACGTTCCTTAACAGAAATAACATTTCTATTCTCACACTTGTCTCGCATCGTTTGACACGTGGTATCAACATGAGCATGCATAAAGACAGAAGAAGCTTCTAAAACAGAATAAACAAATAAGTAATTTTCCATCACATCAGCTGTTTGGACTCTCATTCTGACGGCACCCATTCACTGCAGATGATCCATTGGTGAACAATTGATGTAATGCTAAATTTCTCTGAATCTGTTCTGATTAATAAATTAATCTACAATTTGGATGGCCTTAGGGTGAGTAAATTTTCAGCAAATTTTAATTTTTGGGTGAACTATTCCTTTAATTAGTTCTCCTAATAACTAAAACGATTAAATATGGTACAACAGAACAAATTAGTACAACATGGCCACAAATGAACTAAAACATAGGAACGAATTCTTAATATGTGGCCACAATATAATTTTTTTCTTATGCACATCATCTGCGGGGCTTTACCTTTTTTATTGGGATCACCTCGGTCTGTGTACATTTGCAGGGACCTCCATTAATATGAAAACAACAAGCTTAATTTCTCAAAAGTGCAAACATATTATTTTTGCAAACTCACACCAGAAAGCTTTTATATTTATAGAAGCACTGTTACCTTTGCATTAATGAAGCTCTTCTTAAATGTACTCCTTCGATGCAGAGCATATTTAGCCTCTTGTTAGTTTTTGTTTGTGCATGGTTAGATTCATTCAGCATCTTTCCCGCTGAACATCTGCTGTCCCAGTTAGGTGTGTGTGTGTGTGTGTGTGTGTGCGCGTGCGCGTGAGCGTGCGGGTGGGCCATTTCAGGTCTCTCTTCTCTAAACGGCTGCTGTAACCTACAGAGAGGACATTATGTCAAAGCTCTTTCACACTAATTCTGCCAGTTCCTTTCTATTCTATGCTATATTTTTAGAGCAGAGACTTCCGTAGCTCTCGGGCTGAAGGCAATGTGTTATTATTCAAATTGGATAATGGGTTGCCAGTCAGCGCTCCAGTGCAATAATGTACCGTGGTGAATTGCTTCGCCTGAAAGCATGACTGTCCATTTTGCTTCAGCTAAAGTTCTGCGCGTATCTTTTAAACGAGAAAGGTTGTGCATAAAGTGTAAGCTGGTGGAAGTCATTATCCTAAAGACCATGTGACTACAAACAGGAGTAAATTGGAGGGGGAAAAATGCAATTATCTGGAGATTTCCTTGAATGTTATTTTGAAGAAATTGTAGAAAAGTCTCATTTTCGGATCAAAGGATGTCAGGATAAACTTAAGTTAGCACCTCTGTGCAATGGCGGTGATACTAAACTTGTCTGTTTTTACTATTAGACCAAGAATCAATGGTGGGAATGAATAGAAATTTAGGAGTTTGAGTAGATTCTTCATAGTTGTGATATTGTGATTATGTATTTTTGTTCAGACTAAGTCGCGATGGATGCCATAACTGCTGGGAAAATGCACACTGGAATGACGTTTTGAAGGTTTTACTTCATAATGCCATAATAAGCCTCTTAGAGCCTGTGCGCATAAGGGACCGGGATGACTCTGAACAGAATTACCCACACTTAGAGAATGAATTAATGAGAAAAATTATATCATCAAAGCCCTTCCAATATTACCAAGCCTTGATTTTCAATTATGCCGCAGTTATGGCTATGCCAAAGACAGACAATGACCAGGTACAGTAGCATTAGCAGTTGAGCATTGAAAAAGCATTGCATATTTAAAAAGATTTGGAATTGATTCATTTGTAGTTTTATTAATATTTACATGTTGCTTTCTGCTAGGGCTGTGAATCTTTGGGTAGTCAGCTAATCGATTCGATTCACGATTCATAGGTTTTCGATTCGATTCAAGAACAATTTTTGCAAATTCAGAACAATTCAATTCGATTCGATTCGATTAACGATTCGATTCTGCATTATTTAAGTGCATTCACAGGATTATTTAAATGCTTCCCCTAAATTCTTTAAATGCTTAGTCAGGGGGCAACTTACACAGCAGCCTTTATGGTTAGAGAACCATAGGTTACAGAAAAAATAACATTTTGTCCAATTCACGATTCATAGGTTTTCGATTCGATTCAAGAACAATTTTTGCAAATTCAGAACAATTCAATTCGATTCGATTCGATTAACGATTCGATTCTGCATTATTTAAGTGCATTCACAGGATTATTTAAATGCTTCCCCTAAATTCTTTAAATGCTTAGTCAGGGGGCAACTTACACAGCAGCCTTTATGGTTAGAGAACCATAGGTTACAGAAAAAATAACATTTTGTCCATTGTTAGACGCTAGTTTAATGATGCTATGGCATGACATGGCATACGTAGAAATTTATGTAAGCCAAGATTTTTAAAAAGAGATTTAAAAGTATTATGTATAGGCTAAAATTTTGTCACACCAGGGTCATAGCCATCATTTCAGAAGTGACAGAAATGTCAAATACAATAATTTTATGTATATATGTTTTATGAATTTAGGAATTATTTTCTTATCTCTTATTTTGAATTTGCTATAAGAAATCAAATACACTGCTGGACAATAATCAAACATTTGTAATCTATCTTTTTTTTCCTAATGGCAATTTTATGATTGGAAAACTTCTTTATCTCATTTTCATAAAATAAAATGCTATAGTATTTAACTTTTCCTCTCCATCGGCGAATGATGATTCTGAAAGAAAACGCAGCCGATGTCTGTTTGCTATAGCAACGAATGCTACTTTCATGCATCTGATTTTCAGATAAACCTCGCACTCTCATTTCAAGATTGTGGTTAATGCTGTGGTTATTCTTCGTACATTCGGTTCAACGACATTGTTAAAACACATTTATCATTCAGTGGAACTGTGCGTATGCTTTAGGCACTTACATTTTTACTCCGTCCATGCAATAAATGTGCAGCCTTCGACTGCTCAGGTAATGTCGTCGGTATGACCGAGAGCCATTGAAAAACTACAGAAAAGTAAAACTACTTAACTTTAGCATTACTGGCCACGAGTAGCCTACTAAGGAGAGGTCACACATCAGCTGCTCAAAAATGTGTCAGTGAGACGAACTGAGCGTGAGCGCAATCCTGTGACAGTCACAGGCGGTAAATAGTGCAGCGCGTGAAGGAGAGATGCGAGGGCACGAACACTGTTCAAGGTCTCCATTAATTCCTGCTTGTAGTAATTTAATGTGTATATATTTTAAAAGCATTGAATCACTCTAGAAATCGCGATTCATTCGATTCTTAGCGTTTTCAATCGATTACTGTCCGAAATCGATGATTCACGATTCAAAATCCATGTTTCAAGATCGGTGCATATGCATCGTCAGGGTTTCGATAAAACGGGTGAATCGTTACACCCCTACTTTCTGCTGTCCATTTTTTCTTTGATTTTTTTTACATTTTACATTAATTTCTCCCACTGAAATGAGACCAATAACAAAACATTGATTAAAAACTAGTGGCCAAGTCACATCACCTAAAATATGCACATTTGCTTATACTGTATGTAATTATAAGAAGTGGCCAATCAGTGCGGTTAATAATTTATTATTATTATTATTATTAAAGTGCCCCTATATTATGCCTTTTCGAATATTACCTTTCATGCAGTGTGTCATGTAGCTGTATGTGAACATAAACTATATGTAAAGTTGTGAAGCCGAGAGTGCACGATAAATAAAGTTATTGTCTATCAAAAAAAAGAGTCAGCTCGCAATCGCCTAAACGAGTCGTCAGGAATTAGAATCTTATTCTGTTACATCTCTACGTCACGCAGTAACACATTTGCATAATGTCTGCCCACGTTCTACATCGCCAACCAGCCCGCCCACAAACAGTAAAATTTCCGTGTGGTTAACATCATGTCCAGAAAACGCTGTATCCTACGCTGTGAGAGTAAATTTGTTTTATCACATCTTATAATTAACACAAACTTGTTAACACTTGACACTTACCACTGAGAAATGTCCTGCTCCAGTCATGCTTGCGAATCAGCCTCTTGTCGATCAGCCTCTTCAACCGTTTCATCATCAGACACCGGCTCGAATTGGTAAGGTACAATCAATACCATCTTTTCTATGTATTGACAAGTCTCCAGGGCTGTTATTCCGTCATGGCAATGGCCGTTTCGTTTCCGACACGCGCTGTACACGGTAGACCAATCCAGAGCTAATCTCTCTACGGCTCTGGACCAATCACAAAGGACTGTGCCATCTGACCAATCACAGCAGTGAGGGCTCACCGAAAGGAGGGGTTTAGAGAGACTGATTCTTTGAACTGCTTCACACGAGTCGTTTACGAATCATTTAGAAATGAGGTCAAATTAAATCTATTTTTTGAGAAAACTAACGTGTTTTTTGACCTTGCATTTATGTAGACCTGTTTTAGGAGACTCATAAAACAATATTATCAACCTTAAAAATGGCATAATACTTTTATTCAGCAAGGATACATGAAATTAATCAGAAGTGGCAATAAATATATTTATAATGTTTTTAAAGATTTCAGTTTCAAATAAATGCTGTCCTATTGAACTTTCCATTCATCAAAGAATCTTGAGGGAAAAAAAAAATTTCACTGAAATATTAAGCAGCACAATTGTTTTCCACTTTCATAATAATAAGAAATGTTTTTTGAGAACCAAATAAGATTATTACAATGATTTCTGAAGGATCACGTGACACTGAAGACTGGAGTAATGATGCTGAAAAATCAGTTTGGCAACACAGAAATAAATTGTTATGTATTAAAATATGGTATGTTATGTATTAAAATAGAAAATAGTTATTTTAATTTTATATTTTGTATTTCAAATACTAATTAAATAACTAAAAATGTTACACAATATTAAAATTTTTACAGTAACTTTGATCAAATAAGTGCAGCCTTGATGCACATAATAACTCTAAATACACTAATAAAATAATACATTAATTACTCAAATGTAATACTAAATTCTGCTTTATTTAGATTTTCTTATTATTTATTGCCAAATTTATCAATTTTCATTGAAAAGGTTCAGGGGTTTAGGTGGCTACTACTGGACACAATTAGATTCCATTACTTGGGCCAAACAAACAAGTACTGACAAGTAGATAAGGCCAACATTAATATGCAGATCACTGGAAAATTTGCTGTAATGGATGAAGAGGAGTGAACTCGACCTCTAAATGAGTGCTTTATTGTGTTTAAAACAATCATTTGCATATGATGAGAGGAAAAGGGGAAAAAAGAAGCGAATAGATGGTTTGGTATAAAGCGTTTAGAGGAAGTGTAAAGTGTTTTGGTAGCTGGCTGGTGTAATGAATGACTTTCATTAGCTTACAGTGGCCTGTGAAACACACAACATTGATTTTTCTCTTTCTTTATGTAGGGGATCACTGGGCATATTGGTTAGAGAGTGTGTTTGTGTGTGTATGGCACATGCAAGCTCTCGCTGAACCATGAGGTCAGTTACGGGGCCACATGTCAGCATTTGTAAAAGCCCTCAGTGGTCAGCAGTCTCTCGGTGTACGTGGGCCCTGCAGCTAATGAGAAGGATGCAGTGTGTGTGTCATCTAATCTCCTGTGTGTGCTCCCGAGCTGCCCATCACACATGCTCAACTGCTGTTTGCCACCCACAGTCTAATGCTAACTGGGCCTGTTAGGCACATTGGGCTGCTTTGAAAAGATTCTTCATTGGGGGATGAACTGCTGCTCAGTTTGAAAGAGATTGGTTTGATTTTGGTGGCTGGGGTTGATAGTCATCTGGGGAAGAAGTGCCTTTACTTTGTGTGTGTGTGTGTGTGTGTGTGTGTGTGTGTGCGCACGTATACAAATTTGTACACAAAAGTGAAATATATCTTACCAAATCTAATGTAAAAATGGCATTAAAAAAATCTAATTTTCTGTAGTGTGTAAATGCATGTGAATGTTTGTTTTTGAATCATGTCAGATCTTCAACATTAATTTTAAACAAATTTGTTTTTCACTTGATGTCACATGAGAAGTGAACATCCAATATTAAATGAGCAACCAGGTAAAACTCACAAAAACATGTTTAGGTCACTTTTTACCCTAAAACCAAAAAGTGTATAATTTATTGTATTCTATTTTGAATAAATGAGGAACATTCATTGTGAAGGTTGCCAGATGAGCCACAAGATTAAAGGGGTCCTATTATGCTCTTTTACAAAGTCTTGATTTTGTTTTGGGGGTTAACAGGCTCTCATACTAGGTTGTTCGAAAAACATTATTTTTCACATATTTTACATTATTACAACACCTCTCTCCCCAGTTTGGCATGAACGGCTCGAATAGTTCCTGTTTCAAATGAAGGCCCGCCTTCTGAAATACGAAATGTGCTGTGATTGGTTAGCTGGGCCAGTGTGTATTGTGATTGGCAGCACTCGGCGCCTGGTCGGGAAATGTCATGCCCCTTACCATAGCCGCCTGCTGCGAGCGTCAGTGTAAATATTGCGTCAAAATCAAATCAATTTGAGCGCGATTTAAACCCAGATGATTGTAACCACTCTAAGTTCGTCTGCCTTGGGAAAGCTATGTCTCCGACATAGTGATAACACTCGTTGCCTTCTCTAGTGCAGCTCAACCAGGTCTTGTCCCATTCGTCGGTATTTGTGATATCACAAATCCCGGAAAATATGCGTTGTAGTCCAAACGAGTCATTCGTTGTAGTTTTTGAAAAGTGAATTGGACTTTGAGCTTTGTAACTTTGCAGATCTTTTTTATGCTCAAACAGCAACATTACAGACTAGACTTGAAAAAGTGAAAAAGCATAATAGGAACACAATATAAAACACTGATTCGTCTCTCAGGTTGTGAATATTATATTTTATTTTAAATCACATTTTATCACATTTTATTTTAAATATATGAGCCACATGTCACAATACAAAAAATCACACAATGATTGGCTACATTTTATTTTATTTTCAATATATGAGCCGCATTCATTGTGTGAAATTGGTCAGCTCAACCCTAATGAACCTCCAGATAAACTGAAGTACTCATTGGTCCCTCATGTTGTAAAAAAATGAATTCTATTGAATCACATTGGACATTTATTATTGTGGTCTTCAAGTTCAGTTCATAGGACAGAACAAGAAACACTAGAAATAATCTTTCATTGTGCAAAAGTATTATAATACGAAAAGCTCCAATACAGAGTGGCACAAAGCGCTTATGCACATCCCGTGCGCAGAATGATGTGCTTGAAGCAACACTGAGTCACAGTGCGCAGCTCTTCACATAGAAATGTTCAAAGCAAATAGGAAAGAGATACTGATGCGTAGTTTATTAAATCTGTTCAATAGTTTGAGCCTTTTCTTTTAACAGTTTTAAATTTCAGTTGTTGTGCGCTCCTGGAGAGAGTTTCATAGTCTTGACTGTCGTATCCGAACGCGAAACACAGTTTGAATGCTGAATGGAGGATGACAGACAGCCGCAGCGGAGAGAAGAGTTTACATGAACTTGAAATTAATTACTTAAATATTCATCTATACCTCACATTAAACTATGGAACGGCTTCAGAACACTTGGACTTTGACGTTATCGAGCTTTATAATGTTTTTGTGCTTTCGTGGGACTTAATAACACAGAATAGTATACGCACAATATCGGATTTGGATCAGTCTCGTCTGACCGATACCCGATCCGGCAGAAAATGCCAGTATCGGAGCCGATACCGATACTGAGTATCGGATCGATGCATCCCTATTTGAAAGTAGTATCTTATGCTCACCATGGCTACATTTATTTGATCAAAAATACAGCAAAAACAGTAATAATTATGGAAGTTTGTTTCTGCCACCGGATAAAAAAATATGAAATGGGTAATTGTCTCCATTCTGACTTCTTTCTCACAATTCTGAGATTGCATCTCATAGTTCAGACTTTGTTTCTCACAATTCTGGGGGGAAAAAGTCAGAATTGTGAGATGTAAATTCATTTTTTCCCCCACAATTTTAAAATCTCACAATTCTCAGAGTATAATCTCTTTGTTTTTTAATTCCACCATGGAATAATAAAAAGGTAACTGCAACTCTTTATCTCACAGTGCTGAGTTTATTACAATTGGGAGTGTAATTCTTACAATTCTGAGGTGATATCTTGCAAATCAGATCCCCCCCCCCCCCTCAGAATTGTAAAAAGAAATTGAAAATTTTTTAGAATTGTGTGATATAAACACAGAATTGCAAGAACATCCAAATTGTAAAAATACACAATTACCTCATTCATTCATTCATTCATTCAGTGAGTAGTGGAAACGAGTTCCATAAATATTGTGAAATATTATTTATATTATCATTTAAAAGAAACCTTTTGTAATATTATAAATGTCTATGCAGTCACTTTTAATCAGTTAAAAAAGAGAAAAAAAGTCAGTTTTAACAGTTGTCTGTCTGTCTCTGTCTGTCTGATCTATCTATCTGTTTGTCTGTAGTATCTGTCTGAATTTTCTAATTCAGCAATTGCATTGTATAATAGACATGAATGACTTATGCTACATTTTAAGCTGTGATAGGAGAAATAATTTTAATGTAGTAAAATCGACACACTTAACATTGAATGAGGTGAATGGCATTTAGGACCTCTTTCTGTCCTCTTCTGTCTACAGCAGGATTACACTTAAATCAGTGTTAATTAGCTGACCTCTTATAAAGACCTGAGAGATGGTGAGGGATTGAAGACAGGAGATTGAGTAACAAAAGAAGGCTTGTTAAAGAATAGAGTACAGTTGATAGAAGGAGATGAAGTGAGGCAGCAGCGGCCTCTGGCTGCTACTGGACTTTACATTCACACTGATGCTGTGACATTTGCCGGCTGCTTTGATTGTGTTCTCTAAAGAGAATGATAGTCTCTGTCTGTCTGCAGGATCAGCGGTCAAACACATTCACAAACTCTGCTTACCTTCACATGCCGTTCAAACAAGAAAATGACTGGTGAGTTTAATGATTTTTATGCACACGGGCTGAAGCTAAGGGAGATGTGCCTGCATGACTGCACACATACAGAATTGACAAACACACATAATTCCTGTACACTGAGGCATGAGTGAGTGGAATTGACCTTCTGTGTCCATTTAGTTGGCTGGAGGAATCCATTTAGCATCCTATCACTGGAGGTCATCATATTGCAATTGATTTTTATTTGATTAATTATATGATGTGGTTATTAATTAAAATCATTTTACATGTAATTGATATACAGTTTAAAAAATTTTCTTGAGTTTCATATATCATAAATATCATAAATTATTTAAATCACACATAGTCTTTGTTATATTCATTTTTCATTTACACAGTTTTTTTATTTTTTAATATACAATTTTTAATGATATTGTTGCACCTTGACTAACTTCACAAATGAACCTCATGGGGAAAATTGAATGCTAAAGATTCATGATATGACCCCTCTACATGCTTTAGTTTGTTCAGAAGGGCATTAACAGCCCATTGGCCTGTAGCTGTTCCTGCTGTGATAGCTGGTGCGTGGCTGTTTATGACAATAATATTCACACTGTGCTGTAGAACATGTTGGTCAAACTTTGCCAAAAATGAAATTCCACTTTTCTGTCTTTCATGCTTTTGACAATAAATGTGGCCATTATATAATTAGCTGGTGGTATTTTAGGGTTCAGCACACTTGAGTGAGGGACAGAGTGCCTTTCCAAGCAGACTTTATTCCATGGGCTATTACTGGGGTGATTATGGGACCAATTTGAAAACTGCAGACCCCTTTCATAGAATGTTGTTTAATGGTCTGAAAGAGGCTAAAAGTCCTCTTTTCTCCACAGTAATGTAGCTGAACGGCCTCTCTGACTCTCTCTCATTAGTAACTTCTCTCTTCTGGAGTCTGCTGATCGCTTCTCGCTGATGTGAAGAAGATCATCATTCACCCATGTTTCGACTCAGTGATTCATCACACAGAGAAAAAGGGCACAAGACCACCCATCTGTTTCTCTTTCTTACATTTTCGCTCATTGCTTCTACTTTGCCTGGGTAACCTCAAGTTGGGTGGTAGAGTGAAATATCCAGTCTAAATGTCCAGTCACACGCCATTTATCACAGACATAGATGGGGACACAACCTCGTTTACATGGAGCTCTATTACTTGTTAATTTTTCACACTGCACTTTGTTAAATTATTGGTATCAGTTTGATTAGGCTAATATTGGGTCCTGATAATGAGACCTTTGTTTACAGTTCATTCCAGTTTAAAAGCATTTATTGATATTAACTATTATAAATTAAAAATTAGTTTACATTTTATATTGGTTATTGTGATTTTCTCTTATATTTTGACCCCCCCACCCCCCACCCCCCACCAAACAAAAAAGAAAAAACAGGCAGAACAAAATTAATTTAATCATAACACAAAAAAAATTTTCGGCTAGTGGCCAAACTCGTGCATTCCTTTAGTTAGTGGTTAAATATCTGGGCTGGTAACCAAAACATTTTTATTCACACCCCAGAAGGGATGATGTATGAATTGGACCGTAACTGGAGTCTTATGTCACCAGTCAGCCCTTGAGGAAGGCACTTGAAGACCCCATAAAGTGGTTAAATGAACATGATTTTCTTTCAAATTTTCCAGTGTTGACGTACATGTACAGATTTGTATTTATTTATTTATTGGCAATAGCTTTTAGTTTGTGCCAAAGCCCAGATAAATCTCAGTTTGCTACCATCACTACTTGCTAGTTGCAGTTATTACAAGGAAGAGACATTCTCAATAAAGAAAATATTATATATATGCACTCCCACAAAGATAGGTATTCATTATTATTTTTTATTTATTTAGTCTCCTGTTCGAAAGTTTGAGGTCAGTAAGATTTATATGTTTTAATTCAAGATTGTGCGCTTCCCTGAAACTTTTTGAGTACCTTCAGGACACTAGGGTCTAGGACACATACCGAGTTTGTAATGATACGCCAGTGTGTTCATAAAATATAGCATTTTATGACAACATTCAAGTCTTGTGAATTTGAACCAAACTATTTAAAAGTTACTTGCAAAAATAGCAATTTTTCATATCTCCTGGCCACTAGATGGCACTGTGTCGAAACTGTGCAGGTACCCTCAGGTCATGGTTGTCATAACACAAAACAAGTTTGGTCTGAATACGGATTAGCATTTCAGAGACAGCCTCACATCCACTTTGGCATGCTCTTTGTGGAATTCGTCATGCGTTATTCAAGAATAGTTTGATTAATCAACTTGAATTCCATGTTTTTTTGTCGGTACGGTCTGAAGGTAGTTTAGTGATGTGACATTTGAACCGAAGCATCGGAGCTTGTCGAGAATAAATGGGCGTGTCAATACAGAAGCTTGTATTGTTACATAGAACATAGAACATAGAAATCACGTGACCAACGACAAACAAAGCCTCACTTCCTGTCCAATCACGTGAGCGATTCACTTTGCGTGTCAGAATGTTCGAACCACCTTACTTTACTAGTACATCTTACTTTACATAAGTTTTTATTCAGACTTATTCTGTTATATTTTTAAGTACCCAGTCATACAAGTAATATGAAGAATATTAATTATTTCAAGAAAATTACATTTACCATATGCAATTCATATACAGTATGTGTACATTATTCTGCTACTACATCATATTGATATTTGTACTGGCATTAAAATCCACAGTTTAATGGGTAATGTTAAATTAATTTATCAGAGACAGAAATTGAACAAACAAACACACACTGTTAGGCTTTTATTTGTGCATGTAACATAATTGATCTATGGAATGTGTGGTGGCTGCTTTGTCTGGCGGAGCTTCCTTCACAGAGTTTTGGCTGCTTTATTTTTTACTAACCACCAGATAGCGCTGTTTTCGACACTCTTGAAGCTTCTAATCTTTTCCCGAAACAGTCAGAGAAAAGTCTCAGTGCTTCACAAGGCTTCATTTGCCCACCCTCTACTCTGGTTCTATTTTTATTAAAATTGGATAGAAGTCCAGTATCAGTCCTGGAGGGCCAGTGTCCTGCAGAGTTTAGCTCCAACTGCCTGGGAGTTTCTAGTATGCCTAGTAAGACCTTGATTAGCTGATTCAGGTTGGAGATAAACTCTACAGTGGCACTCCAGGAGCTGGATTGAACTCCCCTGGTTTAGATGTTCTTTGGAAAATTCACAAATTTTCATGTCATGAAATGGAGAAGAATTTTGTTTTTAGCATTTACGGTTCAAACGTTATTAGCATAAACGTGAGTGCAGTTTTGGACAGTTGGTGGCGCTAGGGGATTTGAGTTAGAGGCTGCATAATTGCTGTGGTTACCATTCAAGCTATCCTCTATCTATGTGCCACATTTCAGAACTTTTCACTGGCCCCTAATAAGTTTCCCTGCAGTTTATTTCCTTAGGATCTTCATCTCTGAAGTTTGTTGGCATGTGATAAAACTGATGCAGCAGATCCTACAGATGACAGCATGAAGATCTTCATTCATTGCTGTCGTTGAATCAAAAGTTCCAGTCCCTGAAATCCAGTTTTCAGGTCATATTTCGAGTTTGCTGTCAGCAGTATTGATAGAGTCATAACAGAAACATGAGTCTTCTCCTGCTGTGCAGAAGCTTGTGTAATCTCCAGCAGTCCTCCTCTGCCAAAGATCGTGCAAGCTGAGAAATGTGATTACAGTTTTGGTTAGGGGCCAAAGGGGAAAGCAGACAGCGCGAGAGGAAAAATGTGTGTAAATTCCGACAGTACAGTCAAGCTTTCTTCTGCCGGGGATGATGTCTCAGTGGGGTCTGCATGCAGTAGTGACCATCCTGCCCTGCCCACCTACCCATGGCCACTTCCTTCCCAGCCGAATGGAACATGTATCTACGCAGAGTGAGCTGAATCTCATTAGAAATGCAAATGCAAACTTATCTAGTCCAAACAGTAGATAGTGGTTGAGTCCAGATAACGTTAGTCCTGCTGCCAAAGAGAGAGAGACAGACAATTTCCATAAATCTGGGCGCTCATGCGTGTTTGTCTGAAGATGGGAAGACACCAGGCTGATTCGAGAGGTTTTCTCATTCGCGTGGTTCGTTATGTTGTAAAAGACCCCCTATACCTGCTTCCTAAAAAATGAAGATCTATAGAAGATAGATAGAAGATCTATCTATCTATCTAGCCGAGTGACAGAAAGATAGAGATGGCAGATAAAAAACAAAAGAGGAAATCATCTGCGGAACAAAAGAAGGTTTACGATAAGGCAAGAAGTAGGACCAGTGTATATATTGGATCAGCTTTCCAGCGCTGGAGAGAACTCAAGGAGCGTGAAGGCCTGCGATCGGATGCTGAGGTTGCTTTGTTTCTTCTCGATAGGTGAGTAACACCATATCTATACCGGATGTGACAGTTGTCACGCCGCAACAGCGAAAGTCTGTCTATACTGGACACGACAAAACGACCGTTGAAAATCATTTGAAATTTGTGTCAAATGCTGTTGTGCAGCAGCAGTTTTCTGTTGGGATTTGTCATGTCGCGCCGCACCGCATCCAGTGTAGACACGGTGTAACACTGGTTTTGCTTTGTTTCACAGAACTAATCGTTGCCTGGGTTGTGTACGTATGTGTGGGGCGGAGCTATCGAAATAGGGGCGAGACTAGGGCTGTGCGATTAATCGAAATCGTCATAAAATCGCGATTTGAGCATGTGCGATTTCTAAATCGCTTTACAGCACGATTTTCTGCGCTCCCGACCTCCCGCAGTATGCTATCCGAACCAATCAGAATGCAACGCGCCTAAATGGAGCACAAGAACAGAACAGACAAAACCCCTTATCATGAAAGAGCCCCCCCACTAAGAGTGGATTCCAGACGCTCCAAACAGAATTACGAGAACAATTCTCAGTCCACGGTGGAGTTGATGGAGGGAGGAACCATGAGGGTAGTGAAACAGGAGGTCTCAGGGGTCCGACTGACAAAAACTGATCCGGTGGACGGGGGTGGCCCAAGGCGAAGACGGAGAGCCGAAGAGCCAGGGTGACACTGAGGGATCGGAGGGCCATGGTGGAGCCGATGGCTCTGGCGGCCGAGGCGAAGGTGGGGTTCCAGAAGGCCACTGTGGAGCCGGAGCGGCCAAGAACCAAGGCGGAGCCGGAGGGAGAGAGGAGCCCAATGGAGCCGGAGGGATGGAGGGACGAGGCAAAGCCGGAGGAGTGTAGTCCTGAGGCAAGGGCAGGTTGACGAATGACCAAAGTGGAGACTGGAGGAACGAGGAAGCCTGGCGGAGCCGGTGGACTGACGGGCCACAATGGGAGCTTTGAGCCAAGGCGACACCAAAGGGATGACGGACCGAAGTGGAGTCCAGGTCTCGAAGGCCGGAGACGAAGATCTGGGATCCTCCAATCTTGGTGTAGCTGGAGGCTGGCTGTTTCGAGGCGAATCTTGACCGTTCACCACCCTCAAAGGATGACCTGAGGGACAGACAGGGTCCTCCATAGCTGTGACAGGACAGGCAGAGAGTTCACATACGGCCTCCATAGCCGTGATAGGACAGGCAGAGAGTTCACATACGGCCTCCATGGCCGTGATAGGACAGGCAGGGTGTTCATAAATGAGCGCTGCCACCTCTGGAGGTTCTGCAGCGGGTGCCGCCACCTCTGGAGGTTCTGCAGCAGATGTCGCCACCTCTGGAGGTTCTGCAGCAGGTGCCGCCACCTCTGGAGGTTCTGGAGTGAGATCAGGAACTGTTGCAGCCTCGTGAGTGGATTCAGGGGCTGGAACAACCTCAGGAGGAGTAATTGAGCAGTGAGTTGCCCAAACGCAAAGGATAGCGACCCCCATTACAGGGAGCACTGAGTGGAGGGGAATAGTCTCTGGAATAATCCGTGCTGAGGCCCTTGGAATGCCTGCTGCTCTAGCCGTGACCAGCGGTGGATCTGACACACTGGATGCCAGTCTCGGATACCTTGGGACTGACCTTGTAGAAATGGTCATGGTTGACCCGGCGTGAGAAGACTCTGGATGATCAACTGAGATGTGACGTGACTCTGGACGAACAGCTGAGACATGACTTGACTCTGGAAGAACGGTTGTGACTTGACTTGACACAGGGATGGCAGTTGTGACGGGGGTAAACTAACAACCATCTTACAAAAAATATCTGGGCTCGCAGGCATTTTGTGAACGGTCTCAGAGTTAGCAGCCTTTTTATAAAAAGTCTCTGGACTGGCAGCCATCTTGTGACGAGACTCGGGTACAGGGACTACAGAACTGAAAGATGCTGAAAATCTAGGAGTAGTGACCTCCTCAACTTCCCCAACTGTAAAGGGAGATTCACAAAACTGCAAGACAAAGTCAATAAACTGTGCCAAGGTCCAACTAGGGTCTTCATCTGGTAAGTTTAAGCTAATATTAGCATCAAGACCACTCCAGAAACAGTCTTTCACCATATCCTCATCACCCGGCATAAGGTGGCTTTACAAAAGGAATTCCTCCACATAACGTTCAATGGGTCGGCCATTTTGAAAAATGGAGCAGAGCACACTTACAGGGTTGAATAAACCTTTGGCTGGCTCCATAGCTGGTCTGGTGCTCAAATAAAGCTGCTGGATCCGGTTGGGGCTGATTATTCTGTTACGTGCAGAACGAGGCGTTAGACTTGTGGATCCATCTGCAGGCTTTTATTAGATAAAAACGTGGTCAAAAAACAGGCATGGGTCAAAACAGGTGCAAATAGGTATAATCCAGGGAACAGGCAAAAGAGTAATCCAATAAACAATCCAAGGTCAAAATACGGGGGTAGAGCAAGGCAAGACAAGGCAGAAACAAGACAAGGTAACAGGCTAACATGCTAAACAGTCTAAGCAATAATCAGCACCGTGTGTGTGGATGTGTGCAACCTTTATAGTGTCCCTGATAGGAAACAGGTGTGGTGTAATAATGAGTTCCTAGGCAGGGGTTTATGGGAAATGGAGTCCGGAGAGAACCAAGACAAAACCCCTTATCGTGACAGTGGAGTGTTTGTTTTGGTGATTTGAAATATCAACATTGGCTACCAGAAATCACTTACCCCGCCTTTAAATCAGCTGGTTTTAGCAGGTTTTTAGCTGTTTTTGATAAATCAACTGGTTTGACCTTTTTTATTTTTATTTTTTTTGCAAAATCAACTGTTTTTTTTTCAAATTAGCTGGTTTTAGCTGTAACATGCAAGCACCATATAAGCAATGTGCTAAATCATGCTAGCAACACGTTAACGCTATGCTAAGTATGTTAGTAACATGCTAAATCATCCTATCTAGCTAGAGATCTAGCTGACTGGCCTTTACAATCTAATCTAAATTAATAAATAATGCTATCAGTCAAATTCATCTTTAAATTTGTTTATTTTGTGTTTTCTCTCATTATTACACAGATCTCTGGAATACTTGATTCTAAATGGTTAGCTGTGAAATTGCGAGGTGCGTTATTCCTTGAAAACAGCCGTGATTTTATACGACTGTAGTACCTACATGCTACATCTTTTTTTTCCCTTTTTATGACCAGTGTTAACCAACATTAAAGTAGAAAAGCGTCGGCCAGTTACTGATGTTGGATTAGTCATGATATTATTATTTTTTTTTTTTAAGTTCTATATTTGGAACTTTTTATGCCTTTGACAGTATAGTAAAGATCAGACAGGAAAGCATTGGGTGAAGAGAGAGGAGCGGGAGCGGGACCGGCAAGTGACCTCAAGACGGGAATCGAACTCGAGTCGCCGTGAGCGCAGATGCGCTCTTGATATCGTGATAATACTACACATACACATTTTATCTTTTAAGCATTGCAAACTGCTTCCATTCAGTGGTGGGAAAAATCTAATGTGTAACAGTATATTAGATCCATGCATTAGGTTTTAATATAGTAAACCTGCTGCTGTCTGTGCCATTATTGTTTAGAAAACAACAAAAGAAAAGAGGGAATCACTCAGTTATCTTGACTGATTAACTTTTTGTGATGAATCATTTTACAATCCAAATATTACCATCTGAATTGTAATCAGATCGAATTGTGAGGCAAGTTAAGATTCACACTTCTACTGCAGTGGTGGCTTTTGCACAAGTAAGCACCTCTCACTCAGTCTTCAGAAATTGTAAAAGCCAGTTGTGAGTAACTAGTGAAATGGCTGGCGTTGTATTGGGCGGGAGAGCGTAGGGAGCTCTCCTAATGACTTTGTGTATAGATTCCTGTTATGAGCCAGAGCCTACAGCTGCACCAGCATACATCATCACCCCCTTAATGAAGGCTCCACTCCAGCTGTGTGTTTGTTTCTTTGTTTCTCTGCATTCACGATAGAATTTGTTCTGCACTGGAGGGAATACATGCAAAAACACGACCAGCCTCGCTCCTCCTTGAAGAAACACAGAATGTTGTGCTTAATAAAAGCATCGCTGGCAAGGCCAGGCATTCTGGAGTGGAGCTGATGGATGATGTCATAGTAAGTGATTGATGTCATAATGGTTGTGACTCAATGTCGAGTGTCTGTTATTGACAGATGTTATCAGCGATGGCGGGAGGCCATAGAAGGAGAGAAAGAGAAAGCAATACTATTGATGAAAGCGAGAGCCATTCGCTTTAGCTTTCCTCTGGGAATGGTATCAGAGGACTTGCTCACTCTTGCGCTCTTTCTCTCTTCTGTTTTTCAGTGCTGTTGTGCTCTTTATTCCTATCCCTTGTCTTGTGACACAGTTCCACTCTGTCTGCACATGCTGTGAAATTCAGATCAAAATCTATGCCAAGTCAAGCAATTAATGATCCAAGACAAACAGGCCTACCAAAAGCAATTGAACCACTTTTTAATTGGCTAAAAAGTCTTTATTTTTCCAAGCATTGTGAATATTAAAACTATGATTTGAACGTTGAGGTTCATTTCAAGGGTGCAGCGTCCGTTTATTTATTTGTGAGCTTGTGAAAATGGACTTTAAATGCCCTTAACACACCATTTAGTCAGGGTCATGTTAAAATGTAAATTTGGAAGAAACTTTTTACTAGAGCCCAACCGATATGGGTATTTTAGGACCGATACCGATATTAGGGAGTTAAAAAAGGCCGATATCAATATATCAGCCGATATTTTTTGTGTATATTATAGTACAGTACCAGTCAAAAGTTTGGACATTTTCCCAGTCTTCACACACAGACAAAACTTACTAGAGAAGTGTGAAGTGTGACATAATATACCTCTGTAAATAAATACAATATAAATTCCCGTCTCGTGCACTTTAATGCCCTTTGAATGTAACGTGTATGTTCCCTTGGAACTAGAATCATGGCGGAATTTCATGTGCAGTTCACTTCGCAAGGCACTTACGGTCGAATAAGACAACGCTTGAATGCTGCTGCCTGAACAAGAGACCTCCTTACTGAAGGGAAAGTGTTGACTGGTGTCACTATCTCGCGAACGCGCCGGCGGATCTCCACCAAATTCGGGGGATCCCTTCAGCTCGAGGAGCCCTCTCGAACGCCACCCTCCGCGCATCGGTAGCCCCCCGGGATCGCTTGATCGGTCGACTCCGGACCGTGAATTTAACCACCCGTAACTCCCGAACCCCTGAGCCAACGACGCGGGGGTGGTCTCATTTGAAAGCGGGCCTCTAGACGTACACTGTATTCGCGTTCAAGAGGGTTCCTCGAGCTGAAGGGATCCCCCGAATTTGGTGCGGATTCGCACTAAGGAGAAATGGCCGTTCAAAGTTTCAGTTGTTTTCCATAGACTTAAGCTTCAAAAGCATTTCATCCAGGTCACCAGTAGCAAACAATGGATCTGCTGGATAAACTAAGTAATTACACCATTTCAAGCATTTTATCTGCGTTATATGTTCTGTAAAAAAAATGTTCATATCGGCGGCATATTCGCCGATACCGATATATCGGCAACAGGCTCATATCGGCTGATAATATCGGCAAAACAATATGTCGGCCGGGCTCTACTTTTTACTGTTGCTTGCACTTTGGGCTACAGTTTTGAACAAGTGTAACTTGTCTCACACAGATGAGCTTGTTGAGGAAAAGTAGGGTATTAGTTGGGTTTTGTCTGGTGGACAAACAGGCTAAAACCAGGGCTATATCTAGTGATCAAAATGTCATTGAGACTCAAGTTGCATCTCATAAATGATGTTCTTATGCTACACACTGTATTCTGCCATCTGTAAAAAAGGATAGCATCACTAAGTCATGGCAGCATATGTTTTTTGCATTACACTCTTCAAAATAATGTTTCCAACAGGGTTTTTTCACAGTGATGACATAGAAGTTTGATTTCCCCAAAGAACCTTTCAGTAAACAGTTCCTAAAAGAACCGTTTTGTTAAGTTTAAAGAACATGTAAAAAATCAAAAGAAGGTTTTTTTTTTCACTATAAAAAACCTTTTGTGAAATGGAAAGATTCCATGGATGTTAAAGGTTCTTCTTGGAACCAAAGACCATTTTTTTATATTACATAAGATTCAGCTATTTTTTTCAGTCAGTTTAATATTATTTATGTTAATGATGTACAGCAAATTCAATTATACTTAAGTTGAAGAATTTTAAACAAGTATATAATTTGAGCGCTTGTAGTGTCTTTCTGTGTTTTCCAGTGTGAGCATACTACTATCACTACTTGTATTGGCATCATATTGGTTATTTCCTGATATTAAAGATTTTTTATTTATTTATTTGTATTGCACTAGTGAGAAATAAATATACTAAAATGTATTTGAAATACATTTATTTCGTACTAAGTATACTACAAATACATTTGTATGTGCTTAATAAAAATACCCTGCAGTTTACTTTTGGTACTTGTCGTGGAAATTCCCAGTGCTAATCTGACTTCACCACAGACAATTTAAACAACTACCAGTTGTTAATATAATAACTACAGTATCTCGAGCTAATTCCCTGAATACTTACAATACAATCCAGTACTTCCCTGAAGTATGGTGACGGCGTCCCGTCAAGAAGCTACTATCACTACCTCAATCACACATGAGCACACAGGTCTTTAGCATCTATGCACTCTCACCGCCATTCTCAGCTGTACGCTGGTCCGACACAGGATCTTTAATACTAACTCCGAGTTTATTCACGGCCGGGAGCCCACTGGTCACAACAACCAAGAGAGACTCTCTGAACAACTACCTTGTAGTTGAGTAAAAATCAATGTCACTCACGTCTTCTTCACTGGTGATTGGTTGTACTGATCTGATGACTGGTTTGCCATATGACTGTTAGTTCTACTGTTTTGAGCACTTTTTGGGTAAGTATAGATTCTTTAATCATTCTTTAATCAATAGAATCTTTAGTTAAAAGATTATTTAATCTTTTAATCATCACATACTAAACTGGTATAGTTTTTATGCTTAATGCAACTTAATTGTGCGGAAATAGTACTGAAGTTCAACTAAAGATATACAGTACTGAAGTATATTTGAATTGTGATAAAGTGGAACTATTGCAAGTATACTTTAGGTGCACTTTAAATATCTTGCATTTAAAGACCGAAAATTATTCTAAGATCATACAATCATTATCAATAATGACATTAAAAGACATTAATATTAAGAAATGTGCATGATGCACAAGTAGTTCTCCAAATAAAGTTTAATTATAATTTTTATATCAGTAAGTCTTGAGTGATACATCAATAAATATATGAATAGATTTGAACTATACTTAGTATGAAATAAATGTATTTTCTTTTTTACTAGGGCAGTTTATTTTGGATATTTAATTGTGAATGCTCATTTCCCATATATTATTACATTCTGATAACTTTCCAGTCATCTCACGCTGATTTCAAGTAATATTTAAAAACACTAATAATTCAATAATACTGTAAATTGTCTTTAGTCTTTAGCAAATTACAATACAAATTTTTTTTTCATGTACATTACATTGTTGTGATGCCCAAATTTCATTTGTAGCATTTCAAATGATTCTACTTTACCTTTTTTTAGTGATTTATTTTTAATTCTTTTAGACAAAATACGATCAGCCCTTTATTGGTTGTCTGTCAAAACATGAACATAATAATTGGTTTTAGTCAAAATCAGCTAATACTTCCCATACTACAAAATGCCATAGAACAGTGCATAAGTATGCAAAATGAGAAGAAACCACCCAGAACACCTAGGAACCTGGCAGCCACCCACAGCCCCCAAGAATCTAACACAGGCAAGCAACACTCACATTTGCTTCAGAAAATTTAAAAATCTTCCCCAGTAAGTGGTTTGAAGTCCTTTTCTTTCTACTTTGGATGATTTGAAAGCCCACAGGGGTGTCTTACACACTTAGCCCACACCGACAGAAGAAATCTGAAGCAGCATGTGTAAGTGTGCATGTATGTGTGTGTTTGGACCGCTTTCTTAACATCTCTATCTTGCCCAAAACACACTTTTAAGAGTAAAGGAGAAAGTCACTGTAGAGGGTGGCAGCCACCATGAGGGTCTCAATTCAACTTCTTCCATACATCTCAAATTCCACAGGCTTTTGAACGCGGCTCATGGTGTGGATGTGTTTCTCTCCCTGCCCTTGCCTGATCGAAGGCATGTCAAGAAGCCTATGAAAATGACATGAAATAAGCCGGGCTCTGCTGCCTCTTTGTTCCTCAGCCAGGGAACCCATCTTTGTTCTGTGGCTCTTTTTAGTTCTTTACAATCTCTCCAGTGCAGTCTCAGTGGAGGAAATAAGAGATATTGATATACATGGACTTCAATCATGGGCACCATTGCTTCCCTCATGCCAGCCTCCCTCATTTATTCCAGCCATATTTCCTTCCTTTCATCCGTTTTCTCTCCATCCTCTCGCTCAGGTCCTGCTCGCGGTCTAGGTGATGGTTCACCCGATGGCTCCTCGCGCTTATCTCAGTAAGAGCAGTCCTGTGGTGAAGAGGGAGCTTTTTCGTCTTTTTTTCCCTCCCTCCCTCACTTCTCCTCTGGCTCCTTTTCTCTCTCTCGTTGAAGTCTTTGGATCTGAACGTGCTGCTTTTGAGGGCTGCGTGTCAGTCCCGTGAGGCTGGGCAACTGGAGGGCCACCATAAGTCATTCCCTGCATAGCAATAGATGCTTCATAAAGTGTTGATTGTAAACTTGAGCGCCTTCATGAATAAGGATTGCCTGCAATATAACACTGTGTGATGCTTTGGGAGGAATGAATTTACATTCTTGGCAGACGGGACACGCAAGTGTTGCGTCGTTCTGCTGCAGTGATAGCTTGTAATCCTGCTGGAGCGCTCGGTTTGATGTGGGAAGGTACTATCTGAATATTTACCGTGCAAATAATCAAGACGGACATGAGGTGTACTGCTACTGGAAGTGTAATATCTAGTGAAAAGGCTGTTTAAATATAGATCTGAGGCAGCAGACTAAAATAACAGTCACTGACTGACATTGGGCCATTGATTGCACCCTGTAGACCCATTGACTTGACACCAAAAGTGTTTATCACTTTAGTTGAGGACCTCATGCTGGTTTCCAGTCATTTTAACCAAGAAAGGATTTTCTTTTTTCTGAAAATGCTAGTTAAAGGGATAGTTCATGCAAAAAAAATAAAATTATGTCAAAAAGAAGGCACCCTCATGTCGTTCCAAACCCTTTAGACCTTTGTTCATCTTCGGAACACAAATTAAGATATTTTTGATTAAATCCGAGAGCTTTCTGACCCTACATAGACAGCAAAAAAACTGACACATTCAAGGCCCAAGAAAACAAAGATAACTTTTTTCAACAATTTCTTGTCTTCCGTGTCAGTCTTTGACATGTTCACGAGAGTACCACGATGCACGACATGAATGCAAGTAATGACGTGAGGGTGAGTAATTAATGACAGCATTTTCATTTTTGGATGAACTATCCTTTTAATATTAACGTGTTGGTCTAAAACCTACTGACACACAGGGAACAACTTCCCAAAGCAGTTTTTTTTAAATATTTTTTGTATTTCTTTCCCCCCAACTTGTTACACTTGTGGTGTTCCTGGTCAAAAAATGGCAGGAATACAAAAAATTACTTGTACATTCTTTTATTTTCCTATACTATGTTCTGAGCTTATTCACGTCAGTTTTTCAGTGAATATTGCCAACATTATCCACAAAATGCTTTTTACTCAAAAACTGAGGTGTATAAGCTCAGATCAATGAGGCCTATGATCAATCAGTTCCAAAAAGAAATACAAAACCTGGGTTAATTGAAAGAAAAGTTGAGAAGAAAGACTGAAACAAAGATTTGGTGATAGTACTAACATAATGAGATATTTACAAGCAATTTGTAAAAGGCTGGCAATTTTGGACACCAAAAAATACCATTGGGAACACAGACAGACAGATAGATAGATAGATAGATAGATAGATAGATAGATAGATAGATAGATAGATAGATAGATAGATAGATAGATAGATAGATAGATAGATAAAACAAAAGCTTTATTTTTAGCATTATATTTTGAGTATCTTTTTTATCTGTTGTGTATTGAAGTGTTGAGCCAACATAAATCCAGATATGTGCTGCGCTGACAGTAACTGTAGCTGCGTTTCCATTAGGCCTACCCTTCAAATTGTGAAAATTGAAATTGCAAATTGAGAATATGTACCAGTGCGGTCTGTCTCATATTTTCTTGATGACCGCGAAAATAACTAAAAATACTCCGTCATTTTTGATCGTACAGATAAGAATAAGGTATCGTTTGAAACTGCAAAGGGTGTACTTTATTTGTGTATAGTCATAATAACAACAAAACAGTGTTCTTTTGTAAAATAAAGAAAATAAACAGGGTGCGCTCTCTGCCGTCTCGGTCTCTGTCACCTCTCTTCACAGATACGTAAATAAAACAACCTGAATCTCAGCGAATGCTTGCCTCAAAGACATGAGAAACATATGCATAAAGCTTGAAATGTCTATTTTTAAATAAAGTCACATCCAAAACAAATATTCTCTGATAAAGTAATCCGTATGAAACCAACGCAACGTCCAGTTTTTCCCGTCTAAACTCATTATCTCTAATGCGATCATGCCCACATCGCCGGTCACGCTTTTCAAATTCTAAACATCCACGTGAGACGCGCGCGCATGTAAACGCCCACATCATCCGTAAACAAACTTGAAGAGCTCATCCCAGGAACTTTGTTTCTGGAAGAAGACGCGCCGAGAGGAATAACCCAGAATTTACCTCCGAAGAAGAACACAACGCGATGCGTCGCACAGCTGGATCCAGTGGAGCATATCACTCTGATGAGTACCCTAAGATTACATGCATCAGTTGTTATTGTGTTATTGTGATGTAACTTGTACACATTTTACTAGACTTTTCCCAAACTATAATTCCTGACTACATGTATGAAATCAAGTGAAACATTTTGAAATATGTGTCATTTCATTGTCTAAATGTCTCATAAAGCCAGGGTGTTTGTTTAATGTTTTATAACATATAAAAGTAGAATGAGTGTTAACACTATGAATGATGTTAGAGTCTATGAATGTTTGGCACAAAGGTGTGTTAATGTTCAAGCCTCAATGTTCAGATCAGTATGTTCAATCATGTGTCCTTGACCTTCACTGTGTATATTTTTATTATACTGTGTTGTAAATAAAAGACAAATAATAATACAAATAATCCAAACCCCACGTTATTTTACTCTCCTCACACTCTTTCTTACCTGCCTCAGTCACATTCATATTGATGGCCCATGATGGCCCTTTGTCTCTCAGGTGCGAATCACTAAATATTCATGGCCATTGTCACTCCCTCGCATATACCATTCTAACACAAATCATGTCTTACAAAAGTTGAATCAATATATTGTTTTCTGTGAATGAGTGAACAGGATAATTTTCATCATTTTGTAGCAAAAACTCTAGTCTACCACGTTCAGTTCTCAAAAGTCTTGTGAACAAATATTCTGTATGTGTTTTATGGCCTTATTTCAGTGACTTAAAAATTGTAGTTTTTCACTAGCCACGCATAAATGTTGTTTTCTCAAAAACACAAACATGTACATTCATGCTGCTCACATATTATTGTAGCCCAGTTTGTGCTGATTACAGTGTTATCAGACTTTAATATGCCGTTAATATGTTTTTAAGATACTGAAAAAAAACACAAATGTCAGGGCATGTCAAAACTTTTCCAGGGCCCCAAAACACCCTCAGACCCCAGAGGGTTAACGCACTACAACCCCCAAGAAACACTTCATATGTGGCTGCTCTCAAGTATAAGGGGCTTTCCTTGCCATTAATGCTTGAATAACCCCTTATTTACACTGCACAAGTCTGCAGGGCATTACGGCTCCGACACGGCCACCAGAGCTGATCGTGGCCACTCTAGTCAATTCTTGTGTTTGTACCAGCCATGCCATGCCACGTTTTATTTGCTAAAGATACATGTCTACGTCTCCTTCAATTAAAAAAATGGCTAGTATGATGGCTGCGATATTCATAAACCTACCAACACTGGACTTATCGCGAGAGTAAAAAAATTTTGTCGCATAACATCGGTTAATGGAAATGCTGTCATTTTGCAATTTTTTTTATTGACATTTTTAAAATATCACAAAAGTTTTGTGCAAATCTGTAATGGAAACACCTGATGACAGATTTCATGTATGTTATTTAAACAGATTTTATATTTTAGAGATATAAAAAAAATGCTAAAACGCTGAACACTAAAAATCTGAACGTGTATTTAAATAATGTGTTCTAGTTTGATACATTCCCTCTGCTCACTTTAAAGGTAACCTTTTTAAAGGTTTGGGGCTACATCAGAAGAAACTCATTTAATAACTTGCATGTCCAGGATACAATTAAATTACATCCCGAAAGTCAAGTCTGCCATGAAAGATTAATGTTCTCATGTACTTTGTTTGTGCTAATGGGTGTCAGTAACTCAAAGACGAACACGAGAGGAAATTATCTTAAAGGAAGAGCTGAAGTTCAGAGAGGCTGGTCGCTGGGCACTTGGCTAATAACACAGCCGGAAGCATATGTTCAGGTTTAGCTGCACCGCGTGTGCACTCATGATTCCTGCAGACATGAAAAATAAGTGATTAATGGAGGTGACTGCGGCCTACAGTGCTCACGAGTTAATTAAAAGCTCAGCAGCGCTGCAGCTGCCCATCTAAAGTCACATAATTTTTCCTGAGCCAAACTGAGTCAGGGCCAGATCTCTATTTATGGACGTCTGGAACTTTGCTCCCCAACTTTTTAAATGACATGTCTCTTGTTTTACATATTTATGTGTTACTTGAGGGCTGTAAGATTGGGATGCAATCTTCTCAATTTATAGTCAGTGTCTGAAGGATGATAATTTAGCATTTTTAGGTAACTGGACATTTTGTACTATCAACAAAGTTATTGTGAGGCTAACACACTTTGTAAGTTTCATTAGTTAGGCAGTTGTTTAGTACTGGATGCAAAAATTTAACATTTATATATTTCAATAATAAATAATAATATATAGCAGTTATTCATTCCAATGATGATGATGATAATAATATCAAATTAACGTAAAATATTTATTTGTTTCCTTCCTTCCTTCCTTCCTTCCTTCCTTCCAAAGATATAATATTGCTATTTATTTTAATATTGTTAAATATTCCAGCTAATAATAATAATAATAATATAAAATTATTTAAATAAAATATAATAATCTTTATTTTTTCGATTTCATTCATTCATTAAAATAAATTGTACTGTTTATTTTGTTTTTTGCATATGTTTCTTAAATATATACATGCATGTGTTTGTATTTATATATACTGTACATAATAAATATACACAGTATACACACATATGTTATGTAAACAAAAACTTTTATTTTGGATGTGATAAATCGCGATTAATCGTTTGACAGCACTAGTTTTTTTGTAATATTGCTGCTATTTGTTGTTGTTAATAATAATACATAATTAAAAATACATAATCATATTACATATTTTATTGTAATCTAATGATAATTTGTTGTCAAAACAAATATAAAATACTCATTAAAAAATCAATGCGTATTGGTAATTTGACACCTAAACAAAACATGAAAAATATCTATAAATTAGAAACCAAATACTGTACATAACTACTTAACTGTGTACCAGCTAAAAACAGAAACTGAATGTAGCTGGATTTTCCAATAGGAAATTGTTTAAAGGGGTCATATGATGCTGCTAAAAAGAACATTATTTTGTGTATTTGGTGTAATGAAATGTGTTTATGCGGTTTAAGGTTAAAAAAACACATTATTTTCCACATACTGTACATTGTTGTTTCTCCTGTATGCCCTGCCTTTCTGAAACGCATCGATTTTTACAAAGCTCATCGGTCTGAAAAGCGAGGTGTGCTCTGATTGACCAGCTATCCAGTGCGTTATGATTAGCCGAATACCTCAAGCGTGTGACAGAAATGTTACGCCCCTTACCATATTGTGATACCGTGTCCCGGGCGGAGCAACGAGACAAAAACATGAAAACCGCATTATAAACGAGGCATTTGTTGCATCCAGTGGGGACATAATTATGGATTATAATGACGTATACTGTCTTTTTACGCGTTGTCGCATCGCGCCACGTAAACATAAAACCATGTCTGCATTTGTGATCGGAGAAATGACAAAAAACAAGCGCTACTCTACACTGCTCAAAACTCGCACTTGAATCATCAGTGGCAAATTCTTTAAATATAAAAAATGTACTTACAGTCTGTGAGTCAGAACAGCCGGCATTGTAGTCTACTCTACCAGGATCAGGAAACAGTCCTCCATAAAATGTGCTGCACACATCTGAATATTTGGGATAAACTGTTCTGGAACAGTGTTGTAAATACAACTTAACCACTGATTTCTAGTCATGTCCTCTTTTGGAAGGCCAAACAAAGTAGTTTCACATTCACAACGAAACACAGCGTCACACACGGCGGGCTAGAGTGAGTGG
>NW_015505264.1:50879-54303 GCF_001515645.1 Sinocyclocheilus grahami | reverse complement strand
AACCTATCCTAACATAGCGGCAGAGGCAACAACAATACTACAGCGAGAATAAAAGTTATGCCGCCTTTCTTTGCGTGAACATTTGGGCGGCGTTATGCAAATCTTCCCACATCGTGACGTAGACATGTGGGGGCGTGTTAGAACGAGCCGTTTTAGGTAGGTGTGGTTGACTCTTAACTTTTATAAAGAATATCTCTTTGGATTTGAGACTTTAGTCTTTGCATCTTTACAGATCTTCTTTATGCACCAAGAGCTTGTAACACTTCAAAGAGAAAGTAAAAATTTAAATCACATCATATGACCCCTTTAATGGGGAGTTTTTTTAAAACCCAAGCATGATAGCATAAAAATTTGAAAAAGTTATCTAATTTACAAGAATCTTAAGTGATAAAAGCACTTATATGAGATGCCCCACTAATGGTCACGCTCAGTGCAGTAGCAAATGAAGACCTGTAGGATATAATATTTCTTGGCTTCTGCTTGACCAGCCATGGTGATTTGCTGGTAGCAATGTTTTTATTTGTTATTGGTCTGCTGTTTGGGGGGTCTGTGAGGACAAGGCACTGTAAACAGTGAGTTTCCAGCCTGCAGTCTACCTCAAGTGTGAGACGGAAATGTTACGCCCCTTGCCATATTGTGATGATGCCGTGTCAGGCCGGAGCGATGATTCAAAAACATGAAAACCCATTATAAACGAGGCATTCATTGCATCCAGTGGGGACATACAGTGGGGCAAAAAAGTATTTAGTCAGCCACCAATTGTGCAAGTTCTCCCACTTAAAAAGATGAGAGAGGCCTGTAATTTTCATCATAGGTATACCTCAACTATGAGAGACAAAATGAGAAAAAAAATCCAGAAAATCACATTGTAGGATTTTTAAAGAATTAATTGGTAAATTCCTCGGTAAAATAAGTATTTGGTCACCTACAAACAAGCAAGATTTCTGGCTCTCACAGACCTGTAACTTCTTCTTTAAGAGCCTCCTCTGTCCTCCACTCGTTACCTGTATTAATGGCATCTGTTTGAACTCATTATCAGTATAAAAGACACCTGTCCAAAACCTCAAACAGTCACACTCCAAACTCCACCAAGGCCAAGACCAAAGAGCTGTCAAAGGACACCACAAACAAAATTGTAGACCTGCACCAGGCTGGGAAGACTGAATCTGCAATAGGTAAGCAGCTTGGTGTGAAGAAATCAACTGTGGGAGCAATTATTAGAAAATGGAAGACACACAAGACCACTGATAATCTCCCTCGATCTGGGACTCCACGCAAGATCTCACCCCGTGGGGTCAAAATGATCACAAGAACTGTGAGCAAAAATCCCAGAACCACACGGGGGACCTAGTGAATGACCTGCAGAGAGCTGGGACCAAAGTAACAAAGGCTACCATCAGTAACACACTGCGCCGCCAGGGACTCAAATCCAGACGTGTCCCCCTGCTTAAGCCAGTACATGTCCAGGCCCGTCTGAAGTTTGCTAGAGAGCATTTGGATGATCCAGAAAAGGATTGGGAGAATGTCATATGGTCAGATGAAACCAAAATAGAACTTTTTGGTAAAAACTCAACTTGAGGAGAAAGAATGCTGAGTTGCATCCAAAGAACACCATACCTACTGTGAAGCATGGGGGTGGAAACATCATGCTTTGGGGCTGTTTTTCTGCAAAGGGACCAGAACGACTGATCCGTGTAAACGAAAGAATGAATGGGGCCATGTATCATGAGATTTTGAGTGAAAACCTCCTTCCATCAGCAAGGGCACTGAAGATGAAACGTGGCTGGGTCTTTCAGCATGACAATGATCCAAAACACACCGCCCGGGCAACGAAGGAGTGGCTTCATAAGAAGCATTTCAAGGTCCTGGAGTGGCCTAGCCAGTCTCCAGATCTCAACCCCATAGAAAATCTTTGGAGGGAGTTGAAAATCCGTGTTGCCCAGCGACAGCCCCAAAACATTACTGCTCTAGAGGAGATCTGCATGGAGGAATGGGCCAAAATACCAGCAACAGTATGTGAAAACCTTGTGAAGACTTACAGAAAACATTTGACCTCTGTCATTGCCAACAAAGCGTATATAACAAAGTATTGAGATGAAATTTTGTAATTGACCAAATACTTATTTTCCGTGTTAGAATGAGCCGTTTTAGGTAGGTGTGGCTGACTCTTAACTTTTATAAAGAATATCTCTTTGGATTTGAGACTTTAGTCTTTGCAACTTTACAGATCTTCTTTATGCACCAAGAGCTTGTAACACTCCAAAGAGAAAGGAAAAATTTAAATCGCATCATATGACCCCTTTAATACCAAATGATCATAGACTCTATTATTTGGTAGACTTGGCACCAAAATGCAAGCAAGGATTATATTTTAAGTGTATTTAAGAGCGTTTTGGATACTATGGTGTAAATGTGTCAGCGCTTGTAGCCGTTTGAGGTTTGTATTCTCGCTGTGTTGGTCTGAGCACAGTTTGGTGCCGGATGCTGTTTGCCTAAAGCTGCGTCTTCACTCCACAAACACATTCAGATGAAACGGGGGAAAGATAATTAGTCTGTGTGGTAATCAGAAAGCAGAAACTGAAAAGGAAAGCTTCTCTTCCTTATGCCAGGACTGAGGGCATCAACCAGAGGGTTAAGGACACTCACTGTGCGCACTGATCAGCTTCCATTAAAATTTAGCATTACGCCACATGCTAACTCTGCATTTGATATTTAGTCTTTCCTTTTTGTGCTCTCCCCTGCTGGAAAGACTGATTTAGAACAACATGAATGCTGACAGAAAACTGGTTTTCTGTAGCGAAGCGATCTGGTGGGAACAAACTAGTACACCAGCATCCAAAACACATGTTGGTGAACAGCCATGTTTGGTCTTTTCATCGAGATCGTCCAGCATTCTGTCCCTCATCCAAAACCAGTAATTAATGTCTTTCATTTTTCAGTGTTATTGACTATCTTTAGTTATTTTGGTTAGAGTGACATTATTGTAGTTTTTTAATAATTTGAATCAGTTTTTATTTTTATATTTTCCATTGTTATTTTAATTTTAGTTACGATTTTAGTCGTTTTGTTGTGTATGTTGTGTCATTTTGTTGTGTTTAGTATTTTTTTATGTCGATATAGATGTTATTTAAACTATTATTAATTTAAACTTTATTAAATGAGAACTAAATAAAATTAAATAAATAGATGATTAAAAAAAGAAGTTGGTAACACTAACTGAAGCCTGTTATGTGTAATACATTATAAAGGTATTCATTATTGTATCTTAATTATATCTTTTCATAAATAATTGTAACCAAATTTAAAATGCATTATAATATTTGCAGATTCCTTGTTGCTTCTGAAATTTGTTGTTTGCATAGTTTTTAATGCATTATACTTTTCTGAATTTGTAACAATGAATAGATACAGTAAGTTTTATAAT
>NW_015505264.1:50121-50869 GCF_001515645.1 Sinocyclocheilus grahami | reverse complement strand
TATATATATTAATATTTTATTTCAGTTAACACATTTTTTATGGTTTTAGCTTAAGTTAACCCTGCTTCTTTTATGCTTTTCACATCACTTGCCATCTTAAACCCAATAATGAGTGAATTCTGTCTTTCTGAATTTCGTAAAATCCCCATGTCTCTTGCTCTGGATCCTCCCAGATCTGTATTATCAGGATTATTTGATTTTATTCTGACAATGAGGGATGAGCTTTTGCAGTGATTAATTGTGGGCCTGTGTTTGTAAGGACTGTGGAGATATTAATTTAATCTAATATTAAATATTTCAGACAGAAGAGACGAAAAGATGCTGGCCTTGACTTAATACTTCTCTGCATGCTGAGATACAGATGAGAGGGATGGAGAGATTAAAAAATGGCTTGCCGTCTGGAAAAGAGAGAAGCGGAAGGGTCAGAGTCAAGGTTTAACTGAATCTGACCTGTAATCAATGCAAGGATTTCAGAACCGTAGGACACACAGATCCTGTTTACACTTGGTGTTGAGATCCATCTCAAGTGATCAGATCACAAGTGGACAGCACAAAATACTGCTGTAAACAGGGTCCAAAACTTTTTGTGAACTGATCACTCAAACTATTTAATCAGGTATTCAATCAGAAACCACCCGCATTTGTACAGTAAAGAACCCATCTACTTTTATTTACTTATTTATTCATTTAAAGTCCATTATGTTTATCCTTCATCTCTTTTAAATATTTATTCATGAATTTGTTTGTT
>NW_015505264.1:47797-49289 GCF_001515645.1 Sinocyclocheilus grahami | reverse complement strand
ATTTAATTTAATTTTGCAGATTATTTACTTTGGCTTCATTATCATAAGTGTGGTATACAGCCACAAAACCATTCTCTTTAAATCCAGTCACAATGATCACAATGACATGTTACTACCATGTGTTCTTTAGATGTCGATCTGTCTTGCTAAACACTTGTGAATGGCTCACCCAAGTCAGATCTTTAAACCTTGTGAACAGGGCTGGACTCACACAAAAACTGTTCCATTCACACAGTCTTCTTTTTGCCAGACTCTATACTGCAATCTAGACTTGACCTTAACCGAACACAGTTGACTCTGGCCATTCCAGAGTGTGAAGTCAGCATGGCATTTTGTTGCAGCTGTTCTGCAGCAGTGAAAACATCCAAAGACTGAGCGAGACAGGTTTCAGCACATGTGTTTTAATGGTGTTACGTTCTTTGCTCTTGACACTTTCCTACTGAGGGACTGTAGCGTAACCGTCATACATACTGTATATAAAGCTGACAAACATGCTATCACAAACCCCAGCTTGAGGAGGGGAGCTGTATAACGCACACATAGTCACTCAGCCGGCAGCTTGTATGCTTGTATGTTTGGGTTTTCTTGGTTGTGTGGGACTGTATACCAGTAGGAGAGTTAACCGGAGGGGAATTGTATGAATCCATATTCAACACGTGCCGCATTCCCACGCCTGAAAGGATTAAATAGAATAGTGTACTGTATGTGTGTGTGTCTATGGAGGATCATAAATGATTCTAATTGGCTATAGGGCTGGAAGCTAACATGGGATGTGTGTATGTGTTTACGTTATTGATGTTCAATAAATGCATTTTCAAAAACCGCTGGAGGGACGTGTTTTTAAGTCATCTTCAAAGCATATTGGAAAAGGACTCAGGCCTGATTCACAGCTTTCATAAGCAGGACAACAGTGCAAACAAACACTGTGAAAGAGGGACTCAGGTTCAGTTTCTAGCTGACATTCATTAACTCACTCCTCGTTACAGTTATTCCTTGAACCTAAAGTTTCATTATTGCCAAAAAGGCAAATATTCTGAAGCGCTCTGCTTTGTGGAGTCCCTGCAGGTTTCCTGCTGAGCATTCACATTTGACTGCATGGAAAGCTTGGGCACTGTGGGCATTTCAGAGAGGTGAAAATAGATCAGCACAAACTTTAGTCAGCTGAATGCTAGATCAGCATAAATGACCATGGGTCTTCAACCTCTTTCTGGCTTAGGTGAACCCTCATATTAAGAAAGTGTTCTTCAAATAGTTTGAGAGCATTTAGCTCTTTATAATATTGTGATGATGTCTTTTCGTACAGAATGTCCTCTTAATTACATTCAGCCTTCAACTTAAAATGACACAAACTACTTAATACTGAGTTGAAAATTAATGTTATAAATAATGTTATAAATCAGCGGGATTTAATAATAAAATATAATGTTATATAATATAATGTTATTATTATTATTATTATTTTGATTAATTTAGTTTGAATTAAATTATTATT
>NW_015505264.1:45117-47787 GCF_001515645.1 Sinocyclocheilus grahami | reverse complement strand
TCACAATGAAACAGCGTCACACACCGCGGCCTAGAGTGAGCGGCGCGGTTGGCGTATTCGACGAAGGAGTGTCCGACGAGCTTGTGGCAACCACATGTGACAAGCCCAGGCTGGACTCCGCTTCGTCCATTATTATTATTTCTAACAATTGTATAATTATATTAAATGCAGTTGTCTTATTGTTATAATTAATTCCAATGTCATCACATTGCATTTTACATTTGAGTATTGTTAAATGTTTAGTATCATTATATTTTATTAGGGCCCGAGCACCGATGGTGTGAGGACCCTATTGGAATTTCTCAGTTTCTTCTTCTTCTTCTTCTTCTTCTCCAAAGTGAATCACATTTTTGAGGGCCTAAACATTCTCCAAAACTCATGAAACTTTGCAAAAGAGCTGGCGAAACTTTACATCTGATATTAGTTTCAGAAGTGGGTGTGGTAAAATGGCTCGATAGCGCCACCTGTAAAATGTATACGGAGTGCCTCTCAAGCTACGTTTTACCTACATGTACGAAAATCGGTACACACATGTAACACACCATTACTTACAAAAAAGTCTCTTGGTATAAAATCCAAAACGATTTATGTGCAGATTTTGCCATTTCCAGGCCTTGTACTTCGACGAACTCCTCCCACAGTTTTAATCTGATCGTCTTCAAATTTGGTGAGGGTTATCATGATCTTGAGTTTTCGTCAAGGGGCATGTCCTGAACATATCTAAAAGCCAATATTCAGTTATAATTATTGCACCACCTGCTGGCAACAGGAAATGACTTGTTTTACACTAACTTTAACATTCAATGTCCAATCTGCCCTAAACTTAACATGTTTGATAAAAGTCCTGGCCTGAACACATCTTAAGGCCAATGTTCAGTTATAATCATACTGCCACCTGCTGGCAACAGGAAATGACTTGTTTTACACTAACTTAAACATGCAATGTCCGACCTGCCCCAAACTTCAGATGTTTGGTAAGAGTCCTGGCCTGAAGACATCTAAATAATTATTTTAAAAAAATAATAATAATAATTTGTGCATTTAGCAGACGCTTTTATCCAAAGCGACTTACAGTGCATTCAGGCTATAACATTTTTTATCAGTATGTATAAATATATCTACATGGCAATATTCAGTTATAATCATAGCGCCACTTGTTGGCAGGTGGAAATTTGGCACATATAAATGACTGACATATTTCTCCTATATTTACCACTTTAAAAGAATATTGCCCACGGTTTGCTGTTTTCTTATGGCCACCGGGTGGTGGTGAGCCTGGGTGCGATGGCCCTTTCATCGCTGCTTGCAACTTTAATTTTTATATTAAGTTTTAATTGATTTAAATTGATAGTTAAATTAACTTAAATGTATATTGTAACGGGGTGAAGAATCACACGTCAAGGAATTCTTAATAAATGCCCCGGAGGGTGGATTTATTAGTGAGGTGGGTGGTAGGGAGAAAGGTCCAGGTAGGTGCTCCGGTGCCGTGAGTGCTCTCTTCCGTCTTCCCAGTGCAGAGGGTTCGTGCAGTGCTCCTGTGGGGCTGGTCGGTCACACGCTGCTGTCTGTGGGAGAAATGAGAGGGCGAGTTAGTGCTCAGTCTCATGGAGAAGTCTCCCAGATGGCAAGGCTTGCGTGGCTTATGTGGCCGTCGCCTGATGAGCTGCAGCTGTGACCGATCAGCCTGTGATGAGGACGGCCAGGTGCTCCTCGCTCGTTTCCAGGGCGACGCTGACGCAGCTTCGGGACGCTCGTCACAATATTTAACTTAAATATTTAAAAATTTAAAAAATAAACTTAAATTTGATTTAAATGTATTCAATTGTCGTCTTATTGTTATAATTCATATATATCATTGCATTTTACATTTGTTTACTGTTAAACCATGTTTACATGGTTTTGATGATTGATTATTGTTCAATTTTACTTAAATTTAATTAAAATGTATTACATTTTGTTGTCTTGTTGTTATAATTTATATGTAATTGCATTTTACATTTTGATTACTATTCAGTTTTTATATTACTATTATTAAAATTGTTTTATTTAAACTTTTTTTTTTATTTTTTTTTTATTGTTTTGGTTATATTTGATTTCTGTTTAATAGTTTAATATGTATTCTTTATGATTCACAATATGTATTAAGCAATATATATATATATATATCTATATCAGTGGCATTCCGTCCATATAAGCTGTGAATGTGCCACATACCCAGGCCATCTGAGAGAATGAGTTCACGGGATAATTAATATAAACATGATTATAAGTTGATCCCTTGTCATTTGAGATATGACTTAAAGCTTAATAAAGTGTTGGGAATAAACATGTACAATTATTTATTTGAAAACAACAGTAATTTTCTGTAAATCTAAGTAAGTTGCGGTTGCTTCTGGGTGAGCGTATTCTCAGCAGCTTTCTCTCCTCTGCTCTGTTGCTATAACTCGTCAGGATTATAGCGCGTTCTCAGTGGTTTGCTGATCTGCGGGAGATTTCATTCGCGAGGTAAGCTGTCCGCAAAGTGCTCGCCCAAGTGGAAAAATGCGCTGTTGCTGTCAGATCTCGATTGCCAAAACTCGACTAAATCATATGGGAAAAAAACCCATCAAAACTGTATATTTTCCGTAAACTTGTGTCGCTTACAATTAAAGTCCTTTTCTGATTTTATTG
>NW_015505264.1:43962-45107 GCF_001515645.1 Sinocyclocheilus grahami | reverse complement strand
AAGTTGATCCCTTGTCATTTGAGATATGACTTAAAGCTTAATAAATTGTTGGGAATAAACATGTACAATTATTTATTTGAAAACAACAGTAATTTTCTGTAAATCTAAGTAAGTTGCGGTTGCTTCTGGGTGAGCGTATTCTCAGCAGCTTTCTCGCCTCTGCTCTGTTGCTATAACTCGTCAGGATTATAGCGCGTTCTCAGTGGTTTGCTGATCTGCGGGAGATTTCATTCGCGAGGTAAGCTGTCCGCAAAGTGCTCGCCCAAGTGGAAAAATGCGCTGTTGCTGTCAGATCTCGATTGCCAAAACTCGACTAAATCATATGGGAAAAATACCCATCAAAACTGTATATTTTCCATAAACTTGTGTCGCTTACAATTAAAGTCCTTTTCTGATTTTATTGTTGTTTGCAACATTACTTGGCAATATTTTAAATATATTATTATTATTATTTTGTTTATTTAATTTCATTTTTTAAATTTTTTTTTATTTTGGTCTATTATTGGAGTAGTGTCACCCAGGTTGAAGTTTAACTCCTATTCACTGGGAATAAGAATGAATGAATGAATGAATGAATGAATAAATAAAAATCATTCAATCGATGCAGAGAGATATAGTGCGGGGGAATCCCCCATCTCCCCACCCTTCTTAATATTACGTATCATAAAGTAACTACGTTATTTGGCGGTTTTTACTCGGAAAAGCAGCTGTTTTCTAGCATTCGAATAACTACCTGAAACTATAGAATAAGGATTGGAGATGACTTTCCTTTACAAATAAAGTAGGAATGTGCATACTTTTAAATCGACACCTGCCACGGTGTTTTCATTTTTGAGTGTGTCTTAAAGGGGTCATATGATGCTAGGGCTGGGTATCGAGTTCGATACTTTTTAGGCACCGACCAAATTGCCTCGATACCATCGAGTATCGAAAAACGTCTTGTCGTTCGGTACCAAATTTCGATATCGAAGGGGTTAATCTCATCAGCGTCAGTGAGCCAATAAGCCTGCAACACTTGCCGGTGTGTTCGACTAGAAGAGGTGCGGCGCAGATCGATCATCCGCGAGAGCGATTCGAAAGCGCACGGAGCAGTCTGCTCTCTTTAGCTCTCGTGGTACTGTAATACCACCAGTATAGAGTAGCGC
>NW_015505264.1:43400-43855 GCF_001515645.1 Sinocyclocheilus grahami | reverse complement strand
TCATGCAAACTGTAGCATCATGCTACATAGGACAATAAATAAGATTTATATTCCGCTTTTACTCAAAACTCAATTTAAACCACCATCGAGTGTTTGTAATAACTTCCGATTGCCGTCTAACAGGGCTGGATTTACGAATTGCTCAAGACATTGAGCAAATAAATGTAACAAACAAAGGGGTAAAAAAATGACAAACTATTTCCATGTCTTCCACCTTTTTTATGTAGGCTACGGAAATCACGCTTTCTTTCTCCCAGTCTCTCTCACAGACGCACACACAGTGCAGACACGCGGAGACACGAACAGAAACTTCTTGTCAGCGCTGCACCACGAATTTATCAGTAAAATAGTTTCGCAGCTGAAAAGCTACATGACATTTCTCAGTAGCGAGGTTCATGAAGGAGTCTAACGTCTCTAGGTTACGTATGTAACCGTGGGTCCCTGAGGGAATGAGA
>NW_015505264.1:42781-43390 GCF_001515645.1 Sinocyclocheilus grahami | reverse complement strand
TAGGAATGTGCATACTTTTAAATCGACACCTGCCACGGTGTTTTCATTTTTGAGTGTGTCTTAAAGGGGTCATATGATGCTAGGGCTGGGTATCGAGTTCGATACTTTTTAGGCACCGACCAAATTGCCTCGATACCATCGAGTATCGAAAAACGTCTTGTCGTTCGGTACCAAATTTCGATATCGAAGGGGTTAATCTCATCAGCGTCAGTGAGCCAATAAGCCTGCAACACTTGCCGGTGTGTTCGACTAGAAGAGGTGCGGCGCAGATCGATCATCCGCGAGAGCGATTCGAAAGCGCACGGAGCAGTCTGCTCTCTTTAGCTCTCGTGGTACTGTAATACCACCAGTATAGAGTAGCGCGGGAGCTGCATGGAGTTCCGATCATATGCAGATGTCCGTTCATACTAACGTTACACGACCGAAAGCGTGTGTTATGTGACCATTCATGCAAACTGTAGCATCATGCTACATAGGACAATAAATAAGATTTATATTCCGCTTTTACTCAAAACTCAATTTAAACCACCATCGAGTGTTTGTAATAACTTTCGATTGCCGTCTAACAGGGCCGGATTTACGCATTGCTCAAGACATTGAGCAAATTAA
>NW_015505264.1:37135-37408 GCF_001515645.1 Sinocyclocheilus grahami | reverse complement strand
GCTTGTAACACCGCCATGGTGTGCAAGCATGCGCCAGCCTGACCTGCTGCCGTATAAGCTTTCCCAACCAGACTAGATGTCAGCTTAACAGGCCTGGTGGGAAGCTTCGGAGCCTTCAGAGACGATGCTGAGGATGGGGAGAGATAGCTCGCGAGCGTCTGCTCCACCATTGGCATCGCCCCATATCCCTTCTCATTCAGCCCCATGATATTAGAATAATTAGAGACTGTGGGGCTATATATACGGGAAGAATACGGTCTTTCCCACGATCTT
>NW_015505264.1:35984-36361 GCF_001515645.1 Sinocyclocheilus grahami | reverse complement strand
CTGGGTGGCGCCCGGCCGGATGCGCTTTTATGCTTTCTGGTGCTTACGTCACCCCGCTGGTGACGTCTCGCTGCTCCATTGGACGGATTGGACACGTGCTTCAGAACGCGGTCACGCAGGGGCGTACCCATCTCGACACAGCTCGAGTTCCTGAAGGGGGACTTAAAGATTCGCTATTAGTAGACGCTGCTGCTGAACACAGCTGAAAAATGCATAGACGCAGGTATTCACACGCACTTAATCTCTCTCTCTCTCTCTCCCTCTCTCTAATAACCGAATTAATAACTGCGTAAGCCTGCATATCAGTGGCTCAAGCCTCTGTTATCAGCTCTAAAATGACGTTTTGGAATTTGCAACGGAAGGTTTGGGATGAGGTG
>NW_015505264.1:17811-35095 GCF_001515645.1 Sinocyclocheilus grahami | reverse complement strand
TTCTGGAAGGCCAAATAAAGTGCTTTTGCTTTCACCTAGAAGCACACAGCGTCTCCCTGACATGGCTGCTTCAACACTAACTTCGGTTCCTGAAACCACGCCTTCTTTCTTTGCGTGAACGTTTGGGCGGCATTATGCAAATATTTCCACATAGTGAGGTAGATATGTGGGGACGAGCCGTTTTAGAACGAGCCGTTTTAGGGGGGCGTGGCAGAGTCTTAACTTTGATAAAGAATATCTATTTGGTTTTGAGACTTTAGTCTTTGCAACTTCAGGGATCTTATCTATGCACAATCAGCTTGTAACACTCCAAAGAGAAAGGAAAACTTGAAATCGCATCATATGACCCCTTTAAAAGCGATGAGGAGGGGGGAGGGGGGCTTAATCTTATCACTCAGCATACCCGGTTAAAAAAAGTCACCGCTCGCCACTGAAAAAAAAAATATATAAGCTGTTTTAATAAATGTTTTTTATTATTTATTATAATCAAAATATATCATGTTTTGATTGGTAGCACGTATTTGAAAATGCAAGGCAATTATTCAGACGTTTATAGAAGCATAGTATGTTTGAATTTTGTGGTATGTTTGATGTCTTGTCAATCATGTTTTAACAGCTTGTCTTTATTATGCCCCACAAACCCTTTTGCATTTGTATTTGCATTTTTGATAAAAAATGGGCAAATGGGGTGAAAGAAAAAGAGCTGTTCTAGTTTAAATTGAAGGGAGTCAGAACCACTCATTTGCATATTTATTTTCTGGTCTATACAGTGCACAAAGGCTGATTTTCAGAGTTTGATTGACAGGGTAAAATTATGAAGACAAGCTGTCATTCCTTTTGTGACTAGGGAATACAGCTGTTGCTTGAGTAGCACAGAACATATATTACAAAAGATTTAGCTTTCGATGATGTAACTCTCATCCACTTGCTTAACTCTACCATTGTCTCTTGCTTTTCCTCCCTCTTCCTCCCTCAGTCGCTTGTTTTACAGTGAGCACGACACAATTATGTATTATGTCAAATCTGATTATTTCATCAGCATGGCTAGAGTGAGCCTGTCTGCTTCTGGGCCTTACTCTACCCAGCAGATCTCGTCACGCTATAGGCATGGTTTATCGCTTATATTACTTTCTTGGTCTGTTGGTCAGAAAAATGAGTCCATCTTACAGGTCCAGGTTAAACCATTTCACTCTTTTGGCTTCTTTTTTTTAACCACTTTCACTGGTATGACTAGTAGAGAAAGACAGGAATTGATGGAAAGAAGAAATGGGAATAGAATTAAGAATTGTTGCGAGTCTGATTCAAACCCACCTCACCTGCATGAACACCACAGCTCGACGTGTAAATACAAAAAAAACTAATTTCCGTCTGTCATCTATCTATTATGTTTTATGTTATGTTGTTATATTGAATGTATTTCTACTATCTGTCTATTATATTATACTGAATGTTCTTCTACTATCTATCTATCTATCTATCTATCTGTCTATTATATTTTTATGCTGTTATATTGAATGTACTTATTCTATCTGTGTATTATATTATACTGAATGTTCGTCTACTATATATATGTCTGTTTGTCTGTCTATATATCATATTTTTATGTTATGTTGTTATATTGAATGTACTTCTACTATCTGTCTATTATATTATACTGAATGTTCTTCTACTATCTATCTATCTATCTATCTGTCTATTATATTTTTATGCTGTTATATTGAATGTACTTATTCTATCTGTGTATTATATTATACTGAATGTTCGTCTACTATATATATGTCTGTTTGTCTGTCTATATATCATATTTTTATGTTATGTTGTTATATTGAATGTACTTCTACTATCTGTCTATTATATTATATTATATTATATGATTTTATAATATATTATACTGAATGTTCTTCTACTATCTGTCTGTCTGTCTCTTTTTCTATCATATTTTGTTATGTTGTTATATTGTATGTACTTCTACTATCTGTCTGTTATTATATTATATTATACTATCTGTCTGTCTATCTATAAAATTATTAATAATTATTAATATTATAATGGTATTTTAATTTTTAATTATTTAAATATGAATATAATTTATTAATATTCTCAATTATAATGTTGTGATTAACTTTCTGCATTATAAATAATTCTTAAAATTAATATAACTAATTTATTATTTTATGATTTTAGTATTTTATTATATTGAATATTTGTTCTTGTACTTGCATTTATAATGTTGTTGTGCTTAAATTAACATAATTTCAAACTATTTATTTTGTTTTACTTTTTAGTATATTTTTTACAACATAAATTAGTATAAAACTTTTAATTCTGTTATTATATTATATTATACTATCTGTCTGTCTGTCTGTCTGTCTATCTATAAAATTATTAATAATTATTAATATTATAATGGTATTTTAATTTTTTATATATTATTTAAATATGAATATAATTTATTAATATTCTCAATTATAATGTTGTGATTAACTTTCTGCATTATAAATAATTCTTAAAATTAATATAACTAATTTATTATTTTATGATTTTAGTATTTTATTATATTGAATATTTGTTCTTGTACTTGCATTTATAATGTTGTTGTGCTTAAATTAACATAATTTCAAACTATTTATTTTGTTTTACTTTTTAGTATATTTTTTACAACATAAATTAGTATAAAACTTTTAATATCAGCTATTTACCAGTTACCAATGAATAATATGCATTTATATATTTTTAATTATTGGCTTATTATTTGCTGGATATTTAATATTGTGACATTCATATACTCTATAATATAATGCAATATTAAGTAAGCAAGATTATTTATTTATTTATTTTTATGTAAATGTAAGTGCAACTTGCCAATGTAAACGTCACCGCAATGCTGGGATGTTGGAGGTGGTTGCCATGAACATTATGAGCAATAGAAATCGAGATGCTTGCAACATAACAAGCGAAACGATTCTTCATTTCGACATGCATCTGCTTGTGCAGTGAAGATCCTATTGACTATTTAATTCCCTAATCTCACTGCCGATGCCCTGACCAAGCAGCGAGAGGCGTTCTTTTGATTGAGGCCGATTGCTATGTAAAATGTCCATTGATTTCTCTATGACCCAGCTAGATAATCCCTCAGCCTCATTATAAATCACCCTGTCCTCCTTCTTCCATGGCTGTTTCTGCAATATGATAAACCTCTGACAGCTCCACGGCATGTTACATTGGGCGATTGGGGGTCATGCTGAATAATATATCTCACAAAGCCGTGTGTGGTTGGTTTGAGTGGCTACTTTAATTTTTATTGTGTTTAAGAGGGCCATTCTGAGAGACATTTAAGACTTTGCTTATATACGCACAATATAAAATACAAGAGTCATTGTTTGTCTATAGAGGATAGACGGTGTGTTTTATGGGTTTAGAGGCAGATTATAAGTGATCTGCCCTTGATGGCCATGTCTTTGTTCGTCCCCTTGAGGACCAGAAGCCTTTGAGTAAACATCATTATTGCCTGCCTGCCCATAAACTTGCTTTTACGTTTCAAACCACACAGCGGGCTTATTTACTATGAGTATGTTGATGGGCAGAACTGCTGTCTTAATGGTGTTGTTTATTTGAATAAGAGGAAAGGAGAGATTAATGACGTGCTCTGTGAGTGTAACAGGCCATCCGTCCAAACGCCATCATGGCTGTCTGTGCTTCTGTAGCACAAGACTTGTGTGCCTACTAAATGGAAAGCTAATATCAATTGGGATGTATCAGCAAAAAAAAATGTCCCCCTCCCACTGCTTTCCAGAGTGCGGTGCAGATTCATGGATGTACATGCTGTTCAAAGGTTTGGTGTCAGTAATATTTTTATTTGTTTGTTTGTTTGTTTGTTTTTTAAAGAGAAATTATATAATTTTATTTTAATTAAGTTTCAAGGTACTATATCTCAACTTGATGTACTAAAATAACTCAAACTAAAGCTGAAATTAAAACAGTATAGACATATTTTAAAACAAAAACTAATAAAATAACAAACACACCAAAATTACTAAAACTTTAACTAAAACCTAGCAGAAAATAGGCCTGGGCGATAAAACGGTATCGATATTTATCGACGGTACACCTTCTTCGATAACGATATAAAACATTGTCGATATAGTGCACGATATAGGCACGTGCTATGAGTGACGCAGACAGCACACACAAACACGAACATGAGTGCTGTGCCTGCCTGTGATGAGGAGATTGTGAGTAAAGAATGAATATTAGCCGAATTTAAAATAAACATTTGATAAACAATCCAACGTTAGATGTGCGTCAGGGAGCGTCATCAGTGGAGCATGAGATGCGGTGTTGATGATGTAAGTGACGTTGTAGTTTAATGTTTTGTTAGTCTAGCCCACGAGACATATTCAGTGCATTTTCTAGACGGACAAATACGACTGCTGCACTCGCGTCTCACACAAGAGATGTAGACAGCCATGTAAAGTTAAAACAGTTTAAACTTTTAGAAAACATGTCACACATTTTTGTGGAGGTTTTTTCCTTTTCACTGCGTCTCATATGTTTTTAAAGGCAATCTGTGTGATGGGCGATTTGGTTCTTTGTATTATGCATAAATATGTGATGCTGTTTTGTTCATAACTGTTTATGCAGTTTACTAAATTATATTTGATTTATATGAGTTATTTTAGACGTAATGCACGTTTTTTTTATATAGACAGTTACTTCCCTAAGTTGACAATTTAATGTGCTGCATTATTTTGCTCATTGCACCCTTCTGTGGCCTTGGGAGACAAGCCAAAAGTTTAACCTATTTAATCTGCATATAAAACATTAGAAATTAGATATTTGTTTAATTTTTATTTTGTTTTTGACTGTTAAAACAAAAAAATATTTGTTGTTTGTCTCAATAAATTGAGTTAATTTAAAAATACAGTGGTTAAATGTAAAAAAAAATTATTTATTGCTCTGTTTTATATTTGATTTATATGAGTTATTTTAGAGACGTAATGCACGTTTTTTTTATATAGACAGTTACTTCCCTAAGTTGACAATTTAATGTGCTGCATTATTTTGCTCATTGCGCCCTTCTGTGGCCTTGGGAGACAAGCCAAAAGTTTAACCTATTTAATCTGCATATAAAACATTAGAAATTAGATATTTGTTTAATTTTTATTTTGTTTTTGACTGTTAAAACAAAAAAATATTTGTTGTTTGTCTCAATAAATTGAGTTAATTTAAAAATACAGTGGTTAAATGTAAAAAAAAATTCTTTATTGCTCTGTTTTAAAAAAGGTTATAAAAAATGTCAATAATTATCGATACCGAACGATATGAAACACTATATTGTTTATACATTTTTAGCTATATGGCCCAGCCCTAGCAGAAAATATGAAAATCTGTTTTCAACATAATAATAATAATAAAAAAATGTGCCTTCAGGACCAAATCAGCGTATTAGTATGATTACTAGTAACTTCTGGCTGCTGACAATTCAGCTTTGCTATCAGAGAAATAAATTACACTGTATTTTAATTGTATATTAAATTTCATTTTTTATTGTGTAAATATTAATGTTTACTGTATTTTTTTTATCAAATAAATGCTGCCTTGGGGAGCATAAGGTAATTTACAAAGCAAAATAAATAAATAATTTGTTACTTGAAATAAAAAGAAATACAAACTGAATTAAAATAAAAATAAAACTGAATTAAAATCTATAAAAACAATGTAGACGTATTTTAAAACAAAAGCTAGTAAAATAACAAAAACACAACACAATTATGGATATGTTCATTAAAATGAACATGAAACCAGAAAATATAAAAATAATCGAATTCAAAATATCAACAAAAACTATATAATAGTAATAATATCTCAGTGGTACTAATATAATACTGCTTCTGTGATTATTAGTCATAAGTAATATTAATCTGTGATATCAGTTTACATTTCAGAAGCCTGTGAAACCCTGAGAAACAAAGTCAAAGTCCGTTCAGCCTTATTTTCCACTTTATATTGCGTTTAAATGCATTGCATTGCTGAGGTTAAATGTGTTGTGAATGCTGTTTCACATTGCTGGAAGCGATCCTGGCCTATTTTGGGGTTTCCCTGCATTTTGAGCGTGACATGTTCTGAAACAGCAGTGCGCTCAGAGGAGCAGAACACAGCTGATGTCACTAATTCATCATTTCACTCTCTGCTGTGGTCTTGCTTTCATTCTTCTTTGGCTTTTTGAGGGGTTGGGTTCAGTCTGGATGTGGGTGGGATATGATGTCAGCAATACAATGACTGTCCTTGGGACTCTTTTAAGTGGGACTGACATGACTTAGCAACTTACCTGTGAGTCTGTGCTGTTAGCCAGATCTGAGACTGAAGAACTGAGACACAATGTCCCAGATTATTTACAGCCACTGACCACATCACTTCAGATCAGCCTCTTTCTCTCCACACCGTCCTAGACCACCGCTTCACAGTAAAACACCATGATTAGCTTTTGCAATATCTGACTTTGATTTATTGGTTATTTTTTTATTGGTTTATTGGTTATATGGTTGTTGTTGTTGTTTTACAAAGCCAGTATGTGTCCAAAATCTTAAGAGTGGTAAAAATTAAAGTTTAATTATTTTTTAATCTTTATTATTCAAAATAAAATTATAACATTGCATTTTTTTGTTTCATTTTAATCTCTTTAATATGTCACTCAAACATTTAAACACAAAATTATTCATTCATTAATTTGCCCACTCTTTATTCGATTTGTGTTTGTTTGTTTTTGTTTATTTATTCAGAATTTATTTATTGCTTTGTTAAAATGTATAGACTCCAGAAATTGTAAATTAATAATTTAATGAAACCAGTGCATTTCTAAAGTCTTAAAGGAGTCTTGAATTTGTTTTGGGGGTGTACTAGAACATGCTCTCATGCTTGGTGGTTGGAAAAACGCATAATTTTTTACATAATTTACATTATTACAATACCTATCTCTCCAGTCTGGCGCAAATGGCTCGATTAGTTCCGGGTTTGAAGGAAATGAAAAACGAAATGTGATGTGATTGGTTCGCTATCCCAGTGCGTTGTGATTGGCGAACAGCTTAGATGGTGTTTCAGTACTGCCCCGCCCCTTGCCAAAGCAGCAAGTTTAGTTAAGGATGGCGTCAATATTGCCATATCAATTTGTGCCGGATTCAGACCCAGAGAATATTGAAAAAGAGGATCGCGCAGAACCTTTGCACGCACGGATATTGCAAGACATATTAGAGTGGTAACGTTATTGTTGTTGTTGTTTTTTTGGCTAAATCACGTTTTAGATAGGATGTCAACAACTGCTTAAACATAACTGCATTTACTACGTACAGATAAGTGCGTATGTATTATTTTTATTGTTATTTAATTCTAACATTATAACATGCATTGCAGTGAAATTATTATACAGTTGAATTTATACCATAGTTCAGTGTTTCCCAGGCGGCATATATGCAAACTCATTCTCTGCCAGCAGGAGGCGCAGTTGGAGTGGTCGAGATCTAGGTTTCCCCGGTAACGGCTGTACACAAAGCAGCGTTCCGCTAAAAAAAAACACTGCTTTATCAGACATTACATGCAAGATTAAATGAAAATGACATCCAATTTTCTGAAGACAGTCGGTTTCCTTCAGAAATACAGTGATATAAAAACACCCGCACTCAATGTATGGGAAACACTGTAGTAAATTCTGCAGATTACATCATTGTCCAGTATTGTACTGTCAGCAATTTATTATAAAAACGTTTTAATAATTGTAACATACATATTTACATACATAATTATTCAGGTGCATGTGTAATAACTTGCGAAAACTTGAGGCTACAGCAGCACTTCTTCGTTGTCGTCGTCGTCTTGTCTGATGCACTCAACCAAGTGTTCTAACCACGACCTCATATTTTTATTTATATAAATTAAAATCTAAAAAAATATATATTTTTAGCCTATTTTATTTTATTATATATATATCTTATATCTTATTTATTCAGACGTTATTTTACTATTTTTCATTTTGATTTTAATCTGTATTGATGCTACCTGGCCAGTAACTTTCATTCATTCATCAAATCCAGTTTTTACTCTCTTTTCTCACATGCTTTGTTAATTTTCGACCCCAGACATACACTTCTGGATTATTTTTAACCCAAATACTGGGTTTAGTCTTGTTATTTTTATTTTTTAAGGAGGTGTAGGGTTTACATGATGGGCGAAAGCACATAAGCATGGCCAGGATGTGTACAAAGACCCATTTTATTCTTCCACACATTTGCTGGTCCTCTCTCACACACATATACAGACGGATGGCCTCCCACAGCTACGCTGTGGGTAATTGCCAGCAGGCAGTGTGTGGGGACTGCCCTACATTAAACCCAGCCGATCTTTAGGGATCCATTACAGCAAATGTTACTGCAGCTGGTGTATAACAATAAGATCTATTCCCAAATCCCCAACTCCGAACCACCCCTGCTGCCTTTCCCAAACCTCAGCGGTGCGTGTGCATTCGACTTTCTGCAGTCTGAAGTGTATGCATACTGTATCTTCATGCTGCGGGGCTGCCATGTCTCATAACCTTGTCACCAGTAGTGAGGCAGTGGACTCTACTCTTTTACAAGAAAATAAACTTCAGACTCTCACATATACTCTGACAACTCGCCTCGGGACTCCACTTCGCACATCTCTTTCTCTATGTCTTTCTTTTCTCTGTTTTTCTGTGACCCGAGATTGAGTTTTCCAAAGAAAGAGAGACTCTAATGTAAGGTGACTAGATTTTGAAATTTAAACTGAGGAGATTTCAAGTTCAGTGGTTAATATATCATCGAAATAATAGAAATATGTTATTATTTAAGAAAAAAAATTAAGGCAATTCCAGTTTTGTGTAATTTGACTTCGGTAAATGTAGTACTTTGATGAAAACTAGTATATCATTCTAGTATAAATTGCATGTAGTCAACAACAGGACTTTCGTTTGTTCCCAGTTACTGTTTCCAAGCTATACGGTTCATTTATATTTAAGTTAAAATTACATAATAGATTTTTAGATTAGTTTTGTTTGTATATAAACTACATATATAACCATTATACTTACTACTTACATTATGCTTATTATAAAGGGTATATAACGTATATACATAACTACATGTATACAGTAACTATTGTATAATATCTAAGTTTAATAAAAATGTGATCTAGTTTATTATATAAAAAGTAAATTATAAAGTGAACATATAAACAAAGTTATTGTAATTAAACATATAAAGTATAAATTTGAGAAACTGTAAAATAGTAATAAAGAAAGTAATAAAATAATATAATTAAATAAAGTAATAAAGCAAGTAATAACATGTTCTCATTGTAATTTGCAAAGTGTAATAACATGTATCATCTAAATAATTATTGCATGAATCAATAAACTAAATAACATAAACTGATGAGTCATAATTATAATGATGTATATATACTGTATATATATATATATACTTTATTACAATATTTATAATATTATAAATATATACTTTTTGAAAATTAAACATAAGTTAGTATAAGTCAACATATATAACAAACTCTAATAGCTAATAATTAAATAAAAAAATAATAATGTTATCTAGTTTATTATATAAATATTAAATTATAAAATTTAAGACAAAAATAAAAATTTTATATAGCAAATAATAAATAGGTCTCATTGCAATTTGTACTGTATCTACAATAACATATCGTCTAAATACCGGTAATCAGTAAACTGAAGAATAATGGAAACTGATGAGTCATAATCATACTGCTTTTTCATACCACATATAGCATGTTCTGTCCCATTAGATATTATTAAGCACAGTAAACAGCGGGGACATTTCCGTGGACAGCTTCAGCCGGGGACAGGACACTAAATTGCGGATGTCTGGTTACTCTAATGAGTTACTAAACGGAGATAAATGATCCTCCGGAGATGTGGGCATGTGTGACCATTAGCAACAGGATGTGAAGTTTCAGGCCGAGTTGAAAGGTTGCCATCTTCCTTTGAAACGTGCCATACAGGTGGAGAAAAACGTGAATGTCTCATCAGTGCCATAATGGCTTCTTCAGGACATCATCGTCAATGGAAATCAATGTGAAATCCCCAAATACTGTACAGGTGCATCTCAATAAATTAGAATGTCGTGGAAAAGTTCATTTATTTCAGTAATTCAACAATATTCTGTTCTGTGGCTTGTTGAATTATGTATATGACCATGGTTTGGCAATATTGTTCTCCACATCTACAGACCAATCTCTGATACAGATGCTTTAAAAGATAAAAAAGTGCACTATGGCAGGCTGATTTTAATTGCTTGTAAAGGGGCCAGACATTTCAGACTTGTCATTATTGCTTTAGCCTGATGCCGCCCCAGTGTGACGCATGACAGATCTGGGTTATCTGTAGGGTTTCAGGTTCATGTATTTTCAGACTTCAGCATTCGATAAATACTTAGATTCTCTTTTAAACGTTTGAAGTTTTCCCTTTCCATCTGTGCAAGTTCTTGATTAAACTTGCATCACGTATTGTAAAAAAAAAAACATCTTGAAGAAATAAAAGAAAAACTACTGTTTGAGTGTTGGTAACAATAACTTTTGCTTAGTGTTGTGGCTGGCATTCAGTCTTTTTTTTTTATTGTTGATGCTTTTGCAGGAATTGGTAGAGAAAAACATTGCAGTAATGTGGTGGGTCCACATAAGCAAATGTCACTTGATATACCGTGCACTAACAATTAAGCCTTGATTATTTAGTCTCTTTTCTGACAAGCTATTGATTGTTATGGAAGCCCGTTTTCAGGATAAAAAAAAACAATTAAAAGTAAAATATTTTTAATGGTAGTTCATTGTGGCTTTTTATCTCCCAATTCAGACTTATCTTTTGCAATTCTGAGTTTATTATATTTAAAAATGTTGACCTTTATAAACTCTGACTTGTAAGATGTAAACTCACAATTCTGAGAAGAATTGTAAGAAAAAAAATCTCAATTACCTTTTACTTTTTTTTTAAATTCTGTGCTAGAAACCAAAATTCAGAATTGCAAGAAAAAAGATGGTAAAAGAAAAAAAGCCAGACTTGCAATATTTCAGAGGGGGAAAAAATCTGAATTCTTGCATTTTATTATTATTATTATTATTTATTTATTTATTTTTATTTTTAAAATCTTTCATAACTTGCATTTTCAACTTTTTACCCCTTTGAGTAACTTTTGGCTATACTTTAGAAACAGCTTGCATTTTAAAATGTATGATTTTTTGAAGGGAGATGGCAAAATACATTTTTATTTTATGCTGCAAATGCTGCCAATTGACTAACTTTATTAAAAATTTTATATTTCTTTAATGCTCTCAAAACTTCACTGTAAAACATTTATTTATTTATTTATTTTTGGAAGTTATAATTCACAACAAATATAATTGGAGTACATTTTACAAGAAAATACAATTTCAGTCTTTCTACTTAAAATTTTCACATTTAATTCAATGTATTACTTGTCACTTCTTTGTAATTATTTGTGAAATTGACTTTCAATTTCTGTGTGAGTTTTTATATTTTCAGTGTAACACTAACATTATAGCTAGTAATGTTCTCATAACTTCTACTCAGTGTACAGTTCTGGGTATTTAGATCATGGGAACGCAGCGCTTGGCACCTAACCGTACATAAGCAGGATGCCATGTGGCAGATTTTCCTATAGAAAAGAAGTGCCCCCCTTAGTTGAACTGGCAGCAGAAGGTAATTAAAGTCTCTGAGTTAAAGGCCTCTAATCAAGCATTCTGGAAGGAGTCCACTGAATCTAATTCCCACAAAGACATGAATGAGAGGGTTTGTATCTTATTCAAGACTTCAGAATGAGTTATCCAAGATGGCCAGCGTTGGCAAGCAGAGAGTCATTGGGTTTTGGCTGAGTGAAGATACATTTCTTTCTTGTTAGGACCCATCGGGGATGGATGTCAGCGTTTACACTATGGATGTTGTGGTAATGAGGTTAATATTGCAGTTAGTTCGGTCTAGTGTATGTGTAACGTATGGATGCGCAGTCTTGCGGTAATTGTTATTGATTTAGCTGTGCCATTTTACTGTAGTTGATACGGTTATATTTGTCCGGCGTTAATTGTGTCTCATCTTTTATTCTGACTACGTCTGCTTTATTAGATTTGGTAGGGTAATGTATGTTTTATTGAAGGACAACTTTGCTTGGAGGCCCGTGTAGCAGATAGTTATCAGAGCACTGCTAAATTTGTGATGTAATAGGGTTTTCCAAATAGACCAGCTGTAAAGAAGGGTGTAGAAGGTGTACCGATCCATCTAAGTGAATTAGACGACTCTAATTCTGTGTGGTGTCTGATGGACCGTGGCCTGCAGTGATCTGAGAATACATACACACACACACACACAAGCTCACACACACTCATAATGGTCAGTCAAGAGGATCAAGGCAGAGCGACACCACAGATGGTTTAGAGTGTCAGGCTTGACTGCTTTTATGGTGTCATGTATTTACAGCGAGAGAATGGCACAAATAGCATTCATATGTACTGGTGCTGCACAAATGATCAAAATAAAATCGAATTTGTGATATGGCCTAGTGCAATTCAGTAAACTGAAAGACTATGAAAATGAATAAATTAAGACATAGCTATATTACTATTGTTATGTAAAACTGGAAAAATAAAATAATAAAACTGGAAAAATAATAATAATATTAATGATGATAACATAACCTAATAAGTAATAATAAAGATTTGAAATACAATATTAGTAGTATTTTAATATTATTATTATTGTTGTTGTTAATAAGATTTAAATTGATTCAATAATAATCATCATAATACTTATTTTTATTTGTATTAAATATAATATTTATTGAATATTGTATTCATTTTATAATGTATCCATTCAATAAAAAATTCAATAGTATGTTCATTTTATCAGTACTAATAATAGTACTAATATTGATATTACTAATAGTGGTCAACCGATATATCGGCAAGGCCGAAAATTTGCCATTTTTCAAATATCGGCATATGGCCAATAAGTTTTTCTGTTTGGCCGATGTGTTCGAGGCGGGACTTTTATTTTGACGGCACACAGTGCTCACGTTCTCCCTCTCCCTCGCCGTCGTCGTTAACAGTTCTGTCTAATACGGGTAGAAGTCTGTCTAATAATCCGATAGAACTGTTAAACAAAGGATTTAAAATGTATACAAAATGTATTATAACGATTGCTTTTAAATGATTAGCAACAGACAGGCAAACATAATACTTTCTCATTTGCCGCCAGCATTCAGCAAATACACATTTACATCATTTAAACAAATCTTTGAAAGGCTAATGAAAATAAAATTTCACAAACCTTGCAAACTTAGTCGAATCCAGTTGTGAGATCTTGTAAAGTGTGCATGTGACCTGCATGATCGCGTGTTCTCTGTGTGACTTTCGGTCCGTGCAAATTGAATGCTTTAAACATTACATTTGTGATTTCAAATTATGCTGAGCTTTATGCATTTGTCCACTGTCATATTCATTTTCACTGTGTGTTGTATGTAAAATGAGTGTTACCTTGGCTTTATTTGAAAAAATGTGATTCCCAATGCACACAAACTTTCCAGAATTGAGTGCTCTGTTGGTTACAGTTTACTTGCTTTTTTATTATATTTTTATTAAATATTTATTTATTTGTGGAAAATACTTTGTCACCTAAAGTATGTTTATTTTACAAATGTATTTTTTAATCCATTTTCAAATTATTTCAAATTTCTTAAATATTAATTAAAATAAATACAATTATATCGGCTTTATATCGGCCATCGGCCACCCTGCTTTCCAAGATATCGGCATCGACTGTCAAAAAACCAATATCGGTTGACCACTAATTACTAATAATAAAAAATATAAATAATAATAATATTGACATTAGTATTGTATTAATTTAAATAATATTATCTTATGTCTTCACAATAATAGTTATTGTTATTATTATTATTATTATGTGAAACGATTAATCGCGATTAATCGCATCCAAAATAAAAGTTTGTTTACATAATATATGTGTATACTGTGTATATTTATTATGTATATATAAAGACACACACATACAGCGTATATTTAGAAAATATTTACATGTATTTACGTGTATATATTTATATTCATATAAATTATATAATATATAAATATATTAAAATATATAAACGTAACATTTTTCTTAAATATATACATGCATGTGTGAGTATTTATATATACATAAATATACACAGTACAAAACCTTTTATTTTGGATGTGGATGTGTTTGGATTACGTTTGATAGCACTATTATTATAATTAAATATTATTTTTTATAATGTATCCATGTAATATATGTAATATGTTCATTTTATCAGTAATAATAATGGTAATAATACTGATACTACTAATAATAAACATCTTGAATATATAAATGATACTAATACTACTAATAATAATAATATAAAAATATTGTATTAACTTAATAGTATATTATGTCTTAATAATAATAATAATGATAGTTGTTGTTGTTGTTGTTGTTGTTATTATTCATTGAATATAATATTAATTTTATAATGTATCCATGCAATATATTTAATATTTTAATTGTATCAGTATTAATAATACTAATAATACTGATACTAGTAATAATAATAATGTATCCATGTAATATATGTAATATGTTCATGTTATCAGTAGTAATAATGGTAATAATACTGATACTACTAATAATAAACATCTTGAATATATAAATGATACTAATACTACTAATAATAATAATATAAAAATATTGTATTAACTTAATAGTATATTATGTCTTAATAATAATAATAATGATAGTTGTTGTTGTTGTTGTTGTTGTTATTATTCATTGAATATAATATTAATTTTATAATGTATCCATGCAATATATTTAATATTTTAATTGTATCAGTATTAATAATACTAATAATACTGATACTAGTAATAATAAACATTTTTAATATAAATAATAATAATAATGTATTAATTGAAATAATAGCATCTTAATAACAAGTCTTTATTATTATTATCGATATTATTTATATTATCATCTTATTAGTAATACAACTAATGAGCAGAATCATCACTTGCTAGCTTTTGATTTTGTGTCTTTTACCTTTTGCCTTTATCTAAGCATAAAAAGGTCAAAATGTTCAATAATACTGATACTACTAATAATAAACATTTTTAATATAAAAAATAATAATAATGTATTAATTGAATAGCATCTTAATAATAAGTCTTTATTATTATTATCGATATTATTTATATTATCATCTTATTAGTAATACAACTAATGAGCAGAATCATCACTTGCTAGCTTTTGATTTTGTGTCTTTTACCTTTTGCCTTTATCTAAGCATAAAAAGGTCAAAATGTTCATATTGCAGTTAAAAACACAATATTTAGCAAACTAATCCCAATGCGATTTCCAGACCTCAGAAATAGGCGATGGGCTCTGATTGGTTAGCTAGCTCAGTGTGTTGTGATTGGCTAAATCGCCTCTAGTGCGTGTCTAAACGTCGCGCCCCTCACCTCAGCGGCATGTGCTCCGGTTGTATTGTAAACAACGGCGTCGTTAATATCGCTTATCAGTTTGAGCCCGATTGAGAAGCAGAGGATATTATTGAAAAGGATTGTGCAGAACCTGTGCAAGCATGGCTTTTAATGGTAGGCCTATGTTTTTTGTTTGTTGTTGTCTCATACTTTTAGATATGCTGTTATTTGTAAATTCTACTGCTTATGTTAGCTTTTAATATATACGTTTTGTCCTGATTAAAGCTTTAATACAGTACGGCAACTACACGCGCATAATATACGTTATATTACAGTATGTATAACGCTTCTCATAGCTATGTGAAAATAAGTGTATAAATGGAACAGAACTGAGCTGATGATCTGAATGAGAGAGAGAGAGAGGCCGAGCAGGCGACGCGAGGAACAGTATTAAGAGCCGCTGCTTTAGAACATTGATTTTGAAACTTGTGAATCCATTAGAATCGTTAGAAGACAGAATCGCGATTCATATATCATGTTAATGTAGTGGTTATGAGCTCATCCATTGTACTGTAGTGACTTGAAAAAGCTCGATAGAAAGGTTGTCTTAGTTTTTAGTCTTTTCAGGTGCAAAAAGCAGCGAATGCAAAGGAGTTGGATAAAAAAAAAAACAGGCATCTTATTTGCACACTTCTGTTGAGGGACATGTGGAAAATACTTGTTAAATAAAAAAAATGATATATACTGTCGTTCAAAAGTTTGGGGTCAGTAAGATTATTTAATCTCTTCTGTTCAACAAAGCTGCATTAATTGGATCAAAATACAGTAAAAACAGCAATATTATGAAGTATTATGTCTATTTCAAATAAATGTTTTCTATTTGAATCCATTTTAAAATGTAATTTCTTCCCAAAGCTGAATTTTCAGCATCATTACTCCAGTCCTCAGTGTCATGTGATCCTTCAGAAATCATTCTAATGTGCTGATTTGGTGCTCAAGAAAACATTACTCATTATACATTTTGAAAAGAGTTTCATATTTTTGTGGAAACTGTGATACAATTCTTTGATGAATATAAAGTTTAAAAAATAATAGATATCCTTTGATCAATTTAATGCATCCTTGCTAAATAAAAAACAAACTTACTGACCCAACTTTCGCATCTTTAATTTATATATTATTTTAAAGGGGTGGTTCACTGGGTTTTTTCTAGGCTTGATTGTGTTTATGGGGTGCAGTCTAACATGTGTTAATGCTTTGTTTAAAATCACATAATTTACCTTTATTCCACACCGTTCTGTTTCTTCTCTGAGAAACGGGCTGATATTTTCCTGTTTTTATGAAGCCCCGCCCTCAGAAATAGGCGATGGGCTCTGATTGGTTAACTAGCCCAGTGTGTTGTGATTGGCTAAACCGCCTCTAGTGCGTGTCTAAACGTCCCGCCCGTCACCTCAGTGGCATGTGCTCCGGTTGTATTGTAAACAGAGGATATTATTGAAAAGGATTGTGCAGAACCTGTGCAAGCATGGCTTTTAATGGTAGGCCTATGTTTTTTGTTTGTTGTTGTCTCATACTTTTAGATATGCTGTTATTTGTAAATTCTACTGCTTATGTTAGCTTTTAATATATACGTTTTGTCCTGATTAAAGCTTTAATACAGTACGGCAACTACACGCGCATAATATACGTTATATTACAGTATGTATAACGCTTCTCATAGCTATGTGAAAATAAGTGTATAAAT
>NW_015505264.1:12641-17455 GCF_001515645.1 Sinocyclocheilus grahami | reverse complement strand
TAGTGCTTGCATAAAGCAAGTAGTGCATACACTAGCTGTTATGTAAGCCCACGCGCAAGCGCACGACTCCCAGGATGGGAATCGTAAGTTGTTGAATGATTCTAGCTACTGATCTGATTCCTTGAAGCCAAACATGAACATTCTGTCATCATATACTTGCCCTCAAGTTCTTCCGAACCTGTATGAGTTTCTATGAACCAAAAACTATTTGGTAAGTATTTGAAGAACCACTGTACATGACTCAGTGATTCGTTGGATCGATTCAGACTTATAACTTATTGACAGAATTGGATCTTGACAGAATTGACTGAATCATTAAAAAGAACCGGCTTGTTTGTGATTCGTACTAAACCTGCCTACAGTATGTGCAACTTTATTGATGCATATTATGTTGTGATATTTTGTTGTGGCGCTATAGATTTACTGTACGTGAAAAGCATTAAGGATTAAGAATTTACAATATAGCAGTACCGTAATGGTTATCCGTTGATATTAGAGGTGTATTATTATTACTTAGTGTGGAGTAGTTAGTTATGTATTCCCCTATTTTTACATGTAGATTACCTAGACCTTTAGATTACATTTAATAATTGAATAACACTGTTAAATTAATATTGAACAAATCTTAAAAATGAATATCCATTTTTCACACTGTACTGTACCTTATTATGGTGTGATGCTCACGTGCGGCAATTGATTTTTATTTTTTTTTATTTTGACACAATAGTATACAATTATAACAATTTAATAATAATTTACTGCTTTTTTCAGTATTAACATCTGTCATTTATCAATTACTGGCCACTTCATGAAAACAATTACTGGCTTTAAATATCAGTGGCATAACAAAATAATATTTTAGTACAGTATCACATCAGAAGATGAACAGTTAACAGAACAATTAACAGAACGTCATGAAAAACAATAGTTGCTGATTTTCTATTATGAAAAGTAGAGAACAACAAAATCCAACTCCAAATCACTACACACATGAAACAGGTCTTCTTCATGGACACAATGCATCTTTGTATATTTTAAAGCATAAATAAATGTTTTCATGCAAAATCTACTGAAACACTTCTGTGACCATGCAGGCCCTTCCACATTCAGATTCAGAAATGACCCAGGCGTCTTCTTTTCGGTTTATAGTTTATATCTCGATCCATTTGGTCCTTGAACAAGGACACACACTGTAACAACTCTTGTCACTCCAATGTCACCCCAGTTGTTTCCATTTTTTTTTTTTTTAGGTATATATTCCCAATGCCTGCTGTTTAACGTAGCCGTAGGATAGACTGAATGAATAAATGGCCTTGATTGTCTGTTGATGGGGGACAGCAGTGGGCAGCAGAAGAGTTTTCCGTAGGGGGTAGGACGTTTTTCTGGTAAACACACACAGTTTTTTTCCATGACGCCTAGTGCAGAGATCTACCGCTGATAAATAGACTTTTTTCAATGCAGGAAACCTTCTAACAGTTTGTCAGGCTGCCGCAGCAGAGGATCATGGGTCACAGCGTGCTATGCCTGAAGGCGTCTATACAGTAGATGGGCAGTCAACCGCAGCAGAGCTGATTTTAGCCAACCCCATCCCTATTCTCTCTCTTTCTCTCTCTTTTTTTTCCATCCTCGGGCCCAGCCAGGCACCGGCAGCATCGATCATGGTCCAGGAAATCCAATATTCTGCACCAGTCTCATTCCCACTATGTGCCTGTACGACGTCATTTGTATTCTTTCCCAGTATAAATAGGAAATCTTTATAATAATGATGGTCTAAAGGGTGGGAAGCGTTATCCCGGTTAACCTTTGATCTGAGATCTGGGATAGAGGGAAAATACATCTGCATTCGTGTGAAGTGGCACCCTCGGTTCACCCCAGCCTGCAGTAATTTCCTGCCAGTGATGTTGGGTTGTTATGAGATGAGAGATGTTGGGGGTTTCGCAATTATTCTCTTACATCTCAATTCTACTGTATCAGGCAGGCAGATAGAAAAAACATCAAAGCTTGAATCACAAACAGTATTTACACTGTAAAAGTGAACTTAGAAAATGAATGTTTGCATGGCTTTTGAGTTTAAATGTCTTGACTAAACTTAATAAGTGAAGTTCATATTACTTATTATTATTGTCTGCCTTTTATTGACATTTGTAAAAATAAGAGTGTATGCAAAGTGTTCCCTTTCTTTGTGTGTTTTTATATGGTTTGTTTTCATGGGGATTGAAGTGTTCAAGTCTACTAACAATATCACACGAATACTTGTGAGGAAAAAACACCTTCAAATGCCTTTCAACCTAAACACATTTGAAAGATCATTTTAATATGGGAACGAATTCATGACATCACAAGACCAGTTACTAAATGTTAACATCATGAACAACAATGTAAATAAAACTAGCAACCATATCAATTATTTATGTCCCAGTGCATGCTGGGAAGAGAGTAGATGAGACTAAAACACAAAGCTAAAAATTAAAAAATATCAAATAAAAAATCTAATGTTACTCAACTCGTCTGTGCTTGTTTGTTCAACTTAAAATATAACAGTTCATTATAATTGAAAAGAAATTAGGAAATATATTTTAATTGAGCAAGGATATATTCAATTTTTTTTAGCAGGATTTACTTTAGTTGCTTTGTACAGTGTGCATATACATGCTAGTGTGAGAAATATGATTGTGAGAGTGACTCCAACTGTTATTTTTCTTGTTTGCAGTTCAGCCGATGAGCAGTATCGCTGGAATACCCAAGGTAAATGGCATATTTTTTTTTTTTTATGATTTTTGAAATTTTGTTGTCAGGCTTTTTTGTGGAAAATTCATAACTAGGCTGAATTAGTTGTGCTGCAGCATACAAGTTCATTGCATCATCTTGATCATTGCATCATGAATTTCAGTATGTGAAAACTGTTGTAAAATGTGTTGTATGCACATTATAGGTCTGGATAGAAGAAATAAATACGTTTTAAATGCTGTATATTGATAGCTTTCAGTCACGTGACCGGCTCGAAGACCTGGAGGACAAAACATCCATAGAACTGCAGCACAAGCCTATAAATTTTCCATCTGTTTCACAGCCGCAAATATTTAGATCACCTCTCAAAAGAATAAAACAAAGGTATGTGAACAAAATGCAAGTTTTGGCCATTTGCAATCCATATTAAGCACCTGCGGCAATATTTAAATCATTAAACAGTGCGACAAACGTTGTTAAAACACTTAAAGTGTTTTAATATATTTAAAACAGTAATATTAAAAGATCAAATTCAGTAATCACTATATTAATGATGCATAGTTTACATAGGCAATCAGATGAGGTCGGAATATGAACGCAATCCGCTTAATGGTTCAGTGTTTTCCTTATAATGGTTTTCTATGGGAAACCATTTAACATGAAACTTTGCATATTGTGTTTAAATTCTGGGTTCATATGCTTGCCTGTACAAAATATACATCATCAATAAGGTGTTTACTGAATTTCACCTTTTAATATCTGCGTTTTACTATATTACTACTTAATGCAAACTCTGTAAAAAATAACTGGCGGTCAGTAGAGCAAAGCTTCGTTTTGCCCTCCAGGTGGGCGTTCCTATAAGGGTGTGACGTCACGTGAAACTATCAATAGATTACAATATACAGGTTTTAAAGTAACCTTCTATAGTATTCGTTAAATTCATTATGGAGTATTTTTATTATCCATTTTAGCAGTTTTACTGATTCATTGTTGCAGTTCTAGTGTGCTTGCTCTAACCATATTTAACCCAACATGTCTAGCCTGCGTCACTCTCAAATGTGTCTAAACAGTGACGAATCCCAGCTTAGCATCCTGCTCTCCCACCGTATGGGTGCTGCTCCAGTTGAGAGGTTAATCATATGTCTTAGGGAGCTTGTGTAACCCTTTATCCCTTGGCAAATTATGCCACACTGGCCCTGGAAGAGTTGGCAGTCAGTCCTGACACAGAACAAGCAACACGCCGGTTAACAGGGTCATCCAAACAGCCAATTAAGTTCAATCTCAGCCTGGATGCTTAGTGAGCAAGGGATGGGAAAAGGTCAAGAGGTCAGAGCCCAAGTGTGACGAATGAGGCTTCAGGAAGTATGTGTAGTTCATGCGTGATTAACCTCCTCCCTGTTTTTCCCAGATGGACAGAAAGATATTGAGGAGGAACTAAACACAGGTCTGGAACTGGTGGATTCGTGTATCCGTTCCCTACAGGAGTCTGGGATCTTGGATCATCAGGAATATACCACAGCTGATAGTGAGTAGCAATCACAGTTGCTTATTTAACTGTTTTTTGGAGTGCTTGAGTTTGCTTTATTTTTGAGTGTTGTCCACTAAAGAAACAAAAGCTTAATCCTACCAATTAGCAAAGAGATTTTCACCATTGATTTCAATTTGACAGCCTGGCTGAGAGTCACATTGATGTCTACATTCATTTGAAAGAAGAGCATTTACTGTCAATCAACTGAGCAGCACATATATGAGAGGGCGGGATTTTGAAAAAGGGGGTGTGTCTATACAGTGGATGGGTTTCTAAACGGCTTCTTTGATATTGATGGTGAATATGATAACTGGTGCATCAAGGAATCTAGTGCTAGTTATTGCAATAATGTGAAATTATTTCCAGACAGAGCCTTTCGGCAAAAAAAATAAATAAAAAAAAAGGAACTGTTAACTCTCTACACGATTGCAGAACATTTCTAGTCTAAAAATTGGCACATTTGTTCTGTTTTGGGAAAAATGTCTTTGTTCTTTCCTCTTACAAGGTGCACAAATATATTTCAAATATGTTGTCAGACATACTGTGTGTGGTTTCTAAA
>NW_015505264.1:9216-11909 GCF_001515645.1 Sinocyclocheilus grahami | reverse complement strand
ATGTAGCATGTAGCAATTTTCCAGGTTTATTGAAAATCCCACTTCAAAATTCAAGTGAAATAAATAAATAAATAATAATAATAATAATGAATTTTATTTATAATGCAATTTTCTTAAACCCAAAAGCGCCAACTATACTTTGTTCCCAGGCACCAAAACAAGATGACCGAAATAATAATAATAATAAAAATAAAATAAACAAAAGTACACTGTAAAAATGCTGCTGCAATTAGTTATAACAACTTAAAGGGATAGTTAGCCCTTTTATAGTATAGTTTATAGTATGAATAATTTTAACAGACTTCTGTCCGCTTGTTCTGGCACACAACTTCCAGTTCTGCTGTCTTCATTTAACATGGCATGCAGCCAGATGTAGATTCACAAAATGACAAAAAATAAAAGTTATTACCATCCCTAAATAAAATGCTTTAGATGCAATGCACAACATAACAGTCAGCTTAATTATCAGAACTGACATAATAAAAGCTATGTACGTAACATTAATCTTGACAGATGTTTTCAGTTAAGTTCAAAGTGAGACAAACGGTTGCCTTTTACAGTTATAAATGTGAAAAGGGTTGTTTCCTGATTTTCAATGTGTCAAGGAGATATGGTTACAGTTGCTGAACATGTATTCAGTACTTACAGGTATAATATATACATCAGTATATTATATTACTACTTATTTTGCATGTTAGATGTTTTTGCATTAGTACATTTCATTCATTACATTGCTCAATAAACATGTGGAAATGCATTTTTGCAGAAAAATATTATTCCACTTACAATTTTCAAGCATTTAGAAACCACACACAGTATGTCTGACAACATATTTGAAATATAATTGTGCACCTTGTAAGAGGAAAGAACAAATACATTTTTCCCAAACAAAACAACTGTGCCAATTTTTAGACTAGAAATGTTCTGCAATCGTGTAGAGAGTTAACATTCTCTTTATTTTTTGCCGAAAGGCTCTGTCTGGAAATAATTTCACATTATTGCAATAACTAGCACTAGATTCCTTGATGCACCAGTTATCATAAATTTCACAAATTATTGCAAGTAACACATTGAATTAAAAGTGAAATTTTGAAGTCAAATAAGATTGAAATAGTATGTTTATTTGCAACTTTGAAAGATAATTTTCACATTGCAGGGCTCCAGACTGCGACCAAATGGTTGCATTTTGCGATGCGGGGCGGCTAATTTTTGTGAGCGGTCGCACTGGTGCGACCACCGCGTTGTCCAACTCATAAGCACTGCCATTTCTGTTGCATATGAGAAACAGCAAACGAAACGAAAGCTAAACTAAACAGCGCTACATTTCAGCTGCGCAGCACGGACCATTTATCAGCTCAGACCACGACGCAAACAAACTTGTCCGAGCTCAGAACAGCTTTACTCAGGAGCCAAAGTTGATTTCGTAACACTGTTACTGCATAGATGCAACAGTGCTGCGAGATCCAGTGAGAAGCGTTTGAATTCGCCGCACAATGATAAAGTTGCTGCGAGATCTGAGAATCATTCAAATTCTGCACATAATTCTCTGTTATAAACAGCGCTGACATACCTCAGGAAACCAGAAGCGGTAACGCTAACTATAACCATGGTGTTATGGTAGAAATAGTCGAATGCATTACATCATTCATTTCAGGGTTTGTACAACCTTTTGAGAGAGAAATTCAAGCACTTTTCAATGACTTTCAAGCATTTCACACAAATATTTCCAGCACTTTAAAACTGTTAAATGAGCCAGTTTGATTGTTATTTTCAATGGGATGACCAAAATATACTTTGTGGTAAACAAACACTTATGTAAAATTAAAAAAATACATCAAATCACAATTATAACGAGTAGACGGCAGCAGAGGAGCACTTATTAACTTATTAGTCATTCATTTATACTTTTTCTCTATATTTTGAAATGATAAAATCACTATTATAAAATATAAAATCATCAAGAAATCAGATTTTTTTTCAGATCACACATCAACACATTTTGTGTATGAAGTAAGAAAAGTCACAAAGTGCCTTGAAAAACCATCTTTTCTTCAATTTGCTGCTAAATCACACATAATCACTGAAGTTGGTCAGTTCCATATAATGGTACATTTAATAAGAGTGGAATATATAATTTTTCTATATAAAAATGTGATTTTGCACCTGTTACTGTTGTTAATAAAAGTACATTTTGTATGCATCTTAACTCAAGCTTAGTGCTTTACTGTCCGATCTGTATAAACAATAAACAAAAGAATAATAAGAAATAAACATGCAATATTATAAGTAACTGCACTTATTAATGCAAAACAATAGTAATTTTATGATTAAATGATCTATATTTTAATACTCCCGCAGGCCACCCCCAGTGCTGCCAAATCTGCTCCTGGCGCCACCATCTGTAGAACTTAGTGGCGCTGGTGCTACTGCTCTCAAATGTTAGTCTGGAGCCCTCCATTGTATGTGTTATTTGTCCAGTCCAATTTGAGTATCATCCTGACTTTTTTTTTAATGATTAAAAATAAGATGATAGCTGACCCATGATGTACGTTACCTGTGCAAGACTGACTATAATTCATAAATCTCTGAATGTCAGCATGTTTTTCTATGGTAAAGTGTAACTTTACCACCCTGTCCCACATTTCACCTTTTACATTTACATTTACATTTACATTTAGTCATTTAGCAGACGC
>NW_015505264.1:5341-9206 GCF_001515645.1 Sinocyclocheilus grahami | reverse complement strand
GTTATTTGTCCAGTCCAATTTGAGTATCATCCTGACTTTTTTTTTTAATGATTAAAAATAAGATGATAGCTGACCCATGATGTAGGTTACCTGTGCAAGACTGACTATAATTCATAAATCTCTGAATGTCAGCATGTTTTTCTATGGTAAAGTGTAACTTTACCACCCTGTCCCACATTTCACCTTTTCTCTTCTTTTTTTGGCAGAGATTAAGAACACAAAGGCTTAAGCGTCTGTTTTATGGAGGATATATTACTTCACCGAAAACTGTCCTAATCTCCTCCCAGAAAGTTGCATGTCATTGATCTTTTCCAGAGTTCAAAGTGGCTTTTAAATAAGTTATTGACTTTGGGCTTTCTGTTAAGGTCGGTGACAAGAGAAAAATGCCACAGGTTTTTGCAATCCAATTCCCGCTTTAAAGTCGAAATAATCAAAACAGATAACGCCTCCGCTGAATAGACATCCCCACCACAACATTCGTTGGGCTTCAGGCGTTAGAACACCACAGCCGAACATAACAGCCCATGAATTATGCATTGAAACTAAGTATATTTACTATAATGGGTTGGAATTACAGTGAGCTCTAACGTTTCGCTAAGGACAGAGTGGCTTTCAATAATTTATCTGATAGCAGGATGAATCGAGATAAAGTAGCTGGAGCACCGTGGAGGTGTTTTATGTGGACACGCTTTTACGTATTATCTGACGGCCAACAAACACTGGCCTCCGCGATCCAGAGGCTTTATTCTTTAAATGGAGCTTATCCTCGACTCGTTCAGAATGCATTAGTGATCTAAGCGTCACAGGAAGATGTCTTGAAGGCATCTGTCTCAGTGCCTGCTAAGTGTAATGTCAGCGTTTCCATTTGTTTCCAGAGGTTTCGTCTGATTAAATTATATATCCATGTCACACTCTTTCTTTTACTGAGTCAAAGCAGTATGAAGATTCTGCTGTTGTGAGTCTTGTAAAAGAATATACAAAATAGATCCCATGTGAAATGTTTCATCATAGAGGAAGTAAAAAGTAGAGGGACAGCATCTGCTGATATTTTATATAATAGTCCAACAGTCCATGGACTTCTGTGATGGGATTAGATATTTCTAGTACAAGTTTATTCCATCCATTAGTTAACTTAACAGCCTGGAATTAAATGAGTAATTAAAAATATCAGCAGTGGAATTTCCCACTGATGGATTTATTTAAAATTAATTAAACATTGATATAATCATTAAGCAAATTAAAACAATAGCAAGTTGCCTTCCATTTATTTATTTATTTTTAAAATGTAGGTAAGCATTGCTTAATTTAATTATTCACTTAAACAATCAGCAATAATTAACAAAGAAATAAAATAAGAGTGTTTTTTTTGTTTCTTATAAATATTTTATTTTTATTTATTTAGTTATTATTTTAATTTTTGTTAATATTCTAATTGACAGCATAATAGACTCTGACAGGGGAAAAAAGGGATATTTCTGTATCATTTACTCACTCTCATGTCACGCCAAACCTGTATGCCTTTTCTTTTTCTTTTTTTTTTGTAGTTCACCCATGTCAGTTCCAAAGTCTAAAATTAACAGTTTTATTTAATTTTATTTTGAATGCATATTTGAATTTTCTATTTTTAGTTGTATTTATGCACAGTTGCGTGTTTATTTATTTATTTATCCATTCATTCATTCATAACTTAATTTCTGGTTTTGTTTTATTTTAGTATATTATTCATCCATGCATATGTAATTGCATTTTCAGTTTTTATGAAATAAATACAACTGCACAATTGCATTTTTTATTTATGCATCCCTTATTTTTTCTATTAAACACATGAAGATATTTAAAGAATGTTGGTAACCGAATAGTTTCATATTGACTTGTTTGGTTATCAACAATCTTTAAGTATTTTCTTTAAGTATTTTTCACAGAAGAAAAACATACAAGTTTGGAATGACATGAGAATTAGTAAATAATTGTGGACCATCGCTTTAATCCATGTAGAGCCAATATTTTGCTTAATTATTTAGTTTTGACTTAGTATTGAAATTTATGGTATTAATGGTTTAATTGGGGGGAGACTAGCAGACTGAGACATTGGAAAAGAGGAGCATTCCTATGAGCACCTCAACACAGAAGCTTTTGAAATCAGTGAATCTGGTGTTTAGAGGAATGTACGTTGGGGATGTGTGATTGATTCTGTGTGATACAGCATGCAGCGCTGCCGGCTCTTTGATGTTCAGGTTTTAGCAACACTGCTTTACATGTATGGAGGTGTTATCCTCAGTTAAACTAATCCAGCCACTGTGTTTTAAGGAGGTGAATGAGAGTGCTGCGGATATCTTGGGCAGGCTTGACAGGATGGGGAAAGTCAGATGTGTAAGAGCTGTGTAAGTGTCTTACACTAGGTGAGGAGCTATATTTAGTGTCATTGCTGTGATGCTGTAGCTGTAACCTCTTTAGATATGCTGCTTCAAATGAGAGAATGATACCCAGGAGGCTGAAAACAACATGCACAAAAACGTACACACAGTATGCATACAAAAGAGAGGGAACATGAACCACATTAGAATATTAGCACGAGTGACAGTGATATATCGGCCTGGTCGAGTGTTAGTCATTTAATTATCAACACTGGTCAATTACACTGACTTCCTGGTCAGTGAACAGGTAGTTCACCCATGTCAATTCCAAAGTCTAAAATTAACTATTTGATTTGATTTTGATTTATTTTATTTTATTGGTTTAATTTTATTTATGCACAATTGCATTTTCTGTTTATTTAATTATTTATTTATTTAATGCATTTCTTGTGTTAATTGTGTTATTATTTTATGTATCCATGCATGGACAATTACATTTTCAGTTTTTATATTTTTATGTATGTATGTATGCATGAATAATTACATTTTCTTTAATTGCATTTGAAGCTTTTAGATTTTTTTTTATTTATGCATATTCTTAACTGCAGTTCTTGTTTTAATTTATTATTTTATGTAACCATGCATAATTGCATTGTTTTATTTTACTTTATTTGTTTATGCATAATTAAATGTTTTTTTTGTATTATTATTTTATATATGCATTTCATTGTATAAATTTTTTTTTTAATTGATTTATGCACAAATGCATTTTAAGTTTTAAAGGTGACCTATTATGCCCCTTTTTACAAGATGTAAAATAAGTCTATGTCCCCCCAGAGTGTGCATGTGAAGTTTTAGCTCAAAATATGAGCCAAAACGCGCTATTTTTTGTTTTTGTCCCTTTAAATGAAAATGAGCTGGTGCTCCCGCCTCCCCTTTCAGAAGAGGGTGGAGTTTCTAGAGCTCGCGCACCGGCATCATGCCAGCAATAACGGAACACTTTCTCATGCACTGAAAATGTCAGAAACTGCTAGTAGCGGTGTTCAGCCATATATGTTCGAACCAGTGTCGTGCGGAATTCTGCACCCTGCCAGATTATTTATGAATTACACAGATGGGGAGCACGGCGCTATAAAAATAACAACATAGCTGGTTTCGTGGTGCCATCGCGTGCTAACACGAACTTTATAAGTCCTGAATATGATTATGAGCTAGACAAATTCAAGCGGTCGATTTCACATTGCTTTCATATGCAATTTTTAACTACCACATTCCTATTCACGATCATTCTGGTAGCACGTGAAGGCAGCATCAGTGAAAACAGACAGACAATGGTAGCTTTAGCAACATTAGCCTTACAGAGTGCCAAGAAGCTCTTTCAGAAAGGCAGTTTGGAAAACAAACGCATGATACTTACTTACTCTAGATGGCGTAACGTTAGCTGGATCACGAACAGTTGGCATTGCTCCATCCTTCAGGAGCAACTTTTGTGCAAAACCTGCTTTATACTG
>NW_015505264.1:0-3107 GCF_001515645.1 Sinocyclocheilus grahami | reverse complement strand
AGTTTTATAGGAGTAGGTTTCATAGAGTTGGCAAATACATTTTTCATAAGTTTGTAGGTACAGACATCTGTTGTGGCCGTTTTTATGAGGCTTTTTTAATAGTGTTCATATCGATATCGGAATTATATCGTATCGACCGAAATTAAGAAATATATCGTGATATAAATTTTGGCCATATCGTCCAGCCCTAGTTTACAGTTATTTTGAAAGCTGAAGCTGTGATTATGGTAAGGGGCGTTACATTTCCGACGAGTGCTTGCGGTGTTCGGCCAATCACAATGCACTGGGTCAGCTGGCCAATCAGAGCAGACTGCGCTTGTCAGAAGGAAGGACTTTGTAGAAAACGAAGCGTTTGAGAGAGACGGGGCACAGAGGACCTACAATAATGTACAGCATTTGAAAAATAATGTGTTTTTTGAACATTAAAGCATGTCAACATATTCTGTTACACCAAATACACAAAATAATGATCTTTAAAAAAAAGCATCATATGACCCCTTTAACAACTTGGAGCTTTTATGGACATTTCACACATGAAAGCAATAAAGAAAAACCAAACTTACATTTTAGCCAAAACATATCCCACTATCTTCCCATTCTCATCCTCTGCTATGTATGACAGCTGGAAAACAAACACAGCTGTTCAGTAAAGCAGCTCAGCATATGATAATAAGTGATTATATAAAGATCCGTGTCAGTCTCAGACCTGTGGCCAGGACAGGCCGTGGTAGAAGTAGTACTTCATCTGATAGTTCTCTGGAAGACACAGCAGGTTGCAGTGCTGCATGTTCATCAGATCCTCTGGCTGGAAACATGAAGAGAGAAAAGAATTGAGTCAAGCTGTTCTCTACCTGCCACCTGCAGTAATACTGAATCATTCACATTAAGTACATTAGCCAAAACTAATTCTAATATTCAGAGAGAAGCTGGAAAATAGTCATGTATAACTAAACTATGACTGTTTTGGTGCTTGACTGACATAAGTGTACTTTAGAGAAAAGACAAAAAATGATTTAGACACCAGATATCATTTTTGATATATATATATATATATAGTTCATTTATGTAAGTGAGGATAGCAAAATAAAGTGAACTGTGACATATTATACCCAAAAAGTCTTCATACAGTGGACTACCAGTAAAATTTGGGATCAAAAAGTATTCAGACACTATGACCTAACCATGTTTTGCTTAAGTGTTTTTCTTTAATTGCTAATGCGACCTTTTTACACCACAGACTGAACAAAATTAAGCACTGCTTGGTAATAGGTTGACCTAAATTGGTATTATCTAATTGTGTACTTATATTTAACAGCTGACAGCTTTTCAATCTAATGCATTACATACTTTTCTACAAAAGCAACGTTACAGAACACGGTCCCTTTAAAAACTATTAAACTGCAGAGCGTGTATGAGTCAAGCAAAACGTAGATATAATAAAAAGACAAATAATATTTAATACTTTCAGTGCCTCATCGAACGCGTCAACGATGCCTAAATGGGTTTTGAGACAGCCACAGCACTAATTTAACTTCATTTCTCACCCGTGCGTTGCGTATATTCATTTTGCCTTCCGGATTGCTTGCTAAATATATTTTACGATATCAATACAGCTGTCAAATAGACAAAGATGTTTCTATAGAATCGAATAAGCAGGCAGATGGACACGGCTACACCGCTACAAACATGTTGCCCATGACCGGAAGACGGATGCTCGGATAGTAAAGTGCTTCCGGTGATAACGATAATAAAAGTCCTTGAAAAAAAAACACGAAACCAGGGTTTATAAAAGATTTACATTCTGGGTTATTTGTTTTTGATCAATTATTTATATTGTAAATCATATTTATGAATTGAAAATCAGAGTAAAACTATTAATACCTCCGGGCCTTCATTCTGTTTTTATACATTTAATTTTAGTAAAACCTGATGGATATCAAAGCTCCTACAGTTTTATTTTTTCCTGAAAAGAATTTCCACTACTCTTCCAGTCTTTCACGTTTACTACAGAAGCGTTTTTAAATCCTTTTATTGAAATCGCAGTGATAGGATTTCCATGTGCATGACAGATAACATTTAAACTAGTGCTGTCAAACGATTGATCGCATCCAAAATAAAAGTTCTGGTTTGCATGTGTATATTTATTATGTATATATAAAGATAAACGCATGCATGTGTATATTTAAGACACATATGTTATGTTTATATATAAGTATACATGTAAATATTTTCAAAATATATACTGTATGCGTGTGTTTTTATATTGGATGTGATTAATCGTTGCCCAGCACTAATTATATTATATCAAATTTATAATAGAATATAATTTAGATTGCTTCTAATCCTGTAATAATCTATCTATCTATCTATCTATCTATCTATCTATCTATCTATCTATCTATCTATCTATCTATCTATCTATCTATCTATCTATCCAGTGTTTAAATATGGTTGTAGAGGACTTTTTATATTGTATACTATATAATATGATTTTTATATAGTATAGTATAGTATAGTATAGTATAGTATAGTATATAAAATATATAATATATAGTATAGACAAAGTTGTAAATAAAACAAATATTATCTGAGTTTTTCTACTTAAAAATTTCACACATAATTTAGTGTTACTTGCTGTTGTTTCTTAATTATTTCTGGAATTTACTAACAATTTCTGAGTGAAAAGTGTTTCTATTATTACAAAAAAGCAAATATAACAAATTTGGAGGGGATTCCGCACCAGTTGATTTTACATTGATGCATTGATGACACGAAGAATTGCTATAAAATGATATCACAACCACTAACTTTTTCAAAAATTAGGGCTTTTTGTCACATTTTTGTGTATAGTTGTTATAAAATGTTTTGAAGTTTGGATAAAAGAGTCAGCACTGTTATTGCGTTTCGAGGATTGTTCATGATCGATTGTCCTCATGCCCAACCCTAGTTCTGTTTGCTGACACCCCCACACAAACATTAAAACACTTCATTTTTCTCGCTTTCTCTCCTCTCGCACAATCCTCTGCTAGGGTTTTCTCTTGTCATTTTAATCCCCATCTCGCGTGCTGTCTTTTGCTTGCTCGTTCTTTCCTTCTCTCTCTATTTCA
>NW_015505263.1:2878423-2895057 GCF_001515645.1 Sinocyclocheilus grahami | reverse complement strand
AAAAAAGTCAGAATCATGAGATTTAAATGCAGAATTCAGAGAAAAAAGTTAGAATGAGATTTAAATGCAGAATTCAGAGAAAAAAGGCAACATTTTTATATTTAAATGGAGAATTCAGAGAAAAAAGTTGTAATCACTAGAATTAAATGCAGAATTCAGAACTGTGAGATGTAAACTCAGAATTGTGAGGGGGAAAAAAGTCAGAATTGTGAGATAGATAAATTACCTTACTGCAATTACCTAATTACCTTAATTTTATTTTTTATTCTGTGGAAGAAATAAAATAATTGTGAGATATAAACTTAGAATTCAGAGGGAAAAAAGCCAGAACTGCAAGATATAAACTTTTAATGTAAACTCAGAATGTTAAGGAAAAACCTATTTTTACTACTAAACAACCTATTTTTTGTTGTTGTCAGAATTCCAAGATAAACAAAGTCCGAATTGGGAGAAAAAAAAGTCACAATTTTATTTATTTATTTATTTATTTACATGGTGAAAATGGGCTTCCATACAAAGAATTTATTTTCTCTGAGTAACAAAAAAAAGAGAAGATATTCTGTCCATACAATGAAAGTCAATGGGATCCAAAGTTGTTTGGACCCCACTGACCTTCAAAATGTCTTTTGAAAGCACGCAGGTTTAAAGTGACATATAAAAGATGACAGATGTTGCATTTTTATTTGACTATCTCTGAGTGTACCTAAGTAGGTCTGTGGTGCTTTCAGGTCACTCATTTGACTCCAGTGTTGACCTGGGAATGCTTAGGATTTCAAAGTCCTGTCCCCACATCCTCAATAATGCATCCACTCCAGCTAGTTCTTAATTGCAGTTTTCTATAAACCTGCCCTGGAGGTAAAACAAGAGCTTTGAATAATTTATCGAAGCGTGTCAGACAATTTAGAAGGGGTTGTTCATTTAAAATTTAGAATCAGAAGACTCTTTTCATTAACCTCCTGCCAAACGACCACAGAATTGTAATTAAGAGATGAGGCGCGGCTGATTGGCAAGACTGACATTCGAAAGGAGAAACGAGCCGACGAGAACGGAATATTTTCTTGTTGTACTTACAGCCCAATACTTAAGGGATTAGAAATCAATGAAACAAATTTCCCCCAACATGCATATGGAGGGAGATGCAGTCATAATTACTCCAATTAAGAATTCTGTACATAGAGGGTGTGTGTGTGTGTGTGTGTGTGTGTGTGTGTGTGTGTGTGTGTGTGTGTGTGTGTGTTTTGGGAGGCTAGTGTAGAACATGAGGTCACTGTAAAGTCCACCATCATAAAGACGCTGTCACTCTAGTTGGACCTGGTGACCTTCCTCTATCAGGGGAACAGGATACATTGTATAAGCAATTCTGATGAAAGCCACCGCTAGCGCATACTGTCTTTATAAATGCACATCTCTGCTCAGAATGAGACACCTCTGCTGTTTAATTACTAGAAGTGCTTGTTCTAAATGGGTGAATCTCATGAAAACATGTTCAGGTCACACATTCTGCCCACAAAATGAGGTACCCGTGGCATCTACCAGCAGGGGTAATTAAAATATACTAATCAACTAGGGATGTTCATTTTAAACGGTTAACCGTTAACCGACCGTAATAATTTTTGACTGATTAATACAATCAGTTAAACGGGTTTTTTTTCAGTAATTTATCAAAATATTTTAAAAGGTTTGCTGCATGGTTAAAATGTGCTACACGTATATAAAAAAAATTCCTTTTTAGAAGAAAAAAAAAAGTTGCGTATAAGTCGCATTTTATTATTTCATTCAGAAATAGGCCTAATGCCAATGCAAAATGTTTACAAACATTATAATAAACACGGTAAACATAGCTAGGCTATTTTAGTTCCCCTCACTCCACAACAAATCCTTTCCTATTTAGAAAAGAACAAGAATTAAATATATAAGAAGCTATAGCTATGTAAACGACATGCCAAAACGAATTCATTTAGGCTAAAACTAAACAGAGAGAGAGAGAGAACAGCAGTCTGCATTTTATTTTTTCAAGCTGAATCCCTTCATTATTTTGATTAAATGTGAACTTAAGATGTCAGGTTTGTATGACTTTGCATGGCATCTATGCTAATTGTTTCCTTTATTTGCATAGTTTAAATATTACACTCTAAAAATGCTGGGTTAAATACAACCCAGTGCTGGGTAAAATAGGGACAAACCCAGCGGTTGGGTTAAATGTTTAACCCAACCTTCTGGGGTAGTAACCCAAACGCTGGGTCAAAACAACCCAATTACTGGGTTTGTCCCTATTTTACCCAGCACTGGGTTGTATTTAACCCAGCATTTTTTTAGAGTGTACAATCAATATTTTATCCATCTATGAGAAATGCTAGTTGTCATAAAAACATAACATGTATATGCAACATAAGAACACTCCCAAAATTCCTTAAAATGCTACATATGAACTTCAACACTGAAACCTCAACAAGAAACGTGTCAACAATGACGATCAACTGATTTAACATCCTGACATCTCAAGACTACAAGTTACGGCAACAGCAAAAGTGTAAATAAACTGGCAAACGGTCAAAAATGCAACTCTATTAAATATGTATGGCCCAAGTGCATGCTGAGAAAAGGGAAAAATGGGACCACTAAGCAAATTTTGGAGGTCTGTTTGAAAATGCATTAAACCTGCTGTACTTGTTGGTTCCACTTTGAAAAAAAAAAAATCTAAATATCACAATAGAAACGCATCAAAATGCAGTATTTATGTTCTTGAAAGTTCAAAACAGTACATAACGTTGGTTATTTTCTTTCTCCATTATTTACTCTAAAATGAATTGCTTCACAATGTGTCCAGAGCAAACCCCAGAACAAAACCTGAGTGAACATGCCAAAAGTTTCTCAAACAGATACTGTAAATATAATAGAATACACTATTTTATGCTCTTGTTCAGCTGTCAGCACTCATAATTAGTGGTAAACACTCTCCATCACAGTAGTGTTTACAGTCGTGTGGTTTCCTCTCACTATGCATGTTTTTCTTCCTCTCCCTTTCTGTCTTTCCCCGTCTGACTAGTCTCTTTCTGACCATGAGCATGAGTTTCTTGGCAGGCACTGTGAATGGATTCACTACAGTAAACATCACTACAACCTATAAATTAAATATCAGCATGCAGCATACGGTGGCAGGCCTCCTCTGACTTAAACCTAGTAGAGTGTTCAACTGAAACTCTTAAAATAAGTCATGACTAAGGTTTAATAGGCTTGTATGGGGAGAGAAACTTATTTCCACTTGCAAAAACATTAACATTACTCAATACTCAGTACTAATTGTAATTACACTTTAACAAGGACCCCTTAAAATAAAGTGTGACCTTATTGTTTATTTTACCTATTTATTTTATTAACTTGCACAGTCATCATTTTTAATTATTTTATAGTTAAAACATTTCAGATTTTTACATAAAAGATCAAGAAAAAGTTTATAATTTAAAGTGCCCCTATTATGTCATTTTTACGGTTCCTAATATTGTTTTGGGAGTCTCCTACAATAGGATTACATGCATGCAAGGTCAAAAAACACTTTCGTTTTCTCAAAATATGCATTTAATATCATCTCATTTTCCAGCGATTCTCAAACGATTTGTTCGGAGCAGTTCAAAGATTCAGTCTCTCTAAAACTCTCCTTTCAGTGAGCCTACTCTTCTCTGATTGGTCAGATGGCCTAGTCTGTTGTGATTGGTCTACGACGTACAGCGCGTGTCGGAAACGATACGCTCTAAAGAAAATATAAACATCTATTATTTATTATACTTACAGGCTGTGACCAGAGCATGTGAGCGAAGCGGAGCGGTGTGACGTGCTATGGACGTGCGCTCCACTCAGTCGCTCTAACCGCCCAAGCAAGCGCTCCGTTAATATTCCGCTCACGCTCACCGTAAACCAATTTCCGCTCAGATCCCGCTCCGTTCTGTAAAGAACAAATTTGCGTGCATTATATTAGATTATAAATTACTGCTGCCTATATCTAGCCTACATTCTGTAGGACTACCTATTGTTTCGGGTCAGTTTTTTTTTTATAATATTTTAATAGGCCTAAGTGGTGTAGGCTAATATCTTCTGTACTCTGTAGTTCTGTATTTAGGCCTATATACAGCTGTGTGTTAGCTTAGGTCTACAGTTTAACTGAGATTATTTAATTATAACTAGTTATGATTAATTATTCATATTTCCTCATGAGCTGATTCGTTACAAATTCGAAATTGGAGTTGGTTTCTACAACAATTCACATTACCTGGTAATCACACTTAGTTATATAGGCTAAGTTTAAGTTTACATCAATTTAGTTAATCAGTTTTATACTTCAACAATTAAGTGCAAATAAAATAATGAAACAATGTATAATGAATAAACCCTCAAGGTTTCCAGCACAAAGTGACAAAGTTCAAAACAATTTTACCCTATAATGGGCCTTACACTTTAGTTCAATTCATTTTCTAAAGCAAACAAAAAGCATTTTTCAAAAATGAGAATCATCATATACGTTGCTTCAAGTGCTTCAAGATAAATTTCACAAGTTCACAAGTTTTAAGTTCAAGTCTTTGAGTTCAATGTTTAAGTTCAAGTCTTTGAGTTCAATGTTTAAGTTCAAGTCTTTGAGTTTAATTTTTAAGTTCAAGTCTTTGAGTTTAATTTTTAAGTTTAAGTCTTTGAGTTTAATTTTTAAGTTTAAGTCCTTGTTCGGGCGCCATTTTCTGTGTTGAGTTTTCTGTAAATTTAATTAATTTGTATTACTTTAAATATTTTAAAATAGTTTATAATTATTTATTAGCATTGCCATATTTTACATTGAATATCAAGGGGCAAAGTTTATTTTTATTTTACATTTTTAATGCAATTTAATTCATTAAATATGAATAATTCTGTACTCCAAATAATGATATTTTATTATTAACATTATGATTACTATTATACTTTTATTATATTATTACAAAATTATTTATTTATAATTTTATTAATTTCATTACCTTACTTAAATACTAATTTTATTATTTTATATTTATTAGCCTTTTTTACATTAACGTTCAAGGGGCAACATTTTTTACTTTATTAGTTTAGATTTATTATTAGCTTATTATTTATTATTTATTCTAAATGATAATTAGAAATTTGGTTGTTAATGTTGTTGTTGATTGTTTATTTATTTTATTTTATTTAAAAAAATTATAATTTTATCAACATTTATCATTCAAAATTGTTAAATAATTGTTTATTAGTGTTTACAAATTTTACTTTAAATATCAAGGGGCAAAGTTTATGAATTATTTGTATCAATGCAATTTAACTAAATATTAATAATAGTTGATTCTAATTATATATTTGCAATAAATGCTATTATTATTTGTGTGTAAATAAATTCATACATACTCTTTTAAAGGAGATTTTCCACAGCTCTAACACTATTTTTGGCAGCTCTGTGATAGCGATACACATGCGAGCGAGGGGGTCATGGCCCACTCCGGTCAAATGTTTTGATAAGAACAGCACATCAGTCCTCAGAGCTCCGTACAGCAGTTCCGGCTGCGAGCACTGCGGAAATCCCTAAAGCATGACCGGCCGAATATATGATACGGCTTCTCCCATCATGCCGCGCACTAAAAGAACCGAAAATGCTGAGTGATGCTTGAGCAATCAGGAACAAGCGCTCTGTCAGAAGACTGTTGGAGGAGGGCAGGGGCGTCACGGCCGGGCGAGCGAGACACAGCGGGGCCAGAAACAGCATGCTGATGTCCATGAGGCTGTATGCACCAGCATCCTCACTCTGATTCATCTGTCATACCGAATCATAACTCTGAGTCATATGCTTCTGACCTGAGAAAAGACAGCCGGGGCTGTAAAGTGGTGGAACATGATCCAAAAAAATAGTAGAATGGAAATTGCAAATGATAAATGCAAATAATCATGCATATAATCATGCTATCATTGCCGCTTGACATTCAATGTAAAATCTGAGATCTGAAGCAGCAGGCACTGAAGTAAAGTGTGGCTTCTGTTCAAAACATTCAGAAAGTGAGGTTTTAGTGCCCATGCACAATAGCTATCTCTGTTATCAACAAATAAATATGAATCACAGAGCACATTTGACTGTGTTCGGCTGGGATTTAAATACTATTTGCATAATCCGTCAGGCTCATGATATTGTTCTTAATTTGGTTTTAAATGGATTAAGAAAGGATCACTGCTGTGTACCGTTTCATAGTTGGTTAATTTGGCACCAAACGAGCTGTGTTCCCGCCGTCAACACTTGCCACAAAGTTTGCCCAGTGGAACCGACACTTAATTGTTCATCAAGAGTTGTGACTGAGGGCAGCGCTGGGTAACAGTACTTTCAAACATAACTCATTACAATCTTGCGTTACTCATTATAATAAGTGGCTCTTTTTTTGCATGAAAAGCAACATTTTGCATTACTTTTTTTCAACTATGAGCTGAATGACTCTTTCTCCATTTCCCTTTCTTGGCTTGCAGACATTTATTTTTACATTTAAATGTTATTTTTGCTGTCACAAGTGGCAGCATCTTTCTACATACCATAGATTGAATGCAATGACATTACATGTGTTATATCAATATCAACCAGCAAATAAATAATTAGCTTTTATATTATTAATAACTAATCTCTAAAATAAAATTTAAAATATTACCACAAAAAAAATTATTTAATGTTTGATGTATGAATCTAGATAAAGGGTAAATAAAAAAAATTACATATTATATAGTTTATATAATATCATTATATAAATAATTATTGCTCAATAATTATATATTATATAATTATATATATATATATATATATATTACAAATGTTGTGCAAACACTATATATTTTGATATATATAAATATAAAAATATTCAAAATTAAATCATGCCACAATATAGAAGAAAATCTGCATTATTTTTGTGTGTGTTTTGTTGTATTGTGCTATTTATAATATAATATAATATAATATAATATAATATAATAATATACCTGTAGACATTTATTTAAATATAACATTTAAGTAAATATATTTATAAATTGTAATTATTAAAACATAACATTATTTAATTATGTACTGACAAATATATATATAAATAATTTGTCAATTATACATAATTTGTCTAAGTAAATTTAATTTGTCAGTAAATTCATAAATATGGCTATTTTGTGATTTGTATTGTGATTTGATTTAATTTAGTCATTTAATAAAATACAGATATTTCCGTATGTCCAAGTAAAATGGATATGAAAAAAGGGGCAGGGACTTGGTTTTGTTCATTGGTTGTTGATTGGATGGAGGCAGAGCCATCCAAAGAAAGGGGCGGTGTTTAATAAGACTGAATGATTGGAGAAGTCCAGCATACATCACTAGACACAAGTATGTTGTTTCACTGGAAGAATAAGACATTTCCTAAAAGAACTACAGGGTTGAAAAATAAACTTAAAAAAGAAACATGTGGATAAATGAATTGTTCACAAGATCAATAGCATGCATTTAAAAAATAGACACGGTGAATTTTCATTTCACATTGAATTTAATGTGTTACTATATTCATCCTTGAAAAATGCATCTGATTGCGTAATGTGAGTTACTGTACCTCCAGTACAGCTTGTGAGTTTGCATCTTGGCCTATTACGCACTCGCCATAAAAGCATGTAGGATCCTCATTTATCATGTTCTGTCTTCACATGGCAGGGCCACGCACCTCAGATTAAAGAGAAATATTCATTTAAATGTATCTCACCTATATTTTTCCACTCCTGTGCGAGGGAATGGAGCTTTTGATCTCAGCAGCAGCTGGAATGTGAGTTTGGGTGAGGAGGAAACGTGGAGCGGGTTTCAATCAGCGCTGAGCTTGCTGACGACCCTCCACTCCGTCTCCGCTCCTGCCGGCGGCGTGAAACAAGGCAGAGAGGCCATGCACATGACAACCCATTCATTATTAATTAATCACTTAATTGCCTGGCAGACACTCTCATTCTGAGTGACTTATACTTCCAGGGTATCGCACTATGTCCCCTGTGGTTCAGTCCGGTGGTTTTTACTTAGGCTGCATTCACAATGTGACTATTTACTAAAAACTATCACTCTTGAATGGTCCTGTTTACACAACAGTTAACAAAAACGGATTGAATTATGTCTGTATGGAGGGATAACCAAAGTCAATCCAATTTCCTCTTCTTGCAATAGTCGTACATAAGTAAATAACCCTGGAAAACATCACATTAGACACAAATTGAAGAGTTCAATTAAGTTGGGAGGTAATTAGTCAAATCTTAATTAAATCTAAAGTTGAGAGTGCTAAAAATTTTATGGACTGAAATTGGTTATAAAATCCAGTTGTCACTCATTTATAACCGTACTGTGTGTGAACATGTATTTTGCGCTGTAAAACAGGATTGACAATCATATTTTTCTGTTGTGTGAACATAAACTACCATTCAAAAGTTTGTGGCGAGGGAGGTTTGTTTTGTTTTGTTTTGGGTTTTTTGTTTTCTTTTGTTTTCTGTTTTGTTTTTAAATCAATACTTTTATTTATCAAGGATGCATTAAATTGATCCAAAGTGACAGTAAAGGCATTTTACTTAGACTTTTACTATATTTTTATTGAAATAAAGGCAGCCTTGGTGAGCATAAGAGACTTTTTTCAAAAACATTAAAAAGTATTCTTCACCATGTGGTTTTGTTTTAGAAAACCTATTTTAAACTCTTCCGAACCCAGCAGTCAAGAAATTGTATGATTAAACCACAAAATATGAATCATCTTGAGTTAACAAATCTCTCTTGGGTTTGTTGTAGCCCTCAACATGGCAAACGCTGTGCAAACATTTCAATATTTCAGAGACGGATTGATTGGTTTGCTGTTGAACACGAAACCTTTGGAAACTATGATTAAAAATGACACATGAAGTCCAGGCTTGTGCACCATTTGAAATCAATTGAACTGACCGGATGCAAAACTGTAATCTGTATATATAGTCCTGCTCTTGTCCATTTTGTTTTTGGACATTGTGTTGAATTTGATTGGAAATCCTGTCATTCCAATTCAACATTCTATGGGTGTGGCCAATTTGAATCAATTGTATACTCTTTAATTGAAAATTCTTAAATTTAGAATTGTACCTATAAAATGACATACACCAACAAAAATTACAAATTTTAGACTCAAAAGATGGCTGGATTCATGGGAACAACCTACAAACAGTCATCTCCAGCATGGCTATATACATGACTTTTCCATCTTTATACAAACTCACTGTTTTAAGCAAAGATTTCGGGCACACGTCCTTGTCTGCCATATGTTCCAGTAGAGTTATGTTCTAGCGATCTTAATGCTTTATGTAAGTGATTTGAGATCCAGATGCTGGTGTAATTTTATGGAAAGTAAATTTTTCCTACGTGAAGTCTGAGATCACAGCGAGGTTTAAAAACTGATTTGTATGCTAACACGAGCTAATTAGCATCCTCTTGTTTTTACCAAAATGGGCTCAATTGCAAATGTTGAGTGGAGTTAATTCTGGTCAAAAGCCACTTGCTGAAAAAACAGAGAGGCCTCAGCTAAGTGTGCATATGGTAGACTGAGAGCTCAATCCCACTGAGTTTTACACCAGAGTTAACATAGTCAGACAGCTCAAGATTCAAGAGTTATGCCAGAAAAGCCATGCTGTTGTTGGGGAACAGACAGAGAAAGCCCAATAATGCAATGAACTCCCAGAATGAGAGTTAGAAAAAATATTTTTTTTGTCAAGTATTTTACATAAATCCAACAAGCACAATGAGAAAAACAAGTCGCAAATGTGTTAGATAGATAGATAGATAGATAGATAGATAGATAGATAGATAGATAGATAGATAGATAGATAGATAGATAGATAGATAGATAGATAGATAGATTTGTTTGTTTGTTTGTTTGTTTGTTTATTTGTTTGTTTATTTATTAAAGGCAACTAACTTTGTGCTGTAATGTGACTATATTTGACAATTATGAATTTAAATGAATAAATAAAAGGATAAAACATTTCTTGTAATGTTACTATTTCTTTAAATAAATAAATGGAATGAACTGTTGTAATATGAATTTAAATCTTTAATAAATACAGAAAATGTGTGTTGTGATGTGACATTATATACCACAATTAAATAAAAGGTAACTGATTTTATTTATTGTAATATAACTTTAAATCGCAAAAAATTGTTTTTCAAAAACAAAATCTCAAAATTTCTAGAAAAAAATCTCAGAAACTTTATATCTTTATTTCTTATTTAGAATTTTACCTCAAATCTACCTAAAATTACTACTAGTATTTTTTACCCTAAAGCAGAAACAGCTTTCATAAAAATCGGACATGAACAAAAAAGGCACAATCATATGGCTACATGAATTAATATGACATAAAAGCCATTCTTGAATCTGTGATCCTTCAGCATAGTGTCACAGCAGTAAATTGAATCTCTCAAGAACTCAAGACTCAAACAAACAAGAAACTTGACGTGAGTCATGCTTTCTGTCCTCAGGGTAAATAACAGAACACCGACTGATCCTTATATACTTTTATATACTTATATACTAATTTTTCTTACACTTTTTCAAGGTCATGGGTTCAATTCCCAGGGAACATACAGATGGATAAAATATACTGCTTGGATGCACTGAGTGAATGTGAAAATATAAATGTGCAAACAGCACAGCTGGTAACCCATCAATTAAAGCCCATATTATTAAAAGAGGTCCAGACAGAATATGGTTACATAAACAAATACAGCAGGGATAATGAAGACATAACTCAACAACAATTCCTCCACAGTGCCACAAATACAGTATAACCAGTTATTTTTAGCTTATGTCATATACAGCAGTTTGTTTGTTTTTTGTTCCTGCAGAGTTTTGGTAACAAGCCCTAAATGTAGTTTTGTCTAGTTATACAAAAAAAAATTGTGATTCTCTTAAAGGGACATTCCGGGTTAAGAACAAGTTCAGCTCAATCAACATCATATGTGGAATAATATGCAGCATTACCAACTAATTCATATGTTTCCCACCTTTTATCTTAAAAAGAAGCTGGGTTACAATGAGATACTTGCAATGGAAGTGAATGGGGCCCATTTCTAAATAATAAAAGTTGTCAAACTGGATAAAACCTTACACAGATAAATGTTATAAACTCATTAGAATCATGTTAAATGTTTTTATAAAACGATAAGCTTAACATTTATGCTTTTTAAATCCTCCAAAATGTGGTATTCTCCAGTTTTTCAGTAAAGACTGTAACTATATTCCTCCCACTTAATCAGGACTGGGTGTCTTAGATTAGTTTTCCCTTGCAGCATGTTATTCAGTGGGAAATTAACATTTCTCTGATGTCAGTTATATCCTAAAGGACAGTTTCCTGCAGCTGTGTGTGTTTTTACCATAGAAAGTTGTATCTGAACAATATTTCCCTCTGTTTCCACAAGCACAAGGATTGATTATTAGTCTCGTTGTTTGATCACGAACAGCGGCGTCTTTCTTATTCCAAATTTAACAAGCTCTACACAAAGCAGCGTGTGAGTTCAACCCAGAGCCGTCAACAACAAACAGAGTCTGGAAATGTCAGAGACAAAAACAAAGGGTTATGGGTTGTAAGCTCAGGTTCTCCTCATGTTTTTTCGAGCCCTTTTTTTCTTTGTCTGTCTCTCGCTTAAAAAACAACAACAATACTGTTCTAGCAGGTTTCATCAGGAAATGCTTCACTTTGATTGAGTCACGCTCTAAAATGATTGAACATGTGTGAGACATTACGACTACAGCACACACCTCTAAACCTATGACTCTGACAAACGCATTTTAAAGCACAGGAGGTAACAAAAGTCGCAGATATAGAACGGGCAGGTTATAGCCAACCTCGAAAACCAAAAAGTTCCTCACGAATGTTGCAATAGAGGAGCGTGCTGTGAAAACTGACAAGTTGTTGAAAAGCAGAAGCTGCAAAGTCTCTTCACTCTGCGGCCATGTCTGGAACGCCTCCGGGCAGCTATTTGCAGCCATGCTAGGACTACTACTGTACAGAAATTGCGAAAAATGTACATAAAATGTAAAAAATTATATTTCAATAACATAAAAAACAATGGTGTCATATGGTGTGCTTCTTTAACTTAAATCACACAAAAGACTAATAATAATAATAGTAATAATAATAATTACAACAACAATTTAATAAATAAGTTTTAAATGTTCAATACCTTTTAAATCAATTCACAGGTCAAAATAGTAAAACATTTCAGAAACAAAACTTAATAAAAACTAAATAAAATAAGAGAACAAGCAAGAGCAATAATAATAATAATAATTATTATTATTATTATTGCTCTTGCTTGTTGTCTTATTTTATTTAGTTTTTATTAAGTTTTGTTAAGTTTCTAATTTACTGATTTATTTATTTATTTATTATTATGTTTTCTTTTTTACATTACAGCAAATTCTTTAAGCTGCATTTTTTAAACAAAAAGTGTTATACAAACAAATGTTACTCTTTATCTTAAAATAATTATCATTATTATAATTATTAATAATAATAATAATAACTTAAATATGTTTCAAATGTTCAGTATGTTTTCAATCCAGCTAAAAGTAATCAGCTAGTCAAAATATTAAAACATTTTAGGCAAAAATAAAACAGAACAAAATGAATAAAAACTCAATAAAATAAGACAACAAGCGAGAAAAAATTAAAAAAAACAACAACAATAATATTACTACTACTACTAATAATAATAATAAATAATAATTTAGTCTTTTTATTTCAGTTGTACTTTTTTCTATTCCTATTATTATTCGAGTTGCATTTTAGTGCTACATAATTAAAATCTAATAATATTTTTTTTTATAAACTTATTATATGCTTTAGTTTTTTTCTATCCTTTTTCTCTGAATTCTTTGAGCACATTCTCAGAACAATCCCAATTGTAAATATTTCAAATAGAAGTGTGCTGTGGGCTGAATCAGAGGGAGGCTGGACAGAGAACGCTCCTCCACCGGGGGTCAAATCAGCATATTTTTCTGCTCCAGTTTCCTGTCATCACAAGTGTTGCTGTCTCACATTGCGGGGTAACACTATTTGACAGCAAAGACAAGAGCTGACACTTTGAGGAGCATGAGGTCTTGGTAGAGGGGGTAGAACGGAGGACAGTGAGACGAGGGGGAAACGCCCACGAGGACTGAAGAAAAATTCTCAATGGACTATATGTTACTAGAAACACGCCAGTTTCCTGTCATCACAAGTGTTGCTGTCTCACATTGCGGGGTAACACTATTTGACAGCAAAGACAAGAGCTGACACTTTGAGGAGCATGAGGTCTTGGTAGAGGGGGTAGAACGGAGGACAGTGAGACGAGGGGGAAACGCCCACGAGGACTGAAGAAAAATTCTCAATGGACTATATGTTACTAGAAACACATTGACAGTTTCCCCTCGTCTCACACAGTGAAGCACCCATTCACATCCTAAAAGAGCATACAGCCGCTCATTGGGATTCTGGGCTGGTTCTGATCCTGACCTTTCTGACTGTAATTAAGTTAACCTTATTTTTACAACAATGCAGAGAGCCTGTCATCATTTAATTAATTCCCACGGGCTGCAGTGGAGAGACAGAAACCAGAGAGGTCAGGGAGCAGGAGATGAGTGCTCTTTCAGCTGTCTTGGGCTTAAGCAGATTCACTAAGGACAGGCTGTATGTAGAGGATGTGTAGGCTACGACGGCCATTTAAAGACATCTCTAAGGACATGAATACCAGTCAGTCATGTTACATAATTTTTTCTATGTTTAAAGCAATGCTTCGGGTTCAATCCGAGCTCTATTGACAGCATTTTTGTCACAATATTGATCACCACAGAACATAATTTCTCATCTTTTGTGGGTAGTTCCATCATCATTTACTCTCACTTAAGTTGTTCCAAACCTGTAGGAGTTTAAAAAGCATATATTTTGAAGAACGTTGGTAACTAAACCAAAAGTTGCTGGTAGCCATTGACTTCTATAATAGGGGGGGGGGGGGGGGAGTTCATTATTATAATTATTAATAATAATAATAATAACTTAAATATGTTTCAAATGTTCAGTATGTTTTCAATCCAGCTAAAAGTAATCAGCTAGTCAAAATATTAAAACATTTTAGGCAAAAATAAAACAGAACAAAATGAATAAAAACTCAATAAAATAAGACAACAAGCGAGAAAAAATTAAAAAAAACAACAACAATAATATTACTACTACTACTAATAATAATAATAAATAATAATTTAGTCTTTTTATTTCAGTTGTACTTTTTTCTATTCCTATTATTATTCGAGTTGCATTTTAGTGCTACATAATTAAAATCTAATAATATTTTTTTTTATAAACTTATTATATGCTTTAGTTTTTTTCTATCCTTTTTCTCTGAATTCTTTGAGCACATTCTCAGAACAATCCCAATTGTAAATATTTCAAATAGAAGTGTGCTGTGGGCTGAATCAGAGGGAGGCTGGACAGAGAACGCTCCTCCACCGGGGGTCAAATCAGCATATTTTTCTGCTCCAGTTTCCTGTCATCACAAGTGTTGCTGTCTCACATTGCGGGGTAACACTATTTGACAGCAAAGACAAGAGCTGACACTTTGAGGAGCATGAGGTCTTGGTAGAGGGGGTAGAACGGAGGACAGTGAGACGAGGGGGAAACGCCCACGAGGACTGAAGAAAAATTCTCAATGGACTATATGTTACTAGAAACACATTGACAGTTTCCCCTCGTCTCACACAGTGAAGCACCCATTCACATCCTAAAAGAGCATACAGCCGCTCATTGGGATTCTGGGCTGGTTCTGATCCTGACCTTTCTGACTGTAATTAAGTTAACCTTATTTTTACAACAATGCAGAGAGCCTGTCATCATTTAATTAATTCCCACGGGCTGCAGTGGAGAGACAGAAACCAGAGAGGTCAGGGAGCAGGAGATGAGTGCTCTTTCAGCTGTCTTGGGCTTAAGCAGATTCACTAAGGACAGGCTGTATGTAGAGGATGTGTAGGCTACGACGGCCATTTAAAGACATCTCTAAGGACATGAATACCAGTCAGTCATGTTACATAATTTTTTCTATGTTTAAAGCAATGCTTCGGGTTCAATCCGAGCTCTATTGACAGCATTTTTGTCACAATATTGATCACCACAGAACATAATTTCTCATCTTTTGTGGGTAGTTCCATCATCATTTACTCTCACTTAAGTTGTTCCAAACCTGTAGGAGTTTAAAAAGCATATATTTTGAAGAACGTTGGTAACTAAACCAAAAGTTGCTGGTAGCCATTGACTTCTATAATAGGGGGGGGGGGGGGGGGGGGGGGGGGGGAATGCTATGGAAATCAATGGCTACCAGTGTGGTTAGCAACATTCTTCAAAATATCTCCTTTTTTGTTCAACAGAAGAAAGAAATTCATACAGGTTTTGAACATCTTGAGGGTTAGAAAATGACGAATTTTCAATAAATTTAAGGCACAACAATTTATCCTGTATTTTAAGAGACTTACAATGGAGATAAATGGGCCAGGCAATTTAAAAAAAAAAAACATTTTATAGCAACAAAACTTTTAAGTTGCAAAAATAAATAAATAACTGTTTCAATAAAATTCAAGCAAAATGTTTTAAACACAAAAGAAAAAAAACCATTTAGCAAGAAAACATGAAAAAAGTGTGTGAAAAATGTTTTACAAAAGAAAACAAAAAAAAACATAAAAGAACAAAGTTTTACATGCAATACGGTTAAAAAGACAAAACGTTTGCAAACAAAACATTTTCAACAACAATAAATAAATAATAAAAATGTTTAAATAAAATGCAAGCAAAAGCTTTTAAACACAGAAGGGGAAAAATAACATTTTGCAAGCAAAATATTTTTAAGTCGTAAAGTCGTCAGGGAAGTGGTTAGAGAGTCTAATGGTTAGAGAGTCTGACTCGTAACCCAAGGTTGCGAGTCTCGTACCGGCAGGGATTGTAGGTGGGGGAGTGAATGTACAGCGCTCTCTCCCACCTTCAATACCCCGACTGAGGTGCCCTTGAGCAAGGCACCAAACTCCCGTCTGCTCCCCGGGCGCCGCAGCATAAATGGCTGCCCACTGCTCCGGGTGTGTGTTCACGGTGTGTGTGTGTGTGTGTGTTCACTGCTGTGTGTGTGCACTTTGGATGGGATAAATGCAGAGCACTAATTCCGAGTATGGGTCACCATACTTGGCCACATGTCACGTCACTTTAAACACAAAAGGAAAAAGTGTGTGAAAAATGTTTTCAAACAAAAAAGAGAGTGAATTTCAAACACAAGAACAAATTTTTACATGCAAAACGGTTAAAAAAAGACAACACTTTTGCAAGCAAAATGTTTTCAACAACAAAATACATGTTTTTCTAACAAAATGTAACAAAAAAAAACACTTCTTGAGATACAGAAAAACAGAAAAAAATCACTCTAAATGATCAGAATTATTGTCTGTGGTAATCATCGTTACACAACAAACACCATGAATTGAGCTTGAACTTGTACTGAACCCAGAGCATTCCTTTAACAGCCAGACATGCACCAATAAACCCTTTTAGTGTTTTAACTTCTTTTATTTACAGCA
>NW_015505263.1:2858470-2878386 GCF_001515645.1 Sinocyclocheilus grahami | reverse complement strand
TGCAGAGCACTAATTCCGAGTATGGGTCACCATACTTGGCCACATGTCACGTCACTTTAAACACAAATGGAAAAAGTGTGTGAAAAATGTTTTCAAACAAAAAAGAGAGTGAATTTCAAACACAAGAACAAATTTTTACATGCAAAACGGTTAAAAAAAGACAACACTTTTGCAAGCAAAATGTTTTCAACAACAAAATACATGTTTTGCTAACAAAATGTAACAAAAAAAAAACACACTTCTTGAGATACAGAAAAACAGAAAAAAATCACTCTAAATGATCAGAATTATTGTCTGTGGTAATCATCGTTACACAACAAACACCATGAATTGAGCTTGAACTTGTACTGAACCCAGAGCATTCCTTTAACAGCCAGACATGCACCAATAAACCCTTTTAGTGTTTTAACTTCTTTTATTTACAGCAGTTCTCCTGGTGCTTTGTGATTTGTTCCTCTGTCTCTTGACTCTCAAAGTGTGACATGTTTCAAATTTTCCAGCCGTTGCATTGCTCTAATCAAAAATGTTCTGCACCATTCCATTTTATTTCCAGTCTGCATTGCCCCGTCACCATTATACCTTTTCCACCCTCCTTGCCTTTTCCTCACAACAATAAAATGCACTAGGCAACTCTCATAAACGAGCAAGTATACATCTGGGAGGACTATTCTAATTTATGTGAAATTGAGGAAAGTAGGCTTTTTCATGCAATGCTCATTTAGGAAGGCATAATTAAACTTGCAGGGAAAATAATGATGTGGAAAAAGAAATAAATAACGAGGGCAGTCAGCCAATACGAGGAACAAAAAAAAGCAAAACTGAAGGTTGGTGAAAATATACAAGGGCTTAACGTTGGCTGACAAGGAGACGTGGCTACTAAAGGTCAAGCCCTGTAATCTGCTTTCACAGACCTCAGGAAGAAGAGCTCTGTTCCCAAACAATGTCGCTAACGTCTTAAAAAGTTTGTCCAAAAAAAAAATAGGTATCAGCTTTAGGCCTGAGACTTTGGCAGGATGACTTCATGGTAAATTTGACACAAATGGCAACCTGCTGAAATGGATGCAACCTTTAAACCTTAATTTGATCTGTTTTGCAAGATTTATTCTCTCACCAACCCAATCTCATGAAAGTGCGTATAAATAGTACGCCAAATAAAAACGAAAACTCGTGGTATTGATACGCAAAAATGGACTTTGGCGTGTATATGCTACGCGATAGGTAGGTTTAGGGTTGTGGGGAAGATGAGTATCATATGTACGCGAAAACTGCGTATCATATGCACGCCAACAAATTTCGTGTCATATGCACGTGAAAACTGCGTATTACATGCACGCCAAACACATGCGTATCATACGTCAATACCACGAGTTTTCGTTTTTATTTGGCGTACTATTTATACGCATTTTCATGAGACCGGGCTCTCTCTCACACACGCTGTTCTCTCACCTCACCAAACCCATCGCCTCAGGAACTGCATCTTCCCCACAAATTGTTTACTTTCCTCTAAAGAGGGGAAAACATAAACACATTTAGAGAGTGTTATTCTCTCCTAAACATTACATGGCAACACAAACACTATAGTGTCTGTATATACTGCAACAAATTGTCTGCATAAATGGCTAGGAATAGAATTGTTGCTATAGACGTGTGAAGCAGACTTCTTCAACTGAGATCTGTGAAATACACCTGCACTAAAATCACAGCTCCAAGATTTACACCATTCATTCACTAAAGGCAGAAGAACACTGATGTTGTTTAAAATAAAAAAGAGAGATATTTTCATCATCTGAGATATTATGAAATGCCCACAGTGACTGAAATAAACTATACAATTGACACATTTTGTAAAAAATAAATAAATAAAAAACAAACAAATAAATAATAATAATTAAAAACATAATATTAATAATAAATATAAAAATATTGAATTATTTGTATTGTCTTAATAAAAATAGATTTTATATTGATGTATATCTATCTGTGTGTGTAGATAGATAGATAGATAGATAGATAGATAGATAGATAGATAGATAGATAGATAGATAGATAGATAGATAGATAGATAGATAGATAGATCATTACAATTAAATAAATTACATAACATTTATATTTTATACACACACACACAAATATATAATATAATTTACAAATATATGAATATAAAAATAAAAATAATCATTTACTAAACATAATAATAACAATACATTTTTGTTTATGGAGGGTTTTTAGCCCGGCTACACCTTAATTCTGAATTTATTTGACTCAAGGTTAAAGGCAGCGCTCTGTTTCGTAGCACAACAGGACGGTTGCATCTGTGGGTATATGAGCATTATTGAGCTTAGATTCACATGTCCAATGTTTTGCAACGGAAACACAGAGAAAAGCAGGGATCCTGTGGCTCACTTTTATTACAGGTCCTCGGAGTCAAAGGCTTACAGAGATCTTAAGACCTATGCGTCACATTTCTGAGGGTAATTTTGACCTAAGAGTGGGGATTTTCTTTGGAAGGGCTGATAAATATGGAGCGGAGAGGCAGAAGGAGAGAACTGGGCGGATGGATGTCTCTTGATCTGTCTGTTTTGAATTTCACAGCTCCAACAGTAATCCCACATTAAAATGATAATGACTCATTTCCCCTGAGTTGCCAGAGATACTCCCTCCAACCAAAGCCCTGAATCTCCTCCTTAATATCCTGCGAGTCATTCTCACTGTGTGAAATGAAACGCTGAGACAGAGGATTAGCGTTGCTCCGAGATGAACGTTATTTGGCCTGTGGCCCACTGCGCTGTCCGCAGGCAACACATGCTCCTGCGGCAATAATGCAGTCAGAACGCTATTACATAACATGCCACATCTTTCCTTTATTCATCTAGATATGAGAATGTGCTAAATATTTTTCATGTCTTAAATATTTAATGTCTAAATGCTGCACTGTGTTTATAAGGTTAAATAACTTTCCCTGGAGTTACATAGCAGACTGCCAACTTACAAACTCCACATGACGTCACACAAAGAGGCATGTACAGTTAATGTTAGACATTCATTATTAAGAAAATTAATTGGTATTTCTTATTATTTTCATATGCTTATATTCAGCAAGGATGCATTAAATCTATCAATTGTAATAGTAGATGTTTACTGTTAAAAATTTGAGAATCCTGAAAAAAAGAAAATGTATTACAGTTTCCACTTACATATTAAGCAGCACAGCTGTTTTCAACATTGATAATAATAAATATTTCTTGAGCACTAAATCAGCATATTAGAATGATTTCTGAAGGACCGTGTGACACTGAAGACTGGAATAATGATGCTGAAAATGCAGCTTTGCATCACGGAAATTAATTACAGTTTAAAATGCATTAAAATGGAACACAGTTATTTTGAATTGTAATAATATTTCACAATATTACCATTTTTATTGCATTTTTAATCAAACACATGCAGCCTTAGTGATCATTAGAAACCTCTTTCAAAACATTAAAGGCTTAAGAGCTATCAAGTCAATAGAGTTCTGTTATACTGCATGTTGATTAAGTCATATGTAAGATGCAGCAAGCAAAATGTTGCAGGTAATTCATCACTATTGCTTTAATTGCATCAAAACTGAGTAGAATACTTCTTAAACACAATATGGCCGGTTATTTCTTCCAAAGACCAGAACTACAGAAACTATTGCAGAAATACACAGCGAAATATTCAGACTTTGAATGGATTGAACTACAAATCAGCCAGATTATACAAAGCATCCACTGACAATTTCCATTGTTCACTCAAGTGCCATTGAACCAATACAGAGACCCTCGCTTTACAAAACAGCACAACTGTAATATCTCTAATGCACAGTGTGTAAAAGAAAAAACAAACAGAATAATCCAAAAAAAGGTTTTGTTTTATTCATCTCAGCCAGGGAATGCAAATATCCCATTGTAACAATCCTCTTTTACACAGGAGAACTCATGTAGGTAAAGACAGTGACACTGAATCAATAACTGTTTTACTAAAAGCTTCATATTATATGTGCATTGTTTTGAGATGCACATCATATTTTATGTAAAAAAAAAAAAAGCAAAAAAGATCTTGAAAGCAGTTAAAGTCTGGAGATTTGAGATGCGTTTGTCTCTTTATAGTCAATCGTCATTACCAGTGCATACGGCTATAATGTGTAGTATGTGTACAGAGGACTATATACTGCAGAAAAAGACATGAGATTCAAGAAATACAGTCTTCTAACAGTTGGTGCCTCTTTCACTGGTCTGTCCTTGAGTCTCCCAGGATTCGTTTTGCTCCTTTCAAAAGCTTACATTGGCAACTTAATTAGCCGTTTAAAAATGTGCTACTTAGATCTCCTGCTCTGTGTAAATGCTATAATGGTACCAGTAACTGCTTTAAAGCTCAAGTGTGTAATTTGTAGCTGTTAAAATACTTTCTACTGGAGCTCAATGCGCAGAGATGACTAAATAAACTAAAATAACACAATTTGCCTCTAAATATAAAAGTTGTGTGCCTTAAAACATTTCTCTAACTGCTTAGAGAAAAACATCGTTGTGAAAATCATGCGTATGAGTCCGTTTGTAATGACTATGTACATATTCTAAAATAAACTATGAAAACTATTAAAAATGAAAATACAAATGTTTTCATAACCTTAAGATTCATAACCTTTTTTTACTACGGTAATATGACATTTCTAAAAGAAACAAGATATTCAATGAGAATCAATGTTATCCATTGGGGAAAATGATGGGGAAAAATGGACTTGCAGTCAATGGTGGAAGACAAAAACATAAACTAAAACATAAGCAGCCCTTGTGACGTCAGATGAAAAAGAAAAGTATTTCTATGAAAGCATAAAGGTCATACAGTCTTATTAATCAAGACTTGATTTTTAGATAATAATAGTAATAAAAGTTGCATGTCCAATGAGAGCTGATTTTAAGACAATCTGATTTGATTTTAAGACTTGCTGTGACAGTACGTACTGTTATGTGACTGTCAACATCACACAAAAATTAAGTTAAGATCTCAAGAAAGTAATAATAATAATAATAATTCACTATTGATATACATACTATTTTTGTTTAATATTGATAATAAATATTACTATTATTAATAGTACCATGCCTTTCTAAAACTCAAAGATGCTAATAAATAAAAAAAATGACATAACAAGCACATAACTTCTGTTATGTCGAGATGAGAACAAATATTGTCATGTTGATATCACAAGAAATTCACAATTATGACAAGAAAAGACAAGAAAGAAAAACAATACAAAATAAAGCAGGTCCTAGGATTTAATTATGTTTGTGCAGCAAAGAACGTTATTAGATTTTGAAAGATTGACATCAAAGATTAAGGTTGCTTATAAATTTCTTATTGTGCTACAAAACCTGTGCTAATTGAAAGAAAACTAGCTGATGAAAAGATTGAATCTAAGATGTGGTTATAATAGCATAATAAAATTATTTTTTTTTAATGCCAGTTATTTCTGACTGAGAACATCAAGTTAGGTAAAGGATGTTCAGCACAGCACAAGGGCTAAAAAGTGACCGTACACAATAAACATTCAGAAGATCATTACAGCGTTCACCTCTGAGCTGAGCGTCCAGATCCTCACTGTTTTTGCAGAATTGGCACAGCAGGGAGCAATCTACTGGACCCTGCAGAACGAACACTTCCTCGCCGTTGTGTTTTTTAGCAGTGCACGGGCCCTAAGGGAAGTAATGTTTCCTTTTGAAGTCTGCAAAGCCTTCATGTCCTAGATTTCTTTTATTAAAAGCACAGGTTGTACAAAGCACTGTGAGGGGTTTCATTTAGAGGAGTAGTTCTGGCATATGTCACTCATTCTCCTCGGCTCTCACAGAAGACATGTCAATGCACGTCTGGTTTGTTGCTCTCGCTTCAGAATTGACAAGCATGCCTATTTTTTTGCCAGCGGTACTGGTGTATAACACTCCATCCCTTTGAGATCAAGAAAACGGCATCTTCCTTATCGCATGGAACATCTGCTAAGCTAATTACAAATTGATTCCCATACAATGAGCAGACTTTGTTAGCTCAAATGTCTACTTCACCGTCCCTGAAGGAAGAAGCAGACTCCTGGAGTTTCCTGGAACAAAGACAGGTGTGAAATCAGACCTCCTCCTGAATATTAGTGTTTTCACAGAGTCAGACATGGTGAGAAGCCTATTTATGGATAAAATCATTCACCGACCCATCATACTTAATCAACTGAATGGAGGTAAACAGAGCTAATAACTCATGCAGTCTCAATACCTACTGTGAGGCATGGTGGGATAGATGAACTATTGTAAGCCGAGAAGCCCCTTTTAGGTAACTACAAGTAAGACTAATCTTATTGATTCACCTGACTGAGTGGCATATTTAAAATAACAGCTTACTCAAAAATTGATTTCTTTTTTCATTTCCTGTCATTTCAATCCTGTATTTTTTTTTGTTTGTTTGGCACACAAAACTATTATACAATTTCAGAAGAATATAGTGAAGAATATACTTACAGCAGAATATAGTGTGATGTTAATTATTATTATTTTTTTTACTTTTTGTACTTTATGCAACCTGACAGTGTAAATCACTATTCACTTTCAGTGGAAAAGAGCAGCTTGGACATTCAGGTAAACATTTCCTTTTGAGTTTCACTGAAAAAAGAGAATAATACAGGATTAAAATAAAATAACAAAATAATAATAATATATAATATAACAAAAAATACAATAAAAGTAAATAAATATGCTAATAAAACATCACAAAGGAGGAGAACATTTATTTATACATTCAAAATATTTATTTCAATTATTTCCCAAATATATTATTATATTATATTATATTATATTAACAACAATATAATAATAACAATAATATGATGCAAAAGATGACAATATTCATGTATATTTTAATATGAATATTAAATTTCAAATAAATCAAATTATATTTTAACAAGAGTTGTTAAATTTAAAATAATCACCACCTAATTTTAAAAAAAAAAAGAAAAAAAAAGACCAGCCAGCTTGGATATTTGGCAAACATCCTTTTGTTTTTCACTGAAATCAGAGAATAATACAAGACTGATAATTAAAAAAAAAATTATATACTGCATATAATTTAATAATTATATATTATAACATTAAATTATATATTCAAAATTATTATTTCAATTAATTTCCCAAATAAATCTACCCATATTTTATCTAGAGTTGTGCATTTAAAACTTCAAAATAATTTTAAAGTTTCTAATCGCCATCCACTTTCATCCAAAAAAAAGGGGGATATTCAACTATACATTTAGAAATGTAATACATTCTGTTTCTCTGAAAAAAAAAGAGAATAATCCAGGATTATAATGACATAAGAGTGATTAAATGATGACAGTTTTCATTTTAGGTCAAACTATTCCAAAGGCTATTAATTAAAAACTAAAAGCTCTGTAACCTTTATATCTGATGCTGGCAGAAAACAAGAAACACACTTCCTTGAATATAAGTTCATTTATGAGGCACATCTTCCACCCTTCAATGATTTTCACCATAAAGGCTCATCCCAGAGCCATCCATGAGAATCCTGAGTTAAGCTTAACAGTCAAAACAATATAGCCTGAATGACCATTGCAGTATAATGTTATTGCACACAAGCTCCCGCTGCTTGAATGAGAATGCAGCTTTATGTGTCATGTTTCGTCTCAATGGCTCCTCAAGGCAACTGCAGGTGTAAAAGTTGCATTAGCATCAGCTGTCTCTATGATTGCCTCATAGGAGATCATAATACAGATATGACCCAGTTTATTGCCCAGATGGAAGGAAGTTTTAGATGTTCAGTTAAGAAATACAGCTGTGTTATTGAGCTGTAACCATAATTTATGTGTTGCCTAAACCCATTCAGAGCTCATTTATAAGGCTACTGTTATTCAATTATGAGTATTTGGACAACCCTGGAGCCTCTTTTACTGAAACCTTTACTGAAAATGTGGGTGAGTGAATCTCACAGAAGATTTCCAGGCCATATTTCACAAACCCCAAAAATTAGAAAATACTTTGCACATAGGGGGAAAAAAATAAAGAATATTATTTGGAGAATTCAAAAAACATATTTTGTATTTATTAATATTTTTAATATTTCTATATTATTGTGTTAATAATATTTCACTTATTAAAATAATGCAGCTGCATTATTATTGTATTGCAGTAAAAAGTGCTGTATTTTTAGTTGTATTTAAATCAGTGAACATTAAGATTCAGTACACATACTGTCATTATTAATACAAAATTTAAATATAAATATAATTTCAATATATAAATTATATTTAGTTTTTATTGAAGTTAATATACATTATACATAACTTATTTTATTTCACCAGGTTGGCAAAGCAACATTTCTCATTTTCATTTACTTTAACTTGAAGTACTAAAATGAAAACTAAAATAAATAAAAAAAAAATATATATATATTTAGACATTTACCAAAAACTAATAAAAATCCATAACAAAATTAATCAAATTTACCTACAATTAAACTGTAAAAATTATTCAAAATATTAATAACTGAAATATTATCTCAGTGACACTAAAATAACACTGACTTGATTAGAATACTTATTAGAAATTAGTAATTATTAGTAAATTATGTTGCGTTTCAGTTGTGCAGAGTGGCTCCGCCCACTGTGGAATCTCATAGGTCCAAAATGCTGCTTCTCATAACTGTAGTTTAAAAATAATGCAATATTAATAAATTTTCAATAAAAAACAATCTCATAATGCAAAATATCTCAAAGGCTCCTAAAAATGCTTCATTTTTTTTTAAAGCAAAATATATATTTTCGAATTTGAGTTGAAATATGACAATGACATGTTCTTGACAAGCATCATGAGATTTCCAGCAGAGACCCTCGGCTCCTTTTCCCTCCGCTCGGCTGCACAGACACAAACACAAATGCATTAGACTGGAGATGTGGAGGGACTGGGAGGAGTGAATAAACCCAGAAGGAACTCTCCACACATCAGCTAAACGGGAAGACACACAGTCACTCCAGAGCGGGTGAAAAGTTCACTCCGTCTGAGAAAACAACGCAGGAGAAGGTCAGAGCACAGCACATCATGTGAACCGCAGAACAGCCTGTGTGCATTATGACAGCTTGGGCTGTTTTGCATGTATTTTTCCCCATTAATTAGTGCCTTCGGATGAATTATCTTTACTGATGTAATCTTAATTAAATAGTTAACGCATGACAGAGATGTGTGCTAATATTAGACATTACCACTTGTCATCCTACATTAAAAAGTTAATGCAACCCTTATTAGCACACGTCAATGTGATCAGCATAATTTAAAAGGTTTTGTGAGTCCTCAACAACAGGTCGACATGCATGCAAGGTCAAAAAAAACACTTTCATTGTCTTACAATATGCATTTATTTTTACCTTACTTGCTCTACGACTCCCAAACGATTCGCTCAATGATTAATTTTTCCAAAATGATTCTTTGCGTGACGCTAATCTGCGGTGAAACAACTACAGGGTAAGGCTAAAAGCAGCTAAATGTATTAAACATCATAAACCCATCTTTTTAGGCAAGGACCAGACATGGGTGTCATGTAGGCTAAAAAAAAAATGTTTAATGGGACTGAATTTGTATTTAACGCGATTACAATTTAATAAAAACGTTAGAAATTGATAATTATATAATGTTTCCTTTCCACTGTTATTCAAACAGTGAATAAATTATATATAGAAAGTGACATTATCACTAACATTGATCTATCGCAAATTTAAGCACTCTCAAAAAAACTAAACTATCGTTATAATCACTGAAACTGTACACAAATGTGAAATGAATCTCTTACTTACATTGTACGTCCATCCGCGCTTTGTTGTTTATGATGAGAGAATTCGCAAGAGTCTGGAATTCAGTCAGCGAACGCGCGCGCACTCAACAAAACTGATACGTTTCAACAATGACTCATCTGAACGCCTCTGATTGGCCATTGCATTCTTAAGCTCAACAGAATTTTGTGTGATTGGTTAAAATGCGCAACACTGTAAAAATGCCTAAAATGAAATACAGTGCAACATGAGCTTAATTTAATGCCGCAATCGACACATGTCGACACACGACACATGACTATTCATATTCACTTTGATAGCAACAGACGTAATAGATTTAATTTGTTTGTGCAGGGGCATTTTTGTCCAATTTAGTGGCATTTTGCCCCAAGTCCCCGTGGCTAGGGGAAGGCCTTACACATGCTCCGCCTATGAGCGCAGTGCTGCTTTGTGTCAGCACCTAGTGGCAAAGAATGAATTTGCACTTTCATTCAGACGAATGCGAAAAGACCAACAAGTGGGCGGGCAATATGCTAATATTTCATGTTGATGTCAACATGAAACGGCTTGCGATTCGTTTTAAAAAGGACTTGTTTCAGTGATTCAGAGTCGACTCTTTCTTTTGAGAGACAATAACTTTATAGACGGTATACTTCAGATTTAACATTTTTCAGGATGTTTTCATTCACTTAGAGCTGTGTTACACACTGCATGAAAGGTAATTTTCAAAAATCCATAATAGGGGCACTTTAACACTTTTGTGAACATGCCTTAAATGAGTGCATCCTTTGCTAAGAGGATGTTATTGAAGGATAGCGCAGTGTTACCTATATTTAACCTGTCAGCAAGACAGCGACCCATAAGTAAGCAAATAATCTGAATCAATTATAACAAAGGTTGTTTACGTAGATGTCTTAAAGGTACATGAGCACAAAAGAGGAAATGAGAAATATGGAAGCAAACAGTATTAGCAAATTTCAAAAATGGTATTAATGACTGGAGATGTAATTTTTGGTAAACTGCCAACCAAACAGGCTCTGCTTTATATTCTTCAGTGTGCTGTTTCTGGACTATAATTTACAAGTTAGTCTGAGACTGAAGGACAGGACGGTGGAGGGAGACAGACCGGTGTCAAATTTTGTGATGAGTCAAGACACATGCCTCCATCTCAGTGATTTGCTGGCACTGTACATGGAGAAGAGAGATACAACTCAAGTACTCTGTCATCGTCCAAAAGAGAGTGACATCTCTGTGTTAACAACTAGTTTTTCAGTTAGGTTCTGTACACACCCTAAACCTAATAAAAAAAGCACTATTTAATGAGCAACTAAAAATTTAAATAATAACAATATAAATAATAATAATAATAATAAATTAGTAGTAGTAGTAGTAGTAGTAGTAGTAGTAGTGATAAATAAATGCAAATTAATTTACAATAATAACCACAACAACAATAATAACTTATAAAAATTTAAACTAAATAAATAAATAAAATTATTAAAATAGTAATAATAATAATAATAGTAATAATAAATGTAAAGAATAGTTCATACATAAATTAATTAATTAATATAATAAATAAATAAATAATTAATACAAATTGAAAATATAAATAATGAATAAACACAAATAATATAGTGATAAACAAAAAACACAGTAATGCAAATATTGTTTGTGTGTGTGTGTGTGTGTGTGGGTGTTTATTTAACATTTGACATTTGTGATTAATTCAATTATTTACCAAGTGCATCAAGAAATTAATTCAGTTAAGTATTTTAATCGATTGACATTCCTAATTATAACAGTTCCACAATCCTTCCTCACACAAAAAGATGTAATTGCTGGAGGGGATGGATGTGTTTGGGTGTGCAGACACACACATCAGGCCCAGATGATAGGGTGTCATCTCCACTCACCCAAACTGCACTCATGGTAATTACATTGATCAGCTGGACGCTCCTTCGTCGAATCCGCCGGCCACCGCTCACTCAAGGCTGCCATGTGTGACGCTGTGTTTCGTTGTGAAAGTGAAACTACTTTGTTTGGCCTTCCAAAAGAGGAGACGACTAGAAACCAGTGGTTAAGTTGTATTTACAACACTGTTCCAGAACAGTTCAACCCAAATATTCAGATGTGTGCAGCACATTTTTGGAGGACTGTTTCCTGATCCTGGTAGAGTAGACTACAATACCAGCTGTTCTGACTCACAGACAGTAAGTACGTTTTTTATGTATAAAGAATTTGCCACTGACGATTCAAACGCGAGTTTTGAGCAGTGTAGAGTAGCGCTTGCTGTTTGTCATTTTTCCGATCATAAATGCAGACATGGAAATGCGTAACATTTCCGTCACACGCTTGAGGTATTCGGCCAATCACAACGCAATGGATAGCTGGCCAATCAGAGCACACCTCGCTTTTCAGCTCAATGAGCTTTGTAAAAATCGACGCGTTTCAGAAAGGCGGGGCATAGAGGAGAAACAATAATGTACAGTATGTGGAAAATAATGTGGTTTTTTAACCTTAAACCGCATAAACACATTTCATTACACCAAATACACAAAATAATGTTATTTTTAGCAACATCATATGACCCCTTTAAGACCTAATAAATGCTGTAGCCTTTGAAGGAACAACAAAACAAAACAACACAACAAAAAACAAAACAAAGCAAAACAAAACAAAAACTGCTTTCTTGCAGGATTTACTTTAAGACCCAATAAATGCTGTAGCCTTCGAAAACAAAACAAAACATATGCCTATATACACCTTACAAAAGTTTTAAAACAAACAAATTAAATAAAAATCCTTGCAGGATATACTTTAAGACCCAATAAATGCTGTAGCCTTTGAAGGAACAACAAAGCGAAACCAAACAAAACATAAAATAATCCCTAAAAATAGACTATATAAACAACAAATGTATAAAAATGTACAAATGCACTTGAGATTACACAATATGAAACCAAATGCCAACTTTGATTTCATACATCCATTAAAAATCACCTCTAGAGCAGTTAGTTCTAAGCAACTGGAAAGAAATATATGTATATAAAAATAGTTTGCAGTTGCCACTTGGTTTGATATTTTCTTAGCAGTGACATTCAGACAAGTACAGCTAAAGAGCCCAAACTCATTTTTGAGGGCCGCTTTACAATGTTATCTTACTTCTGTGGTTAAGTTTCAGACGGAAACAGACACCCCGGCTCAAGTGGATATGTCTGCACAGATATAAAATATAACTTATTGATCTGCTCAAGTCTTATCAGCCTGTTCTCTCGATCAGCCCTATTCAGTCCTAAATGAAACTGCCATTTATTATACAAATGAAATCAGTACTCATGACCTAAGTCATACATTTGCATAAATTGTATTAGCTATCTCTGAAAGCCCTTACAAGATGGCCATGTATCGCTGTGGGATGTTTCAGTGACAGAGGGTAATATTCATATATGAGAGGTGAAAACTCCTTTTGAATATCCTATTACTTGTATTAGTAATGACAAAATTACTCTTCCCTTCAAAGCCTGCTATTGTCGCATGGGTAATTTATCTAGCCCCAACCTTTTATAACTTACTAACAAATGAATATCGTCTTGGGTATCTTCTTATTAATTGGTCATTAACAACCTATTTATAATCTACAGCTTAATCTAGAATATGGCATCAAAGGCATGAATCAGGATGTGTTCTAATGAACTTCACAATAAGCGACTAATTTAAATCGCAGTTGATTACTTACTGTTTACATATCCAGTGCACTTTAGGTTTCCGCATGCAGTTACAAATTACACAATTAATGAAAACTTAAAACTTTGTGAAAAGTTTGAAAATGAAAACTTTGTCATAATTTACTCCCTCTCATATGCTTCCAAGCTTGTATGAATTTCTTTCTTCTGTGGAACACAAAGGTAATTGCAACTATCTCACAATTTGACATTTTTTCTTCACAATTTTGAGTTTATATGTTACAATTCTTTTTCTTAGAATTGCAAGATATAAACTCAGAATTGAAATTATTCAGAATTGTTTTTTTAAGTTTACATCTTGCAGTACTGACTTTTCTCCTCTGAATCCTCAGTTTACATCTCACAAATCATTTTTGTTTCCGTCACAGAATAAAAAACAAAAAAGTTCACTGCAACTTTTTATCTAGCAATTCTGACTTTTTTCTCTGAATTCTCAATTTACATCTTGCAATACAGTGTTTTAAAGAGAACTGTGACTCTTCTTATAATTATGACTTTCTTTCTTGCAATTGCGAGTTTATATCCTGCAATTATGAAAAATTTTTCACAATTATGAGAAAAAAGTGACAATTGTTATATATAAACTCAGAATTGTGGTGGGGGGGATAAAAAGTTGCAATTACCCTTTTTATTTTTTTATTCTATGGCAGAAAAGGACTTTCATACAAAGACAATATTTTGAAGAATGTTGGTAAACAAACGGTTTTGGGTCCCATTGACTTCCATAGTGTGGATAAAAAAAATTAAATAATAATAAATAAATAAAATACCCAAATGGGACCTGAAACTGTGGTTACCAACTTCCTTTAAAATATATTTTCATATTGTTTCACAGAAGAAAGAAATGCACAGGTTTGGAACAATTATGACAAAATTGTGTTCCCCTTAAAAAGAACAACATTTTAAAAAATGTAAAATTTAAATTTAAGTAAATCCCAATATGACGTTTGTTCTTCTGTAAAGCATACAACTGCATGATGAACAAAAATTAAGTAGTAAAAAATGGCAGAATTTTCATTTCTGGATGAAAACGTTGACCCTCGTCCCCTGGAGAAAAAATAATAATAAATAAATAAAATACCCAAATGGGACCTGAAACTGTGGTTACCAACTTCCTTTAAAATATATTTTCATATTGTTTCACAGAAGAAAGAAATGCACAGGTTTGGAACAATTATGACAAAATTGCGTTCCCCTTAAAAAGAACAACATTTTAAAAAATGTAAAATTTAAATTTAAGTAAATCCCAATATGACTTTTGTTCTTCTGTAAAGCATACAACTGCATGATGAACAAAAATAAATAAATAAATATAAAACAGTACAATGATTAATACTATCATCTTTTTGTGTTTGTGTAAGAGAGAAAGTAGTAAAAAATGGCAGAATTTTCATTTCTGGATGAAAACGTTGACCCTCGTCCCCTGGAGAAAATAACTGCATAATTGGCACACTTGAGAGCATGTTTTCAGCTTCACAGGAACACATCCTCCCGGCCTCCTCCTCATCAACCTGCTTGATTTCTTTAATATGAGGCATTTCGCCTCCCCGTTGGCTTCCTGACCCTGCTCTACAGACCTCCAAATGTTCAAGAGCCGTAAAGCAGAAAACGCCTTTCATGCCTCATCAGTCCCAATCTTGCTGATAGGCATTTAAAGACTGTGAAGAATAATTCCCCTGTTATTGATGGTTAATCTGTAGAAGTGTCTAACAAACGAATGTCAGGTGAAAAGAAAGGCATTTGAAGGACGCAAATTGAATATATTCAGTTATAAATCAGACTGACAAATATCACATTATGCTAGTAACTTTCACATCTGCTGCTGTGAGGAGTGAAGGGCATACAACTGGAGATTAAATAAATATATAATCCAGCAGACAGGACAGAAAAACGACCTTCAGGGACATGAAACAAGATTTTCTCAATTACTATGACAGCGTAGCTGTTATTGCCAAACAACAAGTGTATATACACAGTAAATAAGCATAAAAATAAATCAAATATATATTTGTATGCCAGAAGAGTTCTGTGCAGAGCTTCAGCTAAAATTAATGAGGCTTGGGGTTTTTTTTTTTTTGGAAAAGGAAAAACAATGCTAATACTACTAATAATGATAATAATAATTTAGAGTTATGCATATTTAGCTAAACTAAATAAACTAAACTAAACTAAATACAGGTTAACTTGTAGTGACTGTAAACATGGTTTGTGCAGACCATAATGTGTTTTGTGCAGCGAATTACTGAAATATAACTGAATATACTACTTGTATGTGTTTTATTGCATATTGTTGGGCCACTGAAGTTTTAATAGCTATATACTGTACACACACACACACACACACACACAAACACACACATATATATATATATATAGACACACATATACAAAAAATGACAAAACACACAAAAATTACTAAACCGTTTAACTAAAATGAAAATGGAAAACAAAATTAAAAACTGATTTAAAATATTAATAAAATTCATAATAGTATAATATTAAAAAATAATGGCATAGGCCACAAAAATTAATTTCAAATAGCTTATTTGATTAAAATTAATGATTAATTTCTTAATGAAAAGTAAGATACAACAGTTTTGCAATTTTACCAGTTGAGAACCACTGCCATAGTCAAATATATTCCTGGTCCTGAGCGATGTTTTCTGACTGCTGGGTAAACGAAACACAATTTAACTGATATAAACTATTGTGACATCAGCTAGGGGCAGTCAGTGCCCATCATGCACCTGGTACTGTAAATAAATCCCTATTTATCGGTACTGCGTAATGTTGTCGGTTCATTGCAATATTAGCGCTGGGTTAGTGAATGTATGCATTTGCAGTCCGTGCGGTTATTTATGTGCTTCTACATGCCCTGCCTGTTAGTCACCCGCCGACAGCTTTAATGACCAACCTGTTGTTCTGCTCAATGAGTCTGTCTAAGTGTGTCATAATACAGCTCTGCTGGGAGTGACCTTGACACAGAGATAATGGACCCACAGCTCACCACAATACTACACTATATGATTATACAAACAAAACACTAAACAGTGTGTTTACATGCACCACTTCACACAATAATAACACTGACAATACGTAAGGTCATGTAAATGCCTTAAACTGCTTTATTTTATCTGGAAAAGGTCATAAATTGTTTAAGAAATAAAAACAGATTGACACATTACAGAGCTTTCTTTATGCATGCAAACACTGGCTGACTCAGTGTCTGTTTCCCAGTATTATTTTAATATTCTTTATATACCATTAATATTTTGAATTAAATTGTATTTCTATGTTTGTAACTTTAATTTTAGTTTTAGCATTTTATTAGGTTTTTTTTTTTGATTTTTTTTTCTAAATCACTTTATATTCTTTTTTATTTCAGATTTACTTTACTAACTTAAACTTATTTATTTCAAATCAATTTCAGTTTAGTTTTTTTATTTGATTTGACTTTATTTTATTACTTAATTACCGGAAATTATTTTTTATAGTTTTAGTCTAAGTTTTGACATCAACAAATCATGGAAGCCAGCAAGCCAGCCAGAAATCTTGCAATTGCAACTGTTATTTTATATCTCACATATTTCAGAACGGCACATTTATTTCTGTATTTCAGAACTGAACATTTATTTCTTAACTATTTATCCCAATTTCACTTTATGTCTCACAATAAGCCTTTTTATCTCCTAATCTGGCTTTATTTCTTACTTTAAACTTTAGCTCACAATTAGATTTTTCAAATTTTAAAAAGCAGATGTTTCAAATTCATAAATTCAGTTTTTGAGCTGTACCAGCATTTCTTTGTGCACATAAACACACACAATGTAGATTTAATCATATAATATGTACACTTGCACTCTTATAACCGACTTGGAAACGCAAGTGCACTGAAGCTTGTTGATCTGTGACGAGGTCGGCCCCAGATTCAGCTAGCGATTTCTGCTTCGCTGAAATGTCATGATCCTCTTTGTGCAGATGAGAGTGTGACCTGTGTTAGCCAGAGGCACCAGCATAGCCCTTGAGAGCCTGCATCCTGACCAGAGCACTGTACACAAAGAAACACTGTGCTGATGCTGCCAGCCAAGTGGATGTCTATAAGAGAAGACACATCTTGAAAAACAACTCTAGGAACAATAATCTGTGTCTTGCACTTTGACTATTCCAGGTCAAAGAAGATATTCTCATACTGCTGGACTCGCACTGGACAGAAAACACAGCTACATGCAGAAGAAATGTCAGTATTATAAGAGCAGACTAGTTTTGCCTCAGCATTTAAAAGCAGTACTTATTTATTATTTATTATGATCATGTACTTGTAGCAGCTGGGAAAGACAAATTTCATCATGCAGAAACATTAGACCACAGACAAGGACCAATTAAAAGGTCAACTACAGAACAACCATCTTAAAAAATGCATTTTTAATTAACCAGTTCAAACACAGAGAGGCAACAAAGTTTACTAAAGTTGTTTTACTATATTTGACAATTGTTTTACAAAATAAATATTGTAACACTTTAGTACAGGAACTAATTCTCACTATTAACTAGTTGCTTATTAGCACATACAGTATATTATTAACATATTAGCTTTTATTAGTATTTATAAAGCACATCTTCTGCATGAGCATATTCTACATCCCTAATCCTACCCAATTCTTAAACTTAACAACTACCTCACTAACTATTAATAAGCAGCAAATTAGGAGTTTATTGAGGCAAAAGACGTAGTTAATGGTTTGTTAATAGCGAGAATTGGACCCCTAAAATAAAATGTGACCATAAATATTAGTGACTATACTGTAAGCAGTGCTATTTTAGTGTCACTGAGATACTATTATAGTTTTTTATTAATATTTCAAATCAGTTTTTATTTTTTCTGTTTTCCTTTCATTTAGTTAAAGTTTTAATCATTTTGTTGTGTTTTTGGTCATTTTTAGTAGTATTTGTTTTGTGTGTCAATATATTTTTTGTACATTTTTATTTCAGTTTTAGTTCTTTAGTTCAACATTTTTAGAAATATTGGCATGGGAATTAGAATTTTTTTTTTTACTTCAGTTAATGTTTATTTTATTTAAAGTAAGACTTTTTCATGGTTTAATTTTTAATTTTAGTTAACTATTATAACCCAAATACAATATAGTAACTCAAATCATCTAAATAAAAATATACACTATTGTTTAAGTTTTGGAGTCAGAATTTTTAAGATTTTTAAGAATTTTAAATCTTGTAAATCTTGTCTTGTGCTCACTGTGCTCACTGCATAGTAAAGTGTGTGTGTTTATGTATGTATATATATATATATTAAATATGTTAAAATTATTTATGTGATGGCAAAGCTGCATTTTCAGCATCATTACTCCAGTCTTCAATGTCACATGATCTTTCAAAAATCATTCTATTACACTGATTTGCTGCTCAAGAAACATTTATTATTATTAATGTTGAAAACAATTCTGCTTCATATTTTTGTGGAAACCCTAATACACTTTTTTTCAGGATGGAACAGCATTTTTTACAAAAAATAAATCTTTTGACACCATAAATGTCTTTACTGTCACTCGTGATCAATTTGTGTCCTTGCTGAATAAAAGTGTTAATTTCGTTCAACAACAAGAATGAATCTATTGAATGGTAGTATATGCTACTTTATATACAGTACGTTAGTATGGTGTGGTGTTCAACTACAGAGTAGTGCAATGCGTCAAGTGCCCTGTGTTGTGATGCTCCCTTCAGTGTTAGTTCAAAGAACTGTCAAAGGGTGTTCAGAACGAGCCAGCTTGGACATTTTTCCCAGCTCTAGTGGAATTTCAATGTGCCCAATCTAATTACAGAGATGCTTTATCTGCGTTGCGGGTGAACTTTCTCTGAACCGCCCCCTTTGCAGTGCCAGAGGTGAAGATTAGCATTGGACAAAGGCTAATACACTTTGGGCTGGTTTTGATGTCAATCCCATTAAGATCACTCCATATCTGGTTACTGCATGTAAAAAATGAGAAATAAAATAGAGAGAATACCAATTAGCTTGTCTGTTTGACAAAATGATTAATTACATTTGTGCCAAGTTAAGCGGGGAGCTTAAAAATCCCACACTGAAGGACACTCACTTTGAGCTTCTGCCATTTGAATAAAATGTTTTAATGAAGGACTTTTCTGTTTTGAAAATTCTTGTCTTTCAAGCGTTTATTTACACAAACGTGTCCCTTAGAATCCAATAAAAATACACTAATAATCAAAAGTTTAGGGCAAGTTAAATTATGTTAAAATATGTGTGTGTGTTACCCCCCCCCCCCCCCCCCCCCCCCCCAACCACCTTACCATCAAACTTACGTTTC
>NW_015505263.1:2845088-2858370 GCF_001515645.1 Sinocyclocheilus grahami | reverse complement strand
GTGACATCAGTGGTTCAATTGTAAAGTTACGAAGCTACGAGAATACTATTTTGCACAAAGAAAACTAAAATAATGACTTTGTTCCACATTTTTGTCTCTACTGCGTCACTTGTGGACGTGTGTTCACGACAGTACCATGACGCGAGCTGAAGCATGCAGAAGACATACAAGAGAAGCTCCTCTGAGGAGCTGGCAGCGCTACAGGGCCTGCGGAGCGTCTTAAAGCACAGCCGTGGAAACACACACACTCCTGTGAGCTGCTTCAGACATTCCAGTCTCTTTCACAACACTTGAGTTCATCAAAGACACATAAATGTCAAACAGTTAAAATCAGCTAGTTTGCAAACAGTAACTAAACAGCAAGCAGCACATGAAGCGATCATTGCTTCTTCTTTGGCATGAAATAAACATGAATGAACATCAGAAGGTATCTTGTTTTAAATGCAGGAAGACGTCAATACACCATTTTTCAAGTTTAAGTCCACCAACGTTAATCTACTCTCCTGTCTGGTTTGTTTGTCGGACAAAAATTTTTGATTTGGTGGTATGATTACCCATAAATGTTAGGTTACTTCCCTTGAAAAGGAGTGTTTTTCACAACGAGTGAAAATGAGGATGGAAAATAATCATTTTTACAAATACAAATAGATGTTTTTGATGCAAAAAGAGAAATGTAATATAAAACTCTGAAACTGCATTTTAGGACTCTTTAACATGTGGTTCTTGTATTTCTAAGCAAATCAATGGATGTTGTATTGAGAAATCTAACTTAAAATGAAACATTTAAATGTACTAACCATATGGAAACCTCCAGAAGTCAAAACTTCCTTCTCATTTCCACAATTGTCTGGTGCCAGACAGACACAGATGAACACAACAGATGAATTCCCATGTCAATGATGCCCTTTCAGTGTTCAGAAACGTGGAAAACGAGAAACTGAAATATGACTGTTAAAACTTTGACTAACATTATAATGTAAGTGAAGCTAAAAACAAAAATGATAAAAAGGTAAAAAATGACCTGTTTAAAACTATAGCAGCTGCCAGATCTGAATGGTAGGATGCATATGGATTAACCTAACAGTCTGTCTATAGATTGCATAAATATATAAATATGGCAAACATTATTAGACTTTTAGTTTCCAGACTAACAGCTAAGTATTCAGCACAAGATGATTTGTCTACCTTCCTGCCTATTTCATTCTTGGCTATATTTCCTATGGGCTGAGCCAGGATGACGGAGGAAAACAGATGAGAGAATATCAATACCTTTGATGGTGTATTTTGGTATGACACCAGACAGCAGACAGCAAACCTCAGCAGACCAAATAAAGTACATACTCTATGAAGCTATGATAAAATTCTACCTTGTGAAGACCAAACCCTTCCTCAGCATCACTGAGCTAAAAAATAAACTCAAGAGCATTCGACAGAACAATGTCCATGTTTGATAATACCATCTACTGGTAAATGGTACATTCTCATTTACATGTGGTATGGATATACATGCAAATCCAATCTAAATCAAGAGACTATTTTTACAAGCAAAATATAATATTATGGTCTGTTGTGTAAAAGCTATACAGTGGGGATCAAAAGGCTTTTTATTTTACAGTTTTAGTTTTTTTATTATTTAATAGAAATGTTTAATTACAAATTATACTTTTATTAATTTAACAGAAAGGATTGAAAATGTAATCAATTAAATAAATTTCATTATCTCAATAGAAAATTAATTCACTTTAATATAATATAATATAATATAATAAACATTTCTTATTTATTTTACAGCTGCATTTATTTTTATTCTTCAAAAAACAAACAACAAAAAATTATTTCCAGGTTTAAATTATAAATATTTGAAGATGTTCAATGCAGTATAAAACGATAAGACAAGATCAGATAAGATCAAGGTCATAGGTCACCAAGGTCATAGGTTCGATTCCCTGGAAATTCATGATAATGCGCAATACCTTGAATGCATGTAAGTGGGATGCTTATTTTATACTTCTTTTTTATTTTTTTGTATACAGGTTTTATTTTGAAGTTGGTCAAAGCAGTCTCTGACTTTAGACCCTACTGTACAAAATAAAACATCAAATCAAATCCTGTAGCTCAAATAGTAGAGAATTGCACTAGCAATGCCAAGATCATAAGTTTGATTCCTTGGGAATGCATGATGCAATGGAATGCCTTGTATGTATGTGACTTGCTTTATTTAAAAATTCTTAATTTTTAAAAATGTAAAAATTCTATATATTTGCATGCAATGATTGGTCAGTCAAAGTCTAGTAGAATGTGCAAGGGTGAATGGGCACTCACCTCCACCTCTGTTCATATACATGTGCTGAATTTGAATCAGGTGTGCTTATGCCATAACTGTCAATGAGTTTGATAGCACATTAAGCAATTTATGAAATGACACATAATGAGCTTGTCACATCATTACACCTGCTGACATGCACAATGTCCCATTAACAGCCCTATAATTGATACAATGAGCACAGCACTTTAAGCTTTTCCAATCAACTCAAAGCGTGCACGGTTCAACTATCAACAAGTCCTTTTCATATTTAGGTGGTAATTGACTAGTTAAAAATAAACATGATGGTGTGTTATTAGCTCATGAAAAACCAATCTAAACTGGGAAAGAGAATAGAGAGTGAAAAAGAGCTGCGAGTGAACAATGAGTCACTTCATCATGTGTTTTTTACTATTATACAGAGAAAATATTATGCACCTAGCATTTCTATAGCCATTGTTTAACACACTTAATGAGCTATGACACATTTTTATAAATGTATAGCTCCATAACTCAATTTTAAGTGAGAACACTTCACTTAAATTTGGAAAATAGCACATTTTCCAAACTCACATCACAGTTCATAATGATTTCCAATTAATCGTCTCAAACTTCCTGAGCTCACAGTAAAGTACAGGAAGAAAAGCAATGCAACAAGTAGAATGCAAACCAATGCAAGAAAAGCAACATTGCAAAAAACAAAAACAGATTTCTTTCAGGTAGTTGACAACATGATTGAATTGCTCTAAAAAATAATGTTCCTTGACGATCATCACATTGCTCGAAACAACTGAACGTTTCTCATGCTGATATTGCACATATTACTGTATTTCAAAATAGTCTATTAATAAACTTGTCAGGGATGCACAGTCTTGTACATTGAAAAAGTGGATTATTATTTTTACATTTGTATTACCATCTTTAAAATATCGTTATATCTTTAAAAACACAATTTAATAACACTGTTAAATGAAAACTTTTGCAAATCTCAAAATGAATATCCATTTTTAAACTCTATTATAATTTTGTGACGTAAAAATTCAAAAGCATTTAAAATGACTGATTTTAGTGCTTCATTTTGGTTGTATTTGTTATTTTGCATGTATATGTAAAGTTGAAAAGATGACATTGAAGTATATCTTCATTTCTTATATTTATAATTTTCTTATTTTGTAATTTATTTTTTAACATTATTTTTTTTCTCTTTTTTTGCATTGAAATGTAAAAAACAATGCATTTATCAAGTGAACTTGATTTAAAAAATAAACATTTAAAAATGTGTTATTTATTTATTCATTCATTCATTTTTAATGTTAGAAATGTAATCAATTTTAATACAATATAGTTAGATATGATGCAATGCTTTTCTGGTCCATGGCCCTTAATCAATTTAGATTTTTGGCCCTTCATATTCAAGGTTTGGGCACCTCTGATTTAGACTATTTTAATTAAATTAAAATAATCATATGAAAAAAATAATTGGTACATCCCTAAAAAAAAATAATCTGTGTACAAAGTTAAACCATAACCTCGTATATGCTGTTAAGCCACGAGTTAAAGCTTAACTATTGTGGAATGTCACAATACATTTATGAGGTCAAACTGCCTATAGAAGAAAAAAAAAAGAGTAGAATTGGGTTGCAGTGCCAGCTGACTCACACCTGCACGTTCCTCGCAAGTTTAAACCTCAGGTGCTAACCGCTAAACACAGCTCAGATCCTTTAAATCTCATTTACCTGAAAAAACTCAACTCCCAGTGTTTTTCCATAAAGAAATCTACAGACTGCTTGATGAAGCACCAGTGTGCGTTTAGAATCACGGAGGAAAGTTATGATTAAAAAAGCACAGTGGGTGGCAATAAATCAACATGTGAGACAAGCTGTCTCTGACTATCTCTGTTAAAGAAGAGAACAGTCGAGCGGGGACGTTAATTGGTACATCCCTAAAAAAAAATAATCTGTGTACAAAGTTAAACCATAACCTCGTATATGCTGTTAAGCCACGAGTTAAAGCTTAACTATTGTGGAATGTCACTATACATTTATGAGGTCAAACTGCCTATAGAAGAAAAAAAAAGAGTAGAATTGGGTTGCAGTGCCAGCTGACTCACACCTGCACGTTCCTCGCAAGTTTAAACCTCAGGTGCTAACCGCTAAACACAGCTCAGATCCTTTAAATCTCATTTACCTGAAAAAACTCAACTCCCAGTGTTTTTCCATAAAGAAATCTACAGACTGCTTGATGAAGCACCAGTGTGCGTTTAGAATCACGGAGGAAAGTTATGATTAAAAAAGCACAGTGGGTGGCAATAAATCAACATGTGAGACAAGCTGTCTCTGACTATCTCTGTTAAAGAAGAGAACAGTCGAGCGGGGACGTGATAGATGAGAGGTTTTTCAGACAAACATCAGAGCTCAGAGCAGTCGGAGTGGAGAAACATCACAAAGCAGACTGTTTGTTAGCTCCTGACTGACGTAATCCATAGTCACAGACAAATGACTGACTTCATTGACAGCTCCTGCAAAAGCCTGTGGGAGGCTTTCTTTACTGTCTCAAAAATTGGTCACACAAAGCGGAAAGAAGATCCGTTCCTTCAAAATCAGAAAGATGCTCTGCGATGGGAAGTGAGGCGACGCTTAGAGGGTTTTCTGAGGTAAAATATTGTGTGAGGACCTTCGACACGCAGCATTTCAAAATAATCTGACTCTGTAATTTAACAAAATGACCCTCTAAGAAGGTCACGTCAAAATAAGATTCAAAAGTTTTTACTCAGCCTTCCAATAACACAGCTTGCGTTGGACCTCGGATGAACTCTGCATTACTCCTGGCTTGCATCAGGTGATGGAGGACTTCTTCTTGCCTTGAGCAATCTGTCCAAACGGTGAAACATACTACTATATGTGCAACATACAACATGAGATGACACATGTCTATGGAGAGGAGGGCACTTCGAGGTCTACAGTATTATTTATAAGAAATAACTGAGAAATTGATATTTCAATCTCATGCTTCAATCTCACCAGATTCACAAGAACATACCTCCATAATTTAAAAGAAAGAATAAATTATATTTAAACAAAATGAAGACATTCTTAAGATCATCAAGACAATTAAGCATATTTCCCTAAATTTTAATGCAATGCAAAAACTAAAATAATAAAATTTAAAATCAAATTAAATTAAATTAAAAGAAAAAAGAAGTGAAATGTAATATATATATATATTCATTACAATAATGTGAACTTAAATAAGCATAAATGTCATGAAAATAATGTCAAAATGTCAAGAGTCATAATCATCTTGGTATAGCCTTCATTTTCTTTTTGCAAAATATAACTTATTTTCTTTCCTTTTGTTTTTGCAGTAAATTAATGTTTTTATGACTTCCTCCCTTTTATCAGAAACCACACCAAGTGTATTTTTGAATAATTAAGAAATCCAAACAAGAAACTGCATTTTTCACCTCCTCACAAAGATGCATGGTTGTTACTATCCATTAAAAGTTAACAGCCATGTGTTTTTCTTCATCAAGACTGACAGATGAGTGCCGGATGGAGATTTGGAGCTTGAAAATGTGAGAATCACAGGCTTCAGCAAGCTGCAAGAACTATTTAGAGCCCTGCTGACAAACCATATCTGAAGATAAACCAGCTCTGTCTCTCTCGCAACCGTACGTCCCTATGTCCTTTCTAACAAAACAGGCTTTATTCAAAATCCCTCAAGTGAGTCTCCTTCTAAACAGGGTTCAACCTCAAACCAACTTCCTTCTAATTCCCAAAAGCCACTTTGCAACAACTGGCTTAAAGATGAGCATGAGGTTACCAAGAAGACCTTCACAGCTCAAAAATTTCCCAGGGCATTGATTTTTGAGGTCAAAGGTGCTTGACTTTCACAGCGAGACTGTCCTGTCATAATAAACATACTTGTATCGTCCTCTGACACTCCGGTCATGTGTCTAGAGAAGATTACGGAGGTTTTCAGCTTTATTCAGTGTTGTGATAAAAAAAAACACCTGCCTCTGAGTCATTAACAGTTTCAGAGAGGATGAGAAAACTTTTAAAAATCTGGTGGCAAGTTCTTAAAAGTCTTCTTTTTTCTTTCCTTTAAATGGTAAAATATTTAAAATATGTATGGTTTAAATTTCTTTTTTTATAATTATTATGAATTTTTAGTTCATGAATTCCATTTAGTTTAACCTTGCTAATAACAAAAGGTAAAAAAAAAGAAATTTGGGGAACAAAATAAAGCTGATTTCAAAGAGCCCTACAACAATGATCTATGCAATGTTTCCCTTTTTCAAAAAGCATTTACAAATAGTATTTACATTCCTAGAAAAAAAAAGAGAGTAAAAAAAATCCTACTCTTTCATGATCAACGGTCACATCAAGCTGTATGCTCCCAATGGAGCATCAGATGATGGTTTAAGACCCACTCTCCATTCCAGTGCTACATTGCAGCATTTATCTTGTGTACAATAGAAGAGAATAATGCAATGACATTCACTGTGCCTCTATCAGTGACTCCGCTTCCGCTGGGAGAAAACATGCAATCTGGTGCAAAGTGAATATTTACCCTGCTGTTCCGACTCTCCGGCTGGAAAGAGTGGGCAGGTCTGGCATTTACACTGTCGGCATAACGCACTCTTCTCAAAAAAAAAAAAAAAAAAGAGTGTAATGTGACTTTCACAGATTTAGATGCTTTAATTATAGACTACCATACACTAAAAACAAGCTACCAGTGTCTCTTGACCAGTGCAGTAACAATGCACTTTCCATTTTCATAATGCTTGTAATTTCATTTAAAGCTTGAGGGTTTCTGCAAAAGATCTGGCACTGTCAACACATCAGTGTGGCGTCGCATGTGTCATTGAACATGGCATTTAAAATGCAGGTTGTCAGATGGTGGACAGCATATCCATCTGTGTAATGTGTTTGGACAGACAGAGTGAGACACCACTGTCCTTTGCGATAAAATGAGCTGATCGTGCATTAACACATCCCACCCAGAAACCACATGACTGAACAGAATGGCGGATGTTCGCTAATCAATCTAGACATGGGAAAAGTGTTTATGATGAGATTCTGGTGCGTAAGGGAAAATGGATGGGTTTCAAAACCGAGTGAGCTGCCTCGCTGTGTCAATAAAAAGCATACTAACCGAAATTGAACATCAAAAGTGACAGATTTGAGATGTTGCATAAGGGCAGTAATGCCAACGGTCACTCAAATTTGCCACATGAGAGATTCAATTTACAGTTACACTGTTAAAAATGGCCATGAATTTAATGGTAAAAGACTGTAAAAATGCTACAGTAAAAACCTGTTAAATGGTCAACGGTAAGTTCCCCTACTATATACAGTGAAAAACTGTATTGGACATTACATGTAATTTTACGGTAGTATACCATTTTTGGAATTGGAAAAAGAATGTATAATTTACAGTGAATAACCGTAAATTGACATTCCCAGAATTCCCTGCATTACATTTCAAATTTGATGGGGGTTTTTTTTTAATGTTTCTTCTTAGTTTTTTTTTCAGTTTTGTAAATTAGGGTTGTATCAGTAGCGTTCCGTCCATATAAGCTATGAATTCGCCGCATACCAAGGCCGTAAGTGAATGAGTTCACAGGCTAATTAATATAAACATGATTATAAGTTGATCCCTTGTCATTTGAGATGTGACTTAAAGCTTAATAAAGTGTTGGGAATAAGTATGTAAAATTATTTATTTGAAAACAACGGTAATTTTCTGTAAATCTACGTAAGTGACGAAAGCTTCCGGGTAAGCGGATTCTCTGCAGCTTTGGCGCCTCCGCTCTATTGCTATGACTCGTCAGGATTGTAGCGCGTTCTCAGTGTTTTGCTGGTATGCGGATGATTTCATGCGCGAGGTAAACTGTCCGCTAAAAAAAATGCGCTAAAAATGTGCTAGCTGTTGATCTCGATTGCTGAAAATGACATTGTGTTTGATGCAAAACTAACTCAACTAAATCATATGAAAAAAACATCATAACTGTCTATTTTCATGCTTTCTCAAGCAAAGCAAATTTTTAAAGTCCACTAAAAACATATCTGGTCATAGACATTGTTGAAGACGTTATTGTCAGCATGCCTAAGTGGTAAATAAAATAAAAAAACGGTTTATAAAATTTATATAACATTTTAAATAATAACAAACATCAGGAAAAAATAAGAAACAATATTTTGTTTTCCGTATACTTGTGTCGCTTACAGTTAAAGTCCTTCTCTGACTTTATTGTTGTTTGCAATGTTACTTGGCAATATTTTAAAGATATATATATTTTTTTTTTGGGGGGGGGTATTTTGCATGGTCTATTATTGGAGTAGTGTCACCCGGGTGGGAGTTTTAACTCCTATTCACTGGGAATAAAAAATAAATGAATAAATAGCCTAAATAATAATAATTTTAAAAAATAATTCAGTCTACGCAGAGACATATAGTGCGGAGGAATCCCCCATCTCCCCACCCTCTGAATATTACGTATCATAACATAACTACGTGTAAACGATATTTAGCATTTTTTTACTTGGAAAAGCAACTGTTTTCTAGCACTGTGGATAAACCTGAAACGATAGAAGAAGGATTGGAGATGAATTTCATTAAAAAATTAGGTAGGAATCAGCATACTTTTAAATCGACACCTGCAACAGTGTTTTCCTCTTTAAGTGTATCCTAAAAACGATGAGGAGAGGAGAGGAGAAGGGGGAGGGGGGATTGTATGTTACAGCTAATGTTGGTAAATTAATGTTTATTGCATTATTTCAGTTTCATGTGTGTTACAATTGCTGCCATTTTTTTACCGTAAAATTTATGTTTGTTTTTTTTTACAGTGTACAGTTTTTGCCAGAATACTGTATAAAGACAGGAGACATGGTACACACTGACAACGAATGTACTTTATATTATGAATACTGAAATATTTTAATGCATTAATTAATTAAACAGTAAATTTAATTTATTGAAATAAATAATTTTTATTTTAATATTGTGAAAATATTTGTTGTGCCTAATTAGGGCATTTTCAAAAAAGTCTGATGTTAGCATACATTTTTTTATTTTTTATTTATTCATTTTGGAGTCTGAAAGATTTTTTACTACTTTTTTTTTTTTAAGAAGCATCTTATGCTCATAAAGGCTGAATTTATTTGATAATAAAAAATCACAATTTTAAATAACTGTTTTCTATTTTAGTATATTTAAAAATGTTATTAATTCCTGTGATACAAAGCTGAATTTTTAGCATTATTACTACAGTTTTCAGTGTCACATGATTCTTATTATTATCAATGTTGAAAACAGTTTTTAAATCATAGAAACCGTGATACTCTTTTTTTTTACAGATTCTATGATGAATAGAAAGTTGGAAAATAGAAACATTTAAGCATTTATTAAAAATTGTAATATTTTGTAATATTATAAATGTCTTTACTGTCACTTTAATGAGTCTTTGCTGGATGAAAAAAATATACATTTATTTATTCTAATAAAAAAATAAATCTTATTTACACCAAACATTTGAACGGTGGTGCATTTTAATTAATTTAATTTAATTGTAATTCTTAGGTGAAATGTTGCATCTTTAATTAGACGGAACAATTTTTTTTGACTGGATCAAATATATGCAATCAACATTTGCCTTGACTATATTTCAAATCTTGCAAACCAAATGCATTCTGGCATTGCTTTATCTGCAAATAATGAATATGATGCAGTCTATGAGGCCTAACTAACAGAGGTAGGCAGCTCAGTAGGTTTTGATGCAGACCTTATGAGTCACATAAATGTTGTCTTGTATTTCCAGTCATTTCAGGCCACTGCGGTTATTTCAGTGTTGTTTGAAAGGGGATTATTAACCTGTCGTGAGACTTGTCATTTTACCCTGTGCACACTTGAGTTAACTTAAGCTAGACAGCCAGCGTTAACATGTGGGTCAGAGAGGGCTTCTCAAATGCTACAGGCCCAGTCCTCCTGCTGAGAGAGGGACACACGAGATGAAGCCTTCAGGTAAATTACCTTAAAAAAAGAACATCTAGAGAACAGTACAAATAAGAACAGGGCATATTAAAAAGATACAGGCTACTTCACCCAAAAATTGGCTAAAAATGTACTCACCCTCAGGACATTTAAGATGTAGATGAAATTATCAATGTTGAAAACAGTTTTTAAATCATAGAAACCATGATACTCTTTTTTTTACAGATTCTATGATGAATAGAAAGTTGGAAAATAGAAACATTTAAGCATTTATTAAAAATTGTAATCTTTTGTAATATTATAAATGTCTTTACTGTCACTTTAATGAGTCTTTGCTGGATGAAAAAATATACATTTATTTATTCTAATAAAAAAATAAATCTTATTTACACCAAACATTTGAACGGTGGTGCATTTTAATTAATTTAATTGTAATTCTTAGGTGAAATGTTGCATCTTTAATTAGACGGAACAATTTTTTTTGACTGGATCAAATATATGCAATCAACATTTGCCTTGACTATATTTCAAATCTTGCAAACCAAATGCATTCTGGCATTGCTTTATCTGCAAATAATGAATATGATGCAGTCTATGAGGCCTAACTAACAGAGGTAGGCAGCTCAGTAGGTTTTGATGCAGACCTTATGAGTCACATAAATGTTGTCTTGTATTTCCAGTCATTTCAGGCCACTGCGGTTATTTCAGTGTTGTTTGAAAGGGGATTATTAACCTGTCGTGAGACTTGTCATTTTACCCTGTGCACACTTGAGTTAACTTAAGCTAGACAGCCAGCGTTAACATGTGGGTCAGACAGGGCTTCTCAAATGCTACAGGCCCAGTCCTCCTGCTGAGAGAGGGACACACGAGATGAAGCCTTCAGGTAAATTACCTTAAAAAAAGAACATCTAGAGAACAGTACAAATAAGAACAGGGCATATTAAAAAGATACAGGCTACTTCACCCAAAAATTGGCTAAAAATGTACTCACCCTCAGGACATTTAAGATGTAGATGAATTTGTTCTTTCATCAGAACAGATTTAAGGAAATTTAGCATCACATCACTTGCTCACCAATGGATCCTCTGCAGTAAATGGGTGCAGTCAGAATGAGGGTCCAAACAGTTGATAAAAACATCACAACGATTGTTGAGTAAGCAGCCATATTGGATAAGTCTGGCTACAGGTTTGGTGTTTTCCTGTTGGTTTTGACCATTTTTAATCAAAGGCAAGCTGTTTCTCTCAGAAGGAAGGAAGGAAAAGGAGGGGAGGAATAGAGTGCAACAGTCAGATTTTAGAAGTAAAAATGCCATTCATTTTCTTCATATGGAAATTGATTTGGAAGAACGTAAAAACGTTTAAAGACAGACCTACTGTGAGCTACAAGGTTGTTAATCAATGATATATGGTTTTGTTGATGCTGTCAACTTGCATTATTTCAACTTACTTTCTAAATAACCACATTTAACAGTGGAACTCCTCGTGAAAAATTACATTACCAAAGATTCTGTGAGAAAATATCCACCAATCAAAGAATCATTGCGAGTAAATTGCACCAAATAAACTCTTTAGAGCCAGTGAAGCACTGTGAATGACGTCAGTTTCCCTACACTCTCAAATTTCTTAAATATTTGTATGCATAATAAGCATATTTTGTAGTAAATGTCAAATATACTGTTTCTAAATACATAATCAACTTCTTTAAATCAATAGTTTTATATTTCTCGATGTCATTTGCAATGTTCTTTCCCTACACAGTCTTGTACTTTCGTTTTTTTTTGTCTGACTTTTTTGCTTCAAATCGAAATTTGTAAAGTTGTGATTCACCTCCTGTCTGGTTGGTTTGATTTATGGCTTATTGAATTATTTAATGAAGACTTTTTATTGGTATCTAATTTGAAAAACAAATGGATAAAAATACAAAGACCACTGAAAAAGTGTTGCACTGTTGCACTCCAATACGGAAGGAAGGAAGGAAGGAAGGAAGATGATATTGTACCAAACTCGGATTAGGACGAATGTCAAAACATTAGTTAGTCAGCCTGCATCGATAATGAGTCCGTGGTCAATTAATGTGTTGTATTTGCTCATCAAGTTTGCACACAAGCCTACAGCAAACCATCCAATTACTGTTGAAATGAAGGCTGCCTAATGGTGATGTAGCGTCTCGACCAATCTGACACACTAATTTTTATTTGATTTAACAAATCAAATTATTCATTAGATTAACAAATCGTCACAGTCCCCTCACTCAATAAACTGGATGCCAGGATTTCTGCTGAACACCATCCCCCTTTGGTCACCATGACAACTAATCATGATATCACTGGTTTTACGACACCCCCAGGAATGTGAGTAGGATAACCCACTCTTTGTCCCCATAAGGAAAATCCACAAGGAATGGACTTTTCTACTAATTAATTCATAGGAAAACCTTTCTTTGATTGAATACACATATCCTTCAGGTCATTGTGTATACCATTACTGTTCTTGTATATTGTCTGTTGTAGTGTATGCTGTTTTATGCATGTTATGATAGACCACTAGTTAATATAACCTCACCTATATCATGTTTGGTCTCTATGAATTCATCTTCGGATGATCTAACTGAGAGTGCATATTACATGCTGATACCTATGCAACATATTGATGTCCTAAGAATCTTTACTAATTTGTGCATCAACACCCAAGCGAATTACATATGCGAAATACCATGCTTAGAAACAAAGGGCCATAAAAACGCAGAACTCCCACTTGAGATTCCGGACTTCCTCATTGGACAAGCCCATCTTGAGAGGCGTGAATCTCTGCAGGCTTTAAAGGCCACACTTCATGTGACCCGCCCCAGTCGGTGGTTCGGTCAGATGCTAAGATGAAGATGTGAGAAAACGCTTCAGGATACCAAAGCATGGTGCCAGGCCTTTCTTCGGCCTTGTCCTTTCCATTCTTCAAGTTACTCTGACGCAAACTGGTTCTTTCTCATCA
>NW_015505263.1:2770254-2842535 GCF_001515645.1 Sinocyclocheilus grahami | reverse complement strand
AAAAAATATACATTTATTTATTCTAATAAAAAAATAAATCTTATTTACACCAAACATTTGAACGGTGGTGCATTTTAATTAATTTAATTGTAATTCTTAGGTGAAATGTTGCATCTTTAATTAGACGGAACAATTTTTTTTGACTGGATCAAATATATGCAATCAACATTTGCCTTGACTATATTTCAAATCTTGCAAACCAAATGCATTCTGGCATTGCTTTATCTGCAAATAATGAATATGATGCAGTCTATGAGGCCTAACTAACAGAGGTAGGCAGCTCAGTAGGTTTTGATGCAGACCTTATGAGTCACATAAATGTTGTCTTGTATTTCCAGTCATTTCAGGCCACTGCGGTTATTTCAGTGTTGTTTGAAAGGGGATTATTAACCTGTCGTGAGACTTGTCATTTTACCCTGTGCACACTTGAGTTAACTTAAGCTAGACAGCCAGCGTTAACATGTGGGTCAGAGAGGGCTTCTCAAATGCTACAGGCCCAGTCCTCCTGCTGAGAGAGGGACACACGAGATGAAGCCTTCAGGTAAATTACCTTAAAAAAAAAGAACATCTAGAGAACAGTACAAATAAGAACAGGGCATATTAAAAAGATACAGGCTACTTCACCCAAAAATTGGCTAAAAATGTACTCACCCTCAGGACATTTAAGATGTAGATGAATTTGTTCTTTCATCAGAACAGATTTAAGGAAATTTAGCATCACATCACTTGGATCACCAATGGATCCTCTGCAGTAAATGGGTGCAGTCAGAATGAGGGTCCAAACAGTTGATAAAAACATCACAACGATTGTTAAGTAAGCAGCCATATTGGATAAGTCTGGCTACAGGTTTGGTGTTTTCAGGGCTTCTCAAATGCTACAGGCCCAGTCCTCCTGCTGAGAGAGGGACACACGAGATGAAGCCTTCAGGTAAATTACCTTAAAAAAAGAACATCTAGAGAACAGTACAAATAAGAACAGGGCATATTAAAAAGATACAGGCTACTTCACCCAAAAATTGGCTAAAAATGTACTCACCCTCAGGACATTTAAGATGTAGATGAATTTGTTCTTTCATCAGAACAGATTTAAGGAAATTTAGCATCACATCACTTGCTCACCAATGGATCCTCTGCAGTAAATGGGTGCAGTCAGAATGAGGGTCCAAACAGTTGATAAAAACATCACAACGATTGTTGAGTAAGCAGCCATATTGGATAAGTCTGGCTACAGGTTTGGTGTTTTCCTGTTGGTTTTGACCATTTTTAATCAAAGGCAAGCTGTTTCTCTCAGAAGGAAGGAAGGAAAAGGAGGGGAGGAATAGAGTGCAACAGTCAGATTTTAGAAGTAAAAATGCCATTCATTTTCTTCATATGGAAATTGATTTGGAAGAACGTAAAAACGTTTAAAGACAGACCTACTGTGAGCTACAAGGTTGTTAATCAATGATATATGGTTTTGTTGACGCTGTCAACTTGCATTATTTCAACTTACTTTCTAAATAACCACATTTAACAGTGGAATTCCTAGTCAAAAACTACATTACTGATGATTCTGTGAGGAAATATCCACCAGTCTGAGGATCACGGCAAGTAAATTGCACAAAATAAACTCTTTAGTGCCAATGAAGAACTGTGAATGACGTCAGCTTCCCTACACTCTCAAATTACTTAAATATTTGCATGCATAATATGTATATTTTAATAATACAGAGTCTTGTACTTTTGTCTTTTTATCTGACTTTTTTGCTTCAAATCAAATGTTGCAAATTTGTGATTCACTTCATAGGTTGGTTGGTTTGATTTATGGCTTATTAAATTATTTATTTTTAATAGTATCTATGGGGAAAACAAATGGAATGAAATACCAAGACCACTGAAAAATTGGGCAGGCACTGTTCCACTCAAATAAGGAAGGAAGGAAGATATTGTATATTTGTAACTCCTAATTTGAACTAAGTTTACCAAACTTGGATTAGGACGACTGTCAAAATATTAGTTAGTCAGCCTGCATCAATAATGAGTCCGTGGTCAATTAACATGGTGTACTTGCTCAACAATTTTGCACACAAGCCTACAGCAAACCATCCAATTACTGTTGAAATGAAGGCTGCCTAATGGTGAGTCCAGCGAAATGTTTAAAAACATCAATGCTGACGAGACTGGCCGCTTCCAGCACAAAAAAAAACCGTTCTGCTGTCAACTTCTGAAGTTTGTCAGTGGCTAACTTCTAATATAAAATACTTTTGAGTATTTACTACAAAAGCTCTCAAGAGATTCATGACATTCCATTTCGAAATTTCACAACGAAAGGTCAAATCTTCACAAAGTCCTCTAGCAAAATAGCTCAGCAGTGCTCTAGCAAACTGGTACAATGGAGAAAAAAAAAAATGGAAAAACACCTGGAGTGTGAGCGAGCTCTTTTTTTAACGTCTAGAATATTAATGGACTAATGAATGGTGAATTTCACACCATGGGGCTGATTTCATGCCATACGTCCTCCAGCAAAGCGGAACTGCACACTAAAACACTCCTTTATGTCACTGCCGAAACGCTGTGTCCTCCTGACTGTTTGACTGCCTTCAATATTTTATAAAGAGGGATCTTTGGAGTAAATGGAGATGGTTGATAACGTTGATATTCTTTCCCTGCACAGTGATATGAAACCTGACATTGGCTGCTGCGTGACTCAAACTCTTTGGACCCTTTTTCCCTATAGTTTAATCAAATATGTGCATGGCTACTTCCTGCTTTGAAAGGTCTGATTGAGGCCATTACTGTCTGCTTGACTGCCGCAGAAGCGCGATCACATGACTCGAGTTTCTCAACAGGAAAATACTGTCGCCCTACTGCAAAAGGTCACCTTTATCAAGATGAAATCATTCAAGCTCAGTAACGGGGGAATTAAAAAAGAGCATACATACTGTATATTATTCTCCTCATAAAACATAATAGCTTGAAAATACAGAAACTAGAAATATAGAACTGAAAGTATTACAGATTAGAGTAACAAAACCAGCAATGCTTAACTTATCTACTACCTAATACTTAATACTAATACTTAACTGCATTTTTCAGTGTACATTTGTTTGTTGCTCTGAGGTTGCTAGGATGTCCTGGATAGTTGCTAGGGTGTTACAGGGTGAGTGTTTACTGACCCAAGTCAAAAAAAAAAAGTCTTGATATGGTTTATGTCCCTCCTTTAATGAGAGCTATGTGTTGTTGTTATTACTTACAACAATATTTTTATTTTATTCCTATTTAAATTATAAAAATAAACAAAATACTATTGCACTGTAAATTAATAATAATTACACAAATACTACTACTAATAATAATAATTGTATTATTATTATTATTATTGTTGTTGTTGTTGTTAATAAATCAAATTATTACAATTTTATATAATAATATAAGATTATAATTATTGATAATTAATAATAATTTATGATTAATTGCTAGGGTGTTACTAGGTGACTGTTTACTGTCCCAAGTCAAAAACAAAAAAAAGTCTGGATATGGTTTATGTCACTCCTTCAATGAAAGCTGTTGTTGTTATTTAAAATAATATTATTATTTAAATTATAAAAAATAAACACTGATGCACTAAATAAATACTATTGCACTGTATATTAATAATAATTACACTACAACTACTACTACTAATAATTATTATTATTATAAATAGAATTACTATAATTGTATTTAAATAATATATGTTTATAAATATTGGTCATTAATAATAATTATAATATTATATTATTATATAATATTATATTATTATAATTATTATAATATTATTATATACCATTTTATTTATTTATTTATCATTCATTTCATGCTTTAATTTTACTTTACAGAAAATATTAATACTTACTAATACACGTTTAATTTCTTTGGTCTCGTATGTGAAACTATAGCGCTTGTATTTGCTTGAAAACTGCTTTGAGACCTTACAAATCACTTACAAATTACAAATTTAGTTTCCTAGGATTTACACTATTTTCATGGGTTATACTTCAGTTTGGAAACACAGAAATCTGTATAAATACAGGGGAGAAAAATCACCTGAAAACAAACATTGTCTCTTTCCTCCTGCTCCAGTCTGATGACAGCATTACTGCAGGAACATCTGGAAATACTGTTAAGCCCTGGAACGAGAAGATGGTAGAGCACAATTAATTGTACTATCACTTTAATGTTGTCAGTTAATTAAGCAATTTGTCAATACACTTGGTGTAGCAATCCCCCGATGTTTGCAAACATGACCAATTTATCTCAGTAATAACCCTGGGAAAGTTTATAATGAGGGATAAAAGCCGGTGGTCCTGTGTGATATGTCTGGGGGCTCTGAATGCTTATGCATCTGAGTAATTGTTGTTATAAGATCCCGATTAAGCACTTAGCTATTTGTCAACTGCCTATATTTTTGTTCCTGGCCCTATTGTAGATGTAAACAAGTGTTTATCGTTTCGATCAGTCCTTCAACATATCATCTATTGTCGTACATTTTGCTGAAAAATCCCAGAGCACTGATAAAAGACATTCCTGATGTTTGTGGTGGGCTGACGACATCTAATTTTTAATTTTTAACTTCCCCTTTGATGAAATCACAAAAAAACATTCATACATATGATATGACAGATACATACATATAATAGCTGATATATTGTGTCACTTCTACCTGCAGCCAAAAATATACACCAAGATATGAAATGACTGCCAAAATAATGAATTATCCATCAAAAATAAAATAACATACAGATAATGTGTGTGTGTGCGTGTGTGTGTGTGTGTGTGTGTGTGTGTGTTTGACAGCATCCTCATTTTACCGCATTTTTACACAAGTACCTAAAACTTTTACCAGTACTGTAGCTTTGCAGGTAGGTTTCTTGAAGCATCTTGGAGACGTTGCCACAGTTCTTCTGGATTTAGTCTAACTGCTATTTTAAATTGCAAAAATATATCACATTCACAATATTACTGTTTCGCTGTATTTTTGATCAAATAAATTAAGAGACGTCTTTCAAAAAAATTACACAAATCTAACTGCACCCAAATCGTTGTAGTACTATATATGTTTACTAAGCAAATAATTAATGGGGTCATATGATGCGATTTCATTTTTTCCTTTCTCTTTGGAGTGTTGCAAGCTCTTGGTGCATAAAGAAGATCTGTAAATTTGTAAAGACTAAAGTCTCAAATCCAAAGAGATATTCTTTTTAAGAGTCAGCCACACACCCCTAAAACGGCTCGTTCGAACACGCCCCCACATATCTACCTCACTATGTGGGAAGATTTGCATAACGCCGCCCAAATATTCACATAAAGAAAGAAGGCGTAACTTTTATTCTCACTGTAGTATTGTTGCCGCTGCCGCCATGTCCTGAAGATGCTGTGTGTTTCGTTGTGAAAGCGAAACTACGTTGTTTGGTCTTCCAAAAGAAGACGATATCCACTTCGTCATGCCTGGAGCTGATCCGTGCTGGTCGCTGAGGAAATACATCAACTTAGTGCTGTGGATCGCTAAGGGGAGTAACATTTCTGTCACATGCTTGAGGTATTCAGCCAATCACAACGCACTGGATATCTGGCCAATCACAGCACACCTCGCTTTTTCAGACCGATGAGCTTTGTAAAAATCGACGCGTTTCAAAAAGGCGGGGCATAGAGGAGAAACAATAATGTACAGTATGTGGAAAATAATGTGTTTTTTTTACTTTAAACCGCATAAACACATTTCATTACACCAAATACACAAAATAATGTTCTTTTTAGCAGCATCATATGACCCCTTTAAGTGAATAAAAACATAATTAAATTAATAAATTATACATACATATTTAGTCAAATTTATTTTGTCAGTGTACCGTCTAAAAAGCCAGAGGTGGACAGCGTCCCCTTTCTTTGCAAGAAAGAGGTGATTTACCTTGCTGGCCTTTCCTGATGGGATGCGTTTTTATTAGTTCTCAATTGAATCTATGTCACAGCCAGATATTATTAGAGCAGTGGCGAACCATAACAAGTTTCAAAAACAGAACCCTCAACCAAGAAGAGGCAAAGAAATAAGCAATCATCCGACACTGGCTGATGTTGCAATAATAATGGTTGCTGACTGCTTGAATTGCTTTCAATTACAGACACAGCCTGAAAACAAAGAAGGATCAAGGGTAATTACACCTCGGGGGAAATACATCAACGTCACATTACTCAGCACTTCCATCTTGATTTGTGATTACTAGTGTACTACTTGTTCCTGACTTACTTGATGCACTGTCACGCAAAAAGACCAGCGGTTGCTAAACACTTTGATAGATACAAAAAGGAGACTTTTGTTAACAAGACATATTTTGAATTACAGATCCTATTTTCTTACGACAGCATGTAATCAAGCATCATTCCAAAATGATTAAGTCAAATTATGTCCATAAATGAAAAAGTAATGAGTTGAAGGTCAACTAAAGGTAAATTACATGCCATTCTGTGTTCGGTTTCTGATTTCATACCGAGCCAAATCAGGTCTTAATGATGTCTTTGATTGTAATTGCTTGAAGCGCCAAGCAGATGAGCGACTCACTGGCCACTAGTGGTCATTCAGAGTTTTACCTCTTCAACAACTTACTGACGGCAACTGTAGTTCAATTATTTCACAGCTGTCTAATCCAGAAGTCTCTGTGTTTCCAAAATGTGAATACATTCTAATTAGGGTTGGAAACCAGTTCTTATTCAAAAATGGTTCAGTTACATTAATGGTTCCCGCAGACTGAAATGCTTTGACAGTGTTTTCTGCAATACTATTCAGCATCGCCAACTGAATTTACAGCGCGATACATTCAATGTCTGGTTCCCCAAAGAACAAAGCCACAGTGCAACTAGTGAAGTCCAATTTTCCAAACAATAATTCCATTGAGTACGACTATTTATCAGTATTTTCAGTGAATCGGATATATACAGAATGACCAGTGTAATTCAATTCAACAATGATATTAATGAATCAATTATCGGTTATCTCATCTTTTGGCAATGGAATTGCATTTCTTTTCCCCAAATATTTCTTCCTCACAAGTAGGGGGTGTGCAATATTGAAAAAAATAAATTATATCTTTATTTATTTTTTTCCAATAACAATAATTAAACAACATTTTGCTTAGTGTGTTTTACCTTGGCTGGTTTGGGCCTGTCATGGATAAATAAACATTACAATAAAAATGCCAGTAGATGGCAGCAAGTCCCTGTCGTAATTAGTGATTCATTGAATCATTCATTCAAATAATTTGTTCAAAACAGCTGATTTATTTAGAAATGAAGCAAGTGTCTGAATGGATTACTGAATCACTGACTCAAATTATTTGATTAAAAACAGATTCATTCAGGAACGAAATACTGCGTTGTTGCACTGAGACTGAGATGCATGAATGTTCTGCTTTTTTTTATAAATTTTTTTATTAAACAGAAAAAACCCTGAAACAACACTCAGAACTACCAAATTTTGCTATAGGTTTGATTGCATCATATAATAATTGCTGTTAATAGTGTTCATCGTCTGTTTGATTGTCTTTAATTGATTTTTTTCCGTACATTTCTGCCATATGTACATTAACTAACAGTCCCACTGATCTACTACTACGCTACTACTAAATATTGTAGAAACTTAATTTTCTGTAAAGTTGCTTTGTAGCGATTTGTATCGTGAAAAGCACTATACAAATAAAATTGAATTGAATTGAAAAAAGCAGACAATATTGTGTCTAAAATGTAACTCGCTCAAAATTAACTGTCCCTCTTGCTTATGTGATAATACTTAACTATATCATAAACATAAAAAAACAAAAACCCATTCAGGGATATTTTCTGCTTTCATAACTTGAATGAAAGGGGCAATGCTTTTGGACTTTGTTTTTTGCAAAGTGAGTGACATACACAATAATGTCAACTCGAAAGTCGTTAAAACAATAATTACGATATTATCGTAGATGATAAATATCGCACGCCCCTACTCACAAATGCTAAATATACAAATGAAACTATTAAAGGAGCCTGAAAGCAACATCTCCCACTGCATGATAGGAATTATTTATATAGCATCCAATATTGGCAAATATAAGGTTGACATAATGTACAGGGGCTCAGTGGACAGGCTTTCGGTCAATATTTACTGTCCTGCTTAATAAAGCAGCACACATCTACAAAAAGGTCATCAAACATTCAGCTGTACAAAGTACAAGAGCCCACCGAGATCTTTTCGAGCAGAGCAGATATGACAGGTGTATTGATGAACTACACTTTGAGTAATTACCTGGACTGTTAGTGTTCGGGATTTTGTCAAGGGAGGAATGGGACCAAAAGAACAAACAATCAAGGCTTATTTGCTACCAGGAGACACTGATTATCTTTCTGTCTCGGTGAAGAGTTCCAGCAGGATTCTGATGAGCCATCATCAGGCTTTCTACAGGTAACAATCCAAATCAATGTTTCCTTCACATTGTATGCTATTTCTGTAGCCTCAGCTGAATAAGGTATACCATTTTACCTTCTAGTGTCATTTCAGTCATGTTTAAAAACTTCCAGGCTTAAACTGTTGATATAAAATGTCAAGAGAGCACAGTCTGGCCCGGAAGTAAAACTTCCATTCATTCCCTCCATAGAGAAATTGATTTTTAACAGTAACTGTCAATAAATCCTTCTAGACAGATCTACAGTGAGTTAAAAGTTGTTATAAGGCAGAATATAAAAACATGTTCAACAAAGAGTTAAACCAAAAAATATATAATTTTGTTACTATTTCAACTGTTTTTGTTCATACAAAGTACAATAAGCCATTGGGGCCCAACACTCTTAAAAATAAAGACTCTTTATTGGCATCTATGGTTCCTTGAAGAATCTTTAACATCTATGGAATCTTTCCATTGCACAAAAGGTTCTTTATAGTGGGAAAGGGTTCTTTAGATTATTAAAGAACTTTAATAATTGACAGACTCCATTGACTTTCCTTATATTAACAGAAAAACACTGAGAAATTCTTTATAATATCTTTTTTTTTTTTAAAGATATGGAAAAGTTTATTATTTTGGGGTAAAGTGTTTTTTCTTAATTTGAATTTTCTTTCTTAATTTTCTTTGATTTGAATTTCTTATAGAGAAAATGAATGAGAAAAATACAAGAAATTCTTGAAATCATATGTTTTTGACAAAGAGTCAGGTTTGTAATGACAAATTATGTGTGAACTGTCTATTCATCTAAGCACTTAATCTTGTCTTTGCTTTAATCTAAGTGTGCTTTTTTTTAAATCCTTAGAGAAAATGAATGAGAAAAATACAATAAATTCTTTAAATTACTGCAAATGGTTTTGAAAGAAAGTCAGGTTTGAAATGACAAATTTTGTGTGCTGTCTATTTATCTAAGTCTATTTATCTATAACTGTCTATTTATCTAAGAACTCAATATTGTACCATTTTCTCTACACTGCACACCTTTGTACCTAAACAGTCCATATTGGTACCTTAAAGGTACATATTAGTACCTAAAGTGTACATATTAATACCTAAAAGGTACAAAAATGTACCTTTTGAAAAGGTAATGCCCCAGTGACAGCTTTTGTACCTTTTTTTCTGAGAGCGTAATTTTCAAACACGTTTTGCTTTAATCAAAGTGTTTTTTAATTTAATTTTAATTATTTTAAATTCTTATAGAGAAAAATACAGTAAATTATTAAATAATTTTCATTAAATTAACACTACCTTATGCTAAAAGGTTTCTAGCCGTTTCACACTCATCTGAAAAGCCCAAAAATCTCAAGTATCACAAGGACTCGATGTAAGATAAAACGGGAACAACACATGTTGAGAAATGTATTTTAGAAGTGCTGCCTGGCCAGAGGGAATGGACCTTCATCAAGCATATGTGAACTAAAGAGCATGAGAAACACTACAGCAAAACTGCAGCCTTTCTAAATGGCATTCTTGAAGGTCATGGAAGCATTTTCAGAAACAGCTCAATACTGCCGCACTTTTAATGTCTTTCCCTCTGAGTCTCATGGGGCCGACGCATTGTTTCCCCAATCTTGGATCCTATTCAAAATGTGTGTTTTGTCAATCTACTGAGAATTCAGAGATGGCCTGAATTTAGCAGAAGACATCTGCCTGCACAAACGGACAGACTCATCTTTACAAGAATCAAATCCGCAGTGGGCTGACCTTGGGAAACTCCATTTGATGTTTGCAATACACTTGTAACGTGTGCCAGGGGACCAAAAAAAAAAACTGGGCCCGAACACAAAGCATTAACTGGGACGAGCTAACTGAGTAGGCAAGAAAAGAGGCCATTAGAAAATAATAAGGCTACTGCTGTTGGAAACGCATTAAATGAATCCGAGCAGTAAAATCATACGCGAATTAAATTCTGTAAACTCTGTGATGAGTTCTGTTTAGGAGAGAAGCTCACAAAAGGGTCAGAAAGATTAAGTGAAGTGTAACAAACAACAAAAATCAGGAATAAACTCGATCTTCCAGCTTTCAAGAGTGTTTTAAGGGTGAAATTGAAGAACCGTAGATAGATCTGTGCAACAAATTTTTCACAGACTCTATGTCACAGATAGTATACTGTCAGACTCTAATGGTGTTCTCATGAGAGCGCGTTCCAGCTAAGTGCTTACAGGTAGGGTTGGCCTTCAAAAAAATCAACCGACGCTAAAGAGCAAAGCTGGACTGGAGCATCTCAACAGATGAAGTGGTTCCTAAGAGAAGCATTCAGAACTAATATATAACCTCAATACAATCTATTGTGACTGAAGTGTCCAGACATGTATTCCCATCTCAGACTTTTTTACTTTCGCTGCTATATTTACCTTGTATTAGTATTTTACTGCTCTTGAGACAGACCTGGACAACTTCAGAGCAAATAGCTTTGCAAAATGTGTACTTGCTAGTTTTATGAAACTTACTTTAATGTTTTAGAGTGTTAGTATAAAAAAAATGATTTAAAGGGAACCAAAATATATGATTTTATGGACAAAAATGAGAATAGCTAACATAACAGCCTTAATAACAGGTTTTTAACACATAAAAGCAATATAACACTGATCTATGATATAATATATATTATATTATATTATATACCTGTAAAATTTTATTTCAAAGAGTAATTTCCATATGGACCAGTATGACTACATGGAGACAAATGTGTATATAATATAATATAATATAATATAATATAATATAATATAATATAATATAATATAATATAATATAATATAATATAATATAATATAATATAATATAATATAATATAATATAATATAATATAATATAATATAATATAATATAATATAATATAATATAATATAATATAATATAATATAATATAATATAATATAATATAATATAATATAATATAATATAATATAATATAATATAATATAATATAATATAATATAATATAATATAATATAATATAATATAATATAATACAATATACAAAACATACTGGTCTACATGGAAATTGCAATTGAAATATTATATTACTTAATATTATCTTATACATATCTATCTAATACATAACATACAGGTCTACATGTAGTAACAGTGGTCTATGAAATATTATATTATATTATATTATATTATATTATTTTCTAAATTGTTTTTCTTTTATAACTGCCTAAATCTAAATTGTCATGATTTATTGTCATCTTTGTTTTGGGCTAAAATGTATTTATTTTATGTTAGGCCCTTCTAAATGCAGTATACTGCAGTGTTCAGACCATAAATAAGATAATAATAATAATAAAGAAAATGTTATTATATTATATTATATATTTTTTATCTACGTTTGTCACAATTTATTATCATCTTATACAATTATACATACTGGTCTACGTGATAATTACTTCTTGAACTATTATATTATTTAATATTATTTCATACATAACATACACACGTCTACATGTAGTAACAGTGGTCTATGGATTATATTATATTATATTATATTATATTATATTATATTATATTTCCCAATTCCCACATATTATTTTGTAGTAAAATGCATTATTAGGGCATTATTAAAAGGACTTTATTTTCTTTAGAGGTTTGAAAAAGAGTTGTGTAACCGCATTTGCATCCTCCATAGATAAAGCGTTCACTATGTGATGTCTAAACGAGAGTCTTGCTTCATTGAATCGCAAAATTCATAGCTGCATATGATAACCCCACCAATGATGCTTGCATTTTCTCAAATATTCCCATGCTGAGTCCTGAGTAATGAAAATGGAATGTCCTTATATCCAATTTCATCTGTTTCCCCTTAGAATCTCGTATGGCGCTAATGCAAGACATAAAGGATCATAAAAGAGGAATTATTACATTAGCATTGTCATAAAACATCATCATCCACAACCAAATGCAGGGATTTGTATTAATGATAAAATTTCTCAAACTTGCACAAAAACATTCTAACCCTGCTGGACTGAGCTACTTTATAAAAACTTGTGCTTTATACATTATTCAATCTCATATTTAGGGATTTTCTTTTGTTGATTATTATTAAGTATGCGCTGCCACTCAATGTCTCCTCAGAGGAATCGTCCCTGTTCTATATCCTCTCCATAACGAAGCATCTCTGCATGCAGGTCTTTCTGTCATATTACCCACAATCATGAATTTTTATTGGCTGCAGGGTCTCTTTCCGCCTGCCCTATCTCTGCGCTGTTCGCTCGCTTCCTCCAGTCGCATTCACAATGAGCCGCTCAAAAGTGTTACCATTCCCATCATCTCTTGCACGGCAGCCCTGTGAAATCTGTGTATAACAAGCTCGATGCAGCTCGGAGAGAGAGTCCACCCGCTCATCCTCACCCTATATCTACTAAATATTGTGTCCAGAATCCTTCTTTTGCATATTTTTCACAGCTCAACTGAGAGAGCCACAAAACAGGAAGACTGCTGCTCATAAAGATGGATTGTAGAGCTACTCAGAAAAAATACAGTATCATCTTCTGAATGGTCTGCATAATAACTCTGTGCACTGGTGTTTCGCCTCACGTTGTAGTGGGTTACTGAGTTTCTATAACAAAAAAGACTAGGAAAAAGTAAATATGATGGTGGATGAAATGCACAAATGATCACCTTCAGTTCAGGTGAAGATACCGCAAATGAATCTGACACTAAAATATGCTCTGAAAGCATGTAAAAAGTTAAAGGTTAAAGTTAAAAGCCCTGGGCTACTGAAAAGATGTAATGAATGATATACAGATCTATAAGGTCCACTGTGCCTCAGAGCAAGGCACTTAACCTCTCAGACAAGTGCATGCAATGAGTAATAAGAAAAGTTAAAAGCATCTGCAAAAATAACTACTGGCTAAAAATGTATCCTGTACTGATTTCTGAGAGCTCAAATGCCATGAGCAGACTAATGAGATAAAAAAAAAATATGTATAAAAATATATGATAAAATAGATTTTATCATATTAACCAGAGGTCTTTGACCACTGAAAATGCATATTATTCAACAACCTGAATATGAAGCTGCATCGAGATCCCCATATCTCTGGGAATGAATGATGCAGTAGGGCCTTAAAAATGAAGATTCCAAAAGAAAAGTTTATTAAGAGCTAGAATCTAAAATCACATTGAGATATCTTTAATATTTCTTGAGTTACAGTCATGCAAACATTTGGGGAAAGAATAGTTACGCACTCAGAAGGTTTGTTCAATGCAGTTGTTCTGACAGAAGGAAACTAGATACATTTCTAGTTTCAACATTATTTGTAAAGCAACCCACATTTGGTTTTTGACCACTCCTGGAGCCATATTTAGATCCCAATATTTCTGGAACTGAACCATACAGGGCCTTAAATATGAAGATGCCAAAAGTAAAGTTGTCAAGACCCAATATCTAAAGGGAATTAAGATATTTTTAATACTTCTTAAGTTCCAGGCATGCAAACATTAGAGAAAAACTTGAAAAGTGCTCTTTCCCTATTTTTGAACGGTCACTATTGACTTAATGTAACAAAGACTTGTTAATATCAACAGATTTTACTAATAGACCTACCAATCTCTGTGTAAAAGTAACATAATGATGCTGAAGTCATTTCTCCTTGCCTGTAATCTGGCTCCGAATCTCAGGGGAAAATGGTCATTTTGGGCCCCCCTATACAAAATAGTAGATTACTCTGTAAATATACATCCATGATATTTCGTATTTTGGTGTTCATCTTCATGAAAATTAGGGCTGTCAAAAAAATTTAATTTTGAATATTCGTCGAATTTAAAATAAAAATCCACATTCGAATGCAAAAACATTGCATTCGAATTTTAGGTGTGCGTTAAGGAGGCAGCCTTATCAGGGGCACACGAGATGCGATGACGATGTAAGTGTCGTTGCATTTTAATGTTTTTGTTAGCCTATCCAGTTGAAGCCACTAGATGCGGCGCTGCTGCGTTGTTCATTAAAAATATTGTGGAAAAAGAGAACATCAATGCAGAGAAGATCTTGTTTACATCAAAACTGAAATCAAGATCCGTTCACACAGAACACATATTTCGCGCATTTTCTAGAGGGACATCTATTACTTAACTTAATTAATTATAATTGGTTTATAAACATTATTTTAAACATTATGCACTTTTTTCACAGATAGTCATGTTATCTTATGCTTTGAATAAACGTGTATTAGTAATATTTTGCTCGATGCGCCCTCTTGTGGCCTCAGAAGAGAAGCCAAAAGTCAAAATTATATTGGAATATAATTAGAATTTTGATCATATTTAAGTACAAAATTCAAATTTAGTTTTTCAGCCATTTTGACAGCACTAATGAAAATCAAAATAAAAAATTATATATAAACACATATATATATGTATATATATAAATAAATAAATGAAATATAGGCCTAAAAAAAATATACAACATTAAAGTTACTTTAAATTAACACTATTGTTAACTTTAATCAAATTTGATTGTTAACTTTAATCAAACCTAAAAAATAAATAAATAAAAAGATTTTTTTAAAAGCTAAACTAAATATGTGTTACCAAAAATATCTATAAATAGGGGTTCCTTGTGTCCTCTCACTTCTGGCCTGAAAAACATTGACGATAAATATTAATTAGATGACATAGCATTAGCCCAATAGACTTTGCTTATCTGCTAAAGGCAGGTAAGTGGACACTAGAAATAGTGGGAAAACCACCTGCTTGTTTGTTAAGTCTTACTGCAGCCTAAGCTGGTCAGCTGGTCTATTAGAGAGACACCTGCCTTCCGAACACCAGCTTTGGACAAAAGCGTCTGGCAAATGCATAAATGCCACACTATTAGACATGCTAGACCATTTTAAACAAAGCATCTTAGCCTGGTTCGACCTGTTCACACATGTAATCTTTCATCTTATCACAGCGTGTACAAAAACAGCAGATGATTACAAGGACAGGCCTACAGGGAGAGCACTCGATCGCTTCCCTCTCACGATATTTTCTTCAATTAGAATGTAATCTTGTGGTACGCACGTTGATTGGGAGGCTTATCAAAGACTTCCTCCTGAGAACAGATGTGTCATGCTCGTAAAGTGTCTGTAATCTGCAAGATGTCATGAGGATTTTAACCCATCTCTAGCCTCCCATTCCTTTGAGCAGAATCTATTAATTGCAGCAAGGTCAAATGATGAAGTTTTAAAGACCAAATCACCCCCTCAAGTCTATTTAGCTGGTCTATTTGATGATAGTTTAAATGTACTAGTATGGTTCGTCATCTGTGATGCAGGGATTTGAGTGATCAGTCAGCGTCTCACAAGCCATTCCTCCTATTGACCCTTAAGACCTCACAGACTGACAGCAGGACGCATTACAAACAATGAGGCAATTCGAGTCTCAGGAGACCAGGGCTTTCCCTCTGTGACTCGCTATTGGCAGGTCACTGATTGGGCGGCTTATCAACAACTTCCTCATGAGAACAGATGTGTCACGCTCTGAAAGTGTCAGTAAACTGCAAGATGACTATGAGGATTTTAACCCTCTCATTCTGATGCATGTTTTATGTTTTAAATAGAATCGAGCTATACAAACATGATCAAATTATGATTAAAACATTTTTTAAGAGAATGTAATTTATATACCACCAAATGGAACTGCAAAAATAACACTCACCCAGTCACTGGTTGGAAAAACAGATAACTCCGTCCCAAAAACATGCTATTGAATTCATGCGAAAAATTAAAATTCGCAGAAAATGTTTATAAGAAACAAATTCATTGTTAAGGTGTTTTAACTTTAACCTCTCACTTCTGACCATAACACCAATACATAATCCACAACAACTCTTCCTCCAGTGAAAAAGTCCATCCCCTGTTGTCCTCTCACATTAAAATCCACCACCATATTTGTTTAGACCTGTTTTGGATCTTTTCACTTGTAAACGGTGCTGTGAATATTTCTCTCCTGATTCAGACAAGACAACTTTTCACTGGAGAAAGCACAATTATGGATATGGGACTCATATTTTAGTTGGAAGCAACAGTCAAGACATTGATAGACTGGAGTCATATGGATTATTGTGATGTTTTCATCAGCTGTTTGGACTCATTCTGACGGCACCCATTCACTGCAGAGGAGATCCATTCATTTGGTTTTTGACCACTCCTGGAGCCATATTTAGATCCCAATATTTCTGGAACTGAACCATACAGGGCCTTAAATATGAAGATGCCAAAAGTAAAGTTGTCAAGACCCAATATCTAAAGGGAATTAAGATATTTTTAATACTTCTTAAGTTCCAGGCATGCAAACATTAGAGAAAAACTTGAAAAGTGCTCTTTCCCTATTTTTGAACGGTCACTATTGACTTAATGTAACAAAGACTTGTTAATATCAACAGATTTTACTAATAGACCTACCAATCTCTGTGTAAAAGTAACATAATGATGCTGAAGTCATTTCTCCTTCCCTGTAATCTGGCTCCGAATCTCAGGGGAAAATGGTCATTTTGGGCCCCCCTTTACAAAATAGTAGATTACTGAATATTCGTCGAATTTAAAATAAAAATCCACATTCGAATGCAAAAACATTGCATTCGAATTTTAGGTGTGCGTTAAGGAGGCAGCCTTATCAGGGGCACACGAGATGCGATGACGATGTAAGTGTCGTTGCATTTTAATGTTTTTGTTAGCCTATCCAGTTGAAGCCACTAGATGCGGCGCTGCTGCGTTGTTCATTAAAAATATTGCGGAAAAAGAGAACATCAATGCAGAGAAGATCTTGTTTACATCAAAACTGAAATCAAGATCCGTTCACACAGAACACATATTTCGCGCATTTTCTAGAGGGACATCTATTACTTAACTTAATTAATTATAATTGGTTTATAAACATTATTTTAAACATTATGCACTTTTTTCACAGATAGTCATGTTATCTTATGCTTTGAATAAACGTGTATTAGTAATATTTTGCTCGATGCGCCCTCTTGTGGCCTCAGAAGAGAAGCCAAAAGTCAAAATTATATTGGAATATAATTAGAATTTTGATCATATTTAAGTACAAAATTCAAATTTAGTTTTTCAGCCATTTTGACAGCACTAATGAAAATCAAAATAAAAAATTATATATAAACACATATATATATGTATATATATAAATAAATAAATGAAATATAGGCCTAAAAAAAATATACAACATTAAAGTTACTTTAAATTAACACTATTGTTAACTTTAATCAAATTTGATTGTTAACTTTAATCAAACCTAAAAAATAAATAAATAAAAAGATTTTTTTAAAAGCTAAACTAAATATGTGTTACCAAAAATATCTATAAATAGGGGTTCCTTGTGTCCTCTCACTTCTGGCCTGAAAAACATTGACGATAAATATTAATTAGATGACATAGCATTAGCCCAATAGACTTTGCTTATCTGCTAAAGGCAGGTAAGTGGACACTAGAAATAGTGGGAAAACCACCTGCTTGTTTGTTAAGTCTTACTGCAGCCTAAGCTGGTCAGCTGGTCTATTAGAGAGACACCTGCCTTCCGAAAACACCAGCTTTGGACAAAAGCGTCTGGCAAACGCATAAATGCCACACTATTAGACATGCTAGACCATTTTAAACAAAGCATCTTAGCCTGGTTCGACCTGTTCACACATGTAATCTTTCATCTTATCACAGCGTGTACAAAAACAGCAGATGATTACAAGGACAGGCCTACAGGGAGAGCACTCGATCGCTTCCCTCTCACGATATTTTCTTCAATTAGAATGTAATCTTGTGGTACGCACGTTGATTGGGAGGCTTATCAAAGACTTCCTCCTGAGAACAGATGTGTCATGCTCGTAAAGTGTCTGTAATCTGCAAGATGTCATGAGGATTTTAACCCATCTCTAGCCTCCCATTCCTTTGAGCAGAATCTATTAATTGCAGCAAGGTCAAATGATGAAGTTTTAAAGACCAAATCACCCCCTCAAGTCTATTTAGCTGGTCTATTTGATGATAGTTTAAATGTACTAGTATGGTTCGTCATCTGTGATGCAGGGATTTGAGTGATCAGTCAGCGTCTCACAAGCCATTCCTCCTATTGACCCTTAAGACCTCACAGACTGACAGCAGGACGCATTACAAACAATGAGGCAATTCGAGTCTCAGGAGACCAGGGCTTTCCCTCTGTGACTCGCTATTGGCAGGTCACTGATTGGGCGGCTTATCAACAACTTCCTCATGAGAACAGATGTGTCACGCTCTGAAAGTGTCAGTAAACTGCAAGATGACTATGAGGATTTTAACCCTCTCATTCTGATGCATGTTTTATGTTTTAAATAGAATCGAGCTATACAAACATGATCAAATTATGATTAAAACATTTTTTAAGAGAATGTAATTTATATACCACCAAATGGAACTGCAAAAATAACACTCACCCAGTCACTGGTTGGAAAAACAGATAACTCCGTCCCAAAAACATGCTATTGAATTCATGCGAAAAATTAAAATTCGCAGAAAATGTTTATAAGAAACAAATTCATTGTTAAGGTGTTTTAACTTTAACCTCTCACTTCTGACCATAACACCAATACATAATCCACAACAACTCTTCCTCCAGTGAAAAAGTCCATCCCCTGTTGTCCTCTCACATTAAAATCCACCACCATATTTGTTTAGACCTGTTTTGGATCTTTTCACTTGTAAACGGTGCTGTGAATATTTCTCTCCTGATTCAGACAAGACAACTTTTCACTGGAGAAAGCACAATTATGGATATGGGACTCATATTTTAGTTGGAAGCAACAGTCAAGACATTGATAGACTGGAGTCATATGGATTATTGTGATGTTTTCATCAGCTGTTTGGACTCATTCTGACGGCACCCATTCACTGCAGAGGAGATCCATTGGTGAGAAAGTGCTGTAATGCTAAATTTCTCCAAATCTGTTCCCATGAAGAAACAAACTCATCTATATCTCTAATGGCCTGGCTTTCTTTCTTTTTTAATGAAACAGAAAATGAAAGTAACTTTTATTCAATAATCAATAATAAATCACATTTATTTAATAATCAACATGTGTGCTCCATGATGCATTGCTGGTTTTTAATGTTTTAAAGTAAGTTAGTATTCAGCAAAATCAACTCACAAATGTTTGTCTCTCATCTCTTTATATTCAGCTGAAATAAGGGTAACACTTTAGAATACTGTTCCATCGTTAATGAATAACTACACAGGAACAAACGACTAATGCACTTTTAACATTGTAGTAACTACTATTAGCTTACAATTTACTTGTAATAGTGCTCAGCTGAAACTGGTAGTTCACTATTAGCTAATCAAGAACTACTATTTTTATATATATCTTGGAGAACTCCTACTGTATACAGGTTCATAATTAATATGAATTCTAAAGTAAAGATCATGGTAACCCATTACTGACTCAAGTACTATCAAATCATCCTTAAGGAACTGCTAATTTACTTGGATCAGTATTCTAAAGTGAAAAGCATCATAACTCCCTAATATTGACTGATGTCATTGTAAGCTTTTGAGATATATGAAAGGTTTTGTATAGTAATGACTCAAGTGATACTACATCCTTCTGAAGAAACTACTAATTATTTGGATCAGTATTCTAAAATGAAGATCACGGTAACCCACTAGTAATGATTTAAGTGTTGAAGTACCTGAATAACTACTATCCAATACTTTACAGAGCCTTCAAAAGCTTACAATGATTTCAGTCATTACTAGGGAGTTATCATGATCTTCACTTTAGAATAGCGATCCAAATAATTAGTAATTCTGTCACGAATCCTGTCCATGGACTTCCGTCCGATTGCCACCAGAGGTCACCCTTCCGTTACATTGACTCTCACACTACACAAACTGTTGCATGTCATCCCAGACTACATTTCCCATCATCCATTGCACTGATTGCACACAGCTGTAACCAATCACACACACACTATATTACACCCACTCAGATCCTTCTCAAACTGCCGAGTATTGTCTAGCGTTTATTGCTCTCCAAGTGATAGCTACATTACGGAGCCATTCCGAGTTTTCTGAGTCAAAGTCTAGTTTAATTCTGTTTATTGCCTTAGTCATTCGTGTCTTGATCCTAGCCTGTGTATCTCGTTTCTGTATGATCTCTGGCTGCCCTGAAGTATATCGCCTGTCTTGGATTACCCCTCTCGTCTCGCCCTGTTCGTACCCTGTTTACCCCTCGCCTGGACCATCGCCTGTGTTTCGGATTACTCTTCAGTCTTGCCCTCTATATACCTGTCTGCCATTGTCCGACTCTTGCCTGTGTTGACCGTGTCTTTAAATAAAGCCTTGCAGATGGATCCGCACGTCTCTCGTCTCGTTCGCCCCGTAACAAATTCCTTCTGAAGAATTTGGTCATTCTTGAGTCATTACTAGTGGGTTACCATGACCACTTTAGAATTAATTATACATTATGTATTATTCATATTAATTATGAACCTGTATACAGTCGTTCTTAGTAGTTCTTAAGGACGTATGAAAAAATAGTTGTTACTGATTAGCTAATAGTGAACTACCACATTCGAATAAGCACTATTACTTACTCATTTATTTATTAAGAGTTTCTTGTTAGATACTAGTAGTTTCTAGAGTTCTAATATTGTATTATTCATGTGTAATGATGGAACAGTATTCTAAAGTGTTACCGAAATAAGAAAATAATTAACATTACATTATTTGGCTCATGAGACTGAACCAATGTGAAGATAATTATGATGAGATATTGTGACAAAGATCAAAACATGAACTTTAATCTCAAATCTGGCAGGCGGAACAGTTTGGAACAATTATTACTATATTGAATATTTGACAACCTAATTCTTGTTTTTAATGTGATTAACTATGGCTTGACTTTGACTTGAGCTATTGACACTTTTTTCAGAGACTCGAGCATCACCACAACAGCAAAGAAAAACCGCAAGTGTTATTGAAAACAACTCATTTGCTATATTCTGACAAAACATTAATCATGTTAAACATGAGACTTCGTGTTACACATTGACAGCCTACTTTTCTTAAAAATTTCAAGCACACTGTAAACAACTTTTGTCATTTAAATTCCATAAATGTCATTTTAAATCCATGAACAATGACTTGGTCACATGTCTGTACTGTGATAACTGTCCAGTATTAAGTCTTTTTCTCCCTATAGTTGTATAAAGAAAGTACTGCACTCTGAGGACTGTCACTTGCTCTCTTGATTAAGTCATAGTCATAGTACTAGCTAGAAGAACGTTTTGAAATCATATGAAATGTTTTTAATTACAAATACCAGATGGCTGAATCCAAAGGATTACAAAACAAGGATTAAAAATGGCTTAATTAAAATGTTTTTAGATTGTAAATAGTATTGAAATGTGCAGAAAGTTCAACTGAATGGAATGTTCTGTTCTGTGTAAATACTGTATAAATAAGAATATATATTAAAATGCACACTGTTTTGCAGGAAGACTTTAAATAAACATTAAATGCTAACAAGACTTTGTCTGTGCAAAGTAATATCTAACTTTTCAACTACTACAATGACTATGGAAAGTCAAATGATACACACAAAAGTGCTAGAAATGAACTGTTATGTAAAGAACATGCCACGCACAGAAATTACATTACATTAATAGAAGTTCATCACATTTTTAAGCCCTTTGCAATGCTAACCCTAACCACCAATATAAATGCATCACTGTAATAATTAACCTTTTAAAATTATTTACTGTGGTAACTGGTCAACCTGGTCTCATAAAAATAGCAATCGGTATAGAGCTTAGCTCACCGAATATTTGTTTGATTAAAAAAATAAACTTTGAATTCAAGTGGGTAAAGTGTTTTAACCTCCTCAATCAAATAAATAAATTAAAAAATAATAATATAAAATTAAATCCAAGTGAATGCAATATGCTCACTTTCATATCCAAGCACTTGCGATAAAGTACCTTTTAAAATGTTTTTCCCATTTGGCATACTGCAGCTTCGTATCATTACACATTTTATCCAGTAATATGATGCAATGCTTCCGTGCAAACATTCCATTATGTGGTGAATCTTGCATGCTACATGCAACATTTAAATCACAGCTGCTCATATTTTTAACTTCCCTCTTATGCCTCTGCATCAGGCAAAAACCATTTCCGTCCCATCCAGCCTCTCATGAACCATCTAGAGAGCATGAATAAGCAATGCTATGATATGAAGGGAAGATCTGTCCCTGATTATACTAAACACAGATCCGCTTCTGGACTCACACAGCATTTACACTGTCGCTCAACAACAGCTCACTACTGTAACCAGCAACCACTACAACAACCTACCAAAATATTTAAATTTAACAATACGTACAGTGGCAAAAGAGCAGCCACAATAAACCAGTCATTAATAATCATTTTTTAAAAGTGACCTCTATTAAATTAAAACATTGCGGTCGTGTGACGGGTCGGTGGCCGGAAGGGGCTCTTACAGGGGGTTGGCCATTTTTAATGTTGGGAGCAAAGAGTTTAATAGCATTGTTGAGTATAACAGGAATACACTCGGGGAAAGAGTTAACCCACTTTTTGCTGAGTGTCAAGCACGTGTGTAATTAAAAAAACCACATGCAACGATTTTATTCATAGCAAGATTTTCTCCACTGCAATTTAAAGGGGTCATATGATGTTGCTAAAAAGAACATTATTTTGTGTATTTGGTGTTATGAAATGTGTTTATGCGGTTTAAGGTTCAAAAAACACATTATTTTCCACATACTGTGCATTATTGTTTCTCCTCTATGCCCCGCCTTTCTGAAACACGTCGATTTTCACAAAGCTCATCGGTCTGAAAAGCGAGGTGTGCTTTGATTGGCCAGCTATCTAGTGCGTTGTGATTGGCCGAATACCTCAAGCGTGTGACGGAAATGTTATGCCCCTACCATACTGTGATGCCGTGTCCGGCCGGAGCGACGAGACAAAAACATTAAAACCCATTATAAACGAGGCATTTGTTGCATCCAGTGGGGACATAATTACGGATTATAATGACTTATACTGTCTTTTTACGTTTTGCGTTGCATCGCGCCGTGTAAACATAAAACCATGTCTGCATTTGTGATCGGAGAAATGACAAAAAAGTGCTACTCTACACTGCTCAAAACTCGCGTTTGAATCGTCAGTGGCAAATCCTTTAAATGAAAACATACTTACAGTCTGTGAGTCAGAACAGCCGGCATTGTAGTCTACTCTCCCAGGATCAGGAAACAGTCCTCCATAAAATGCGCTGCACACATCTGAATATTTGGGTTGAACTGTTCTGGAACAGTGTTGTAAATACAACTTAACTACTGATTTCTAGTCGTGTCCTCTTTTGGAAGACCAAACAAACCTTGGTGAGCATAAGGGACTTCTTTAAAAATTTAAAAATCGTACCGACCTCAAACATTGTTTTGCCACAATGCATAATTAAAAATTTGAAGAATTAATTAATTACACACTGCGAACTAAGTCCTCTTTCAAAGCAGGTTCACAGCACAGAGTCCAATTGTAAACCAATTAACAGATCCAACCAGACTGGAAGGATATCTATAATATAAAAAAATAAAAAAAGACAAATTATTGCTTTACTTGGACTGAAATTGAAGTCACTGTAAGATAGCGTGGGAAGTATCAGCGTGGGATAGCTTGCATATATATAATTTTCACCTCTCAGTAAATGCAGAAGGGACCAGGCCGTCTGCGTGTATCACACTATGTACAGGGGCCTTCCCAAGGGTGGCCCTGAGACAGGAACCAGTTTGTCATCTGGTGTCCTTGTCCTACTTTAGAAACCACCCTGTTTCTGCCCACAGCCTCAAAGGAGCCCAGAGAACACGACTCCTCTCACCAAGGGTAAAAAGCTGATGATGACGTGCAAGTGAACAGCACTCATCGTGGAACATGTTCCCATTTTCACCCTGACACATTGGCAAACACACATCATCGCATCGCTAGCATCTGCTGAGTGCAAGCCCCACTGCCATCCCTCCATTTCCCACCGCTGCGGCGCACTTTCAAACATTTAACATTTGTCCTATTTGAGTTAAAGTGCAATCGTGGGATTAAACTACAGTAAGGAATGCTTCTGCTTTAAAAACGCTCCTTAGAGGAACGTTTTACTGCCCAGAGGTTAGTCTATCACACCTCTGGAGACATAATGGAGCCTTCAGTTGTGTGTCATTTAAGTATTAACTCTGCCTTAAGATGTTTCTCTTAAAGTAATGCGGCAGATACTTGACTAGCTAGAATATACTCGCTTTTTGAAGCGGTTAAATTAGTCAAGCTACCCTTTAAAGCTAGACTGCACTACACTAACAGCAAGCATTTCTACTACTCTGACAGGAGGAAAATACCTTTGTAAATGTACTAAATAAATGAGAAAATACTATTTGAGGAATCAGAGCAGTCTAAAATAACAGAAAAAGCATTACATTTAACAAATTCACATTAAATAAACCTAAAAACAATTTACACTATTGTTCAAATGTTTTGGGTTATTTGGGGAAATTTATATTTTTATTCAGCAAGAATGCATTATATTTCATCAACAATGACAGTGAAGATATTTGTAATGTTACAAAATATTTCTGTCTTAAATAAAAGCTGTTCTTTTGAACTTTCTATTAATCAAAGAATCCTGAAAAAATGAATCATGTTCCTATAAAAATATTAAGCAAGTGTTTTCAACATTGTTAAAAATAAGAAATGTTTCTTACGCAGCAAACCAGCATATTAGAATGATTTCTGAAGAATCATGTGACACTGGGGACTAAAGTAATGATACTAAACATTCAGCTTTGCATCACAGGAGTAAATGACACTTTAAAATACTGTAGAAAAACTGTAGTGATATTTCACAATAATACAGTTGTTACTGTATTTTTCCAAAAATATGTAGCTTTGGTAAGCATGAGATAAGTGACTTCTTTCAAAAACTGAGCCCAAGCTTCTGAACCATAGTCTAAACAAGATTTTTCATTTTCTAAAATGTACTTCCTTGATAGACTTTCATTTTCATTGATTCTTTGGGGGTCCATTATTCCAAACAAAATAAGGTTTGTCTTTGTAATCTTTCATCAAAATGTCACAAATCCTCTTATTTTTCAACCCCTCCAACCACCTGTCACACAGAGACCACTTTCCATACTCCAATCAATTCCTAATGCACAAAATCATCTTTATTCTCATATCCCGTTTCACTCTGAAACAAGCCACATTACCAAAATACAATAGCCTTTGCTCCATTTGCTCCTCATTTAATCTCATTAATGTCTAAGAGAAACAATGAACTTAAAGAGATCTTATATGTGATTTACTCTCTTGTGGTGTTATTTTCAAATGAGACAGACACTAACAGATCAAGGTTATCATTTAACACACCATAATCCTTTCATGTACTCAAAGCAATAGTTTAGCATCTTGTAGAGTTTAATTTACCTTTATTACATGGTTTATATTAAAAGGATTATTTTTGTGGCTCACAAGGCAGAATTAGATCAACGGTTTAAGCCAGCTCTACTGGGCTACATCCATTCCAGTTTAATCAGGTGTCCTGTAAGAGCCAATGCTCCACATGAGGCAAGCTAGTACCGTACGGCTACAAATCAATGAGCTCCACTCTGTAATTGCTCCTCAGGTTCTTCCCACAATGCAACTGCACTGAGGCAAAGAGAAAGCCGTACCGATATGGTGTTGTACAGCTAATCAACAGTGATAGATAATGCTTAATTAAAACATCATAAGTGAGCCATCGTTCGGAAAAGTAATGGTTTTGGTATCTGGCTGAATTTCTAATTCAGAGTGCGTTATGAGAGATGATATGTTAATATCCACCACCATGATGCCAGGATGTTCTGGGTGGTTGCTAGATGGTGTTTACTGTATTTTTCCAAAAAATATGTAGCTTTGGTAAGCATGAGATAAGAGACTTCTTTCAAAAACTGAGCCCAAGCTTCTGAACCATAGTCTAAACAAGATTTTTCATTTTCTAAAATTTACTTCCTTGATAGACTTTCATTTTCATTGATTCTTTGGGGGTCCATTATTCCAAACAAAATAAGGTTTGTCTTTGTAATCTTTCATCAAAATGTCACAAACCCTCTTATTTTTCAACCCCTCCAACCACCTGTCACACAGAGACCACTTTCCATACTCCAATCAATTCCTAATGCACAAAATCATCTTTATTCTCATATCCCGTTTCACTCTGAAACAAGCCACATTACCAAAATACAATAGCCTTTGCTCCATTTGCTCCTCATTTAATCTCATTAATGTCTAAGAGAAACAATGAACTTAAAGAGATCTTATATGTGATTTACTCTCTTGTGGTGTTATTTTCAAATGAGACAGACACTAACAGATCAAGGTTATCATTTAACACACCATAATCCTTTCATGTACTCAAAGCAATAGTTTAGCATCTTGTAGAGTTTAATTTACCTTTATTACATGGTTTATATTAAAAGGATTATTTTTGTGGCTCACAAGGCAGAATTAGATCAACGGTTTAAGCCAGCTCTACTGGGCTACATCCATTCCAGTTTAATCAGGTGTCCTGTAAGAGCCAATGCTCCACATGAGGCAAGCTAGTACCGTACGGCTACAAATCAATGAGCTCCACTCTGTAATTGCTCCTCAGGTTCTTCCCACAATGCAACTGCACTGAGGCAAAGAGAAAGCCATACCGATATGGTGTTGTACAGCTAATCAACAGTGATAGATAATGCTTAATTAAAACATCATAAGTGAGCCATCGTTCGGAAAAGTAATGGTTTTGGTATCTGTCTGAATTTCTAATTCAGAGTGCGTTATGAGAGATGATATGTTAATAACCGGCCGTTCCTCACTCTAGCCACTGGCATCCGCTCACTCAAGGCCACTGTGTGTGACACTGTTTTGTTGTGAAAGCGAAACTACTTTGTTAGAGCCTTCCAAAAGAGGACACGACTAGAAATCAGTGGTTAAGTTGTATTTACAACACTGTTCCAGAACAGTTCAACCCAAATATTCAGATGTGTGCAGCACATTTTATGGAGGACTGTTTCCTGATCCTGGGAGAGACTACAATGCCGGCTGTTCTGACTCACAGACTGTAAGTACGTTTTCATTTAAAGGATTTGCCACTGACGATTCAAACGTGAGTTTTGAGCAGTGTAGAGTAGCGCTTGTTTGTCATTTCTCCGATCACAAATGCAGATATGGTTTTATGTTTATGCGGCGCGATGCAACGCAACGCGTAAAAAGACAATATAAGTCATTATAATCCGTAATTATGTCCCCACTGGATGCAACAAATGCCTCGTTTATAATGGGTTTTCATGTTTTTGAATCGTCGCTCTGGCCGGACAGGGCATCACAGTATGGTAAGGGGCGTAACATTTCCGTCACACGCTTGAGGTATTCGGGCAATCACAAAGCAATGGATAGCTGGCCAATCAGAGCACACCTCACTTTTCAGACTGATGAGCTTTCTAAAAATTGACACGTTTCAGAAAGGCGGGAGAGGAGAAACAATAATGTACAGTATGTGGAAAATAATGTGTTTTTTTAACCTTAAACCGCACAAACACATTTCATTACACCAAATACACAAAATAATGTTATTTTTAACAACATCATATGACCCCTTTAAGAACAAAGTTGTTAGCACCTAACAAAGTGTCAGCAAATAACAAAGTATTAATTAAAAATATCGATATTGTTGTATTATTTATTTCACGTTGCTTATTAATAGCAGAAACAATTCCTAAATATTATTTACATATTTAAATAAATATTTTTATCATGATTATATGATTTAATTTTTATTATTACTGCATTTAAAATTGTATTTATTCAATTTTGGAAAGGTAAAATTAATTTGAAATAGCAACCAGCCAAACTAGACAAACTGAAACTCATGGCTTTTCAAACAAACTTCCATTTACAAATTTCAAAGCAGCTTATTGGATCAATTCAGACAGACGTCATATTGTGACTGCACATTACAGTGAACTTACAATCTAGTAACTAAGTCAGTATAGGAAACAGTTCTCATTAATAACTAGCTGCTTATTAGCATGTCTATTATTAACATATTGGCTGTTTATTAGTACTTATAAAGCACATATTCTGCATCCCTAATCCTACTCAATACCTAAATTTAACAAGTACCTTATAACTATTAATAAGCAGCAAATTAGGAGTTTATTGAGGCAGAAGTCATAGTTAATGGTTTGTTAATTGCGAGAATTGGACCTTAAAATAAAGTGTGACCACTAAGTCTTACTTTAAGGACAGCCAAACTAAATGCAGAGTCAGTTGCACAAACTTTACAACAAACTTTTGTTTGTCCCAATTAAAGCAAGACCTAACAAATGGTTGTGTTCTTTCTCCAATGTCCTGTGAGCCAGGGAATTTACTGTGTGTCAGAAAAACTGCAAATTCAATCAAGAAAAAAAGTAATAGCATGTCTCTTCCTAATAAAACGCGCAATTTGAGATATCATTCATGTCTGTAGCGCAAATGGTGCAAGACAAGTTATGCGGCAAAGTATAATACTTAGTTTCAGAGGTTTGTTCAAATCACTAACCCTACGTGTGAGCAATAATAACAGAGACACGTCCCTTAGCAAGCGCCACTAACAACGTTAATGATGCCCGACTGGGAGTGGAATAGCAAAATGAAAACGGGATGAACTCTGTGCGTATGTGTGAGTGATGGAAGCGGCCCTCCACCTCCTCAGCAATAACGGCCTCTTATCAGTCCTGTCGTGGAGGAGAAATGTGGATTTCATTATTTGTTGCAGTTAATGTTTGGTTCTGGTTGTTGACAGGCACAGCTGGCTGAGAGGAGATACTCAGCCAATGTCATCCCCATTAATATCACTTATTCAAGCACACGGCTGAGAGAGAGAGAGAGAGAGAGAGAGAGAGAGAGAGAGAGAGGAGAGGGGAGGAGAGGAGAGGAGAGGAGTTGGGGAACAGTGACGGAGGAGCGGAGAGACGAGAGGAAAGGGGAGCAAGACAGAAGGCTACCTACGCTGAAACCTTGACTGATGCTTTTTTACACAGACTGAGAAACGCCTCAGAGAGGTAACAGCACCGCCACGGGTGACACAGAGGCTTGACAGCATTTCCTGTTTTCTGAGAATAGACGTGCAGTAACAAAGCACTGCAGACCACGAACTATGACGGCACATCAATGAGAAATAAAGATCTGACACATATCCAAGTTGTTTAGACTACTTTGTCCATTCATCACTAAAATAAAATAAAATTTAATTTAATTTAATTTAATTTAATAAAATAAAAAAAATAATAATAATAATAAAATATGGACACTTGGAAATGCCAAAAACTAAACTAAAACACATTTCATGACCCAAAAAAGTAGAAAAGGCTCAAATAAAATAAAAATTTAGTTTTTGTTTTAGATATACACTTGAAACCTTTACAGCACCTGCAATAAACATAAACAATGCAATGTGCTGAAAAATATAATGTGAGAATATAATGTGAGAAAGTCACAGTTAATAAATAAAGATACAAATGTGAGATGAGATGCAATTATGCCAAACTCAACTTTGAGACATAAAAGCAAAAAAACAAGACATAAAGAGATGCAGTTATGAGAAATAAACATGCAGTTTTGAGACAAAAAACCGCAGTTATTTAAAAGTGTGAGATATAAAACTTGTGAATGTGAGAAATAAAGGCACAATCACAAGAAATAAAATGGTTTGAAATTAGATTCATCCTCACAGTTCCTTAATGATTCTATTAATGATAACATTTTTATTTTATTTTTTATTTTTTTATTTTATTATCTTATTTTTATTGATTGATTTATTGATTGATTGAAAGAAATTAACTGATCAACAGTAACAATATTGATCAAAAGTAAATATATTTATAAAGTTACAAAATATTTCTATTTCAACTGATTGCAGTTATTTTTATACTTTCTATTCAAATAATCCCAAAAAAAAATTTTTCCACAAACATATATATATAGTTTCAAAATAATTTAAAAAAAATCTTTCCAAACCTTTTATGTACTGAGTGAAAAGAGAGGACATTGCAATAAAAAGCTTGTTAGCGTATTATTTCTCATTCAGTTAAATCTGTGGCGCTGTAGATTTATCAATGCAGTATTTCAGTACAGTCTTCCGTTCACTCCATGGAAGAATGCAAACGTTCAAGAACTGTTAACAGAACCAAACATCATGAAAATCATTTAGTTCCAATATTTGTTTTGAAACATGCAACCGATTCAGAATAAGAACCCTAGTTGGCACTGAGGTCACGGCACAAACACACACAATCAATCACGCTTAATGCAAAATCAGCATAGCTGACTCATTTGCTCAAAGGAGGTTAATAGAGGAAGAGTGCTGGAGGGGAAAATGAAAGGCTGATTGTCTTGTCACAGGTGACGGTAACGGCACAGTCTTGCTGACAAAGCCATGCAGCTCTCAGAGAGTGAGCGCGCTGGAGGAGCGGTGACCTCTCACACCACAGTACTCATGGGAAATACACACTGTCATCTGGCCATCTCTTCTTCATCACATTCAGTCTAATCTTTCTCACAACCACAAAGTGTTCACACACTAACACACAAACACCTGAGACACTGAGACTGCTCCAATTACTGCTCCTCAGACCTGCCCTGAATCTCAAACCAAACCAGCATAACTTTCTGTCTTCTGTGGAACACAAAAAGTGCAGATATTTCAGCTATTTACTGAAAAAGAAAGGTCGCTTGAGGCCACCAACAGGAGAAGATTCTCATTCAGATTAAAAAAATAAAATAAATTAAATTTTGAACAAAATGAGGGTAAATAAGATTAAATAGTGTCAAAACTGCATTCTTTCCACTTTTTAGCAGAGACACAAGCACAGCAGCATCCAAAACACATGAAGATGACCAAGGTATCAATGTGCACACACTGTCCTGAGGACTTCAGGAAGTGAAACTGATCTCTGAAAGATCTCCTGAAAATACTGCAGTGGCCTCACGGTAAGTCTGTGAGCAGAAACACAATCATTTATAATGCAATTTAAGTCATTTATACTGCAGACCAACAAAAACTGAATTAGTTTCCACGACAGATGAGCATCATAACAACCTGTGTCAGCTACAGCACACACATGCATTTGCACAAGTCCATGACAGCTGGTATAAAGTAGTTTACCTGGGCCTGGAGGGCAACAGACTAATCACAAGCTCTCTGAATGTTATTTGCACAGGTAATACCTCCAGGAATATTCCCGCTGTTGTAAGGACTTTGTATCAATGAGATATTACGGCGAGGTGATACGCCGCTCAAGGTCGCTGAGGCACAGCTTCCCGCAGGGGCATTTGGGGGAAATGTGGGTAATATGTTCAGTGACAAGAGAATGTGATAAGACTACCGGTTTCTCGCCTTGTTAGATGGAAGGGTAAACTAGAACCAAAGTTGTTTTGCATTGTTTTCTTTTTGATGTGACCAAATTATATTTCAAGCTAGAACTAAAAATGCTGTATACCTGCTTTCCTGTGACGCTCAAGCACTCAAAGCTATAAACTTCTTTTTTTTAATGGAAAAACTTTTTCCAACTTTGTCAGAGGTGGCATTTAGTAGCAGAACTAGAATATTTTTGAACCACTGCATTTAATTGAACTGGCCAGCCATTTCATCCCACGCTTTTTTTGACCCAATTAAAATGAGGAAACTATTTGTTCAGATGTCTAGAAATCGATATCCTCCTCTGCTTTGATTCCCGGATCTTTCCTCACTTTCACAGCCTATCAATTACATTTTAATCATTTAAAGTTTTCTTATCTGTTATAGAAATGTCAGAACTTTCCCATTGGATGCACACTGGTATGCAGTATTGAAAACTGCGTCTATATTTATGCCAAATGTAAAAAGTGCATTACAGGGCCTTCAAAAAATAAAGACAAAACACTGTGGCATCAAATCTATTGATATTTATCTGGTCTGTATTCGGCGCTTCAGGGGAGCTGGCGGGGAACCTAACGAATGCTCCTGAATCTGATATAGTCGACAAGACAACAATATCTGGCGTATCAGATAAGCAGTAAGAGGGGTCTGTGTGATGCCAAACTGTATTGATTCATGACTAACACCGATGTGAAGCCAGCTAACTGCCGTCCACCTGAATACTCCTCTGCAATCATAAACAAAAACAGAGGCTAAGTCATGCAAAATCTGCTTCAAAATCTTGTGAGCTGTCTCGCTGACTACCGCCTACACAGGTACCTTCCTAACAGTCATGAAATCTCATAAGTGATCCTCTAAAAAAAGACACTCAAATTGCATTCCAAAAGAAAGACTTGTGTTTGATGTCAGCAAAGCGTATAACTTTAAAGACTGTAAAAATGATAAACACCTGTTAATTTGTTTAATGGCAAATTAATACTCTATCTATACAATGAAAAGAAATGTAATCCACATTGTACTGTAATAATATGAAGGAATTTTCCAGATTTATTTACAGTAGTCAACATTTGAAGTGGATCAAAAAAGTTTATCAAAGTTGTCCTAAGACAAATTTAATGCATTTTGGTTTTAGGTTTTAGGACAACTTTGATGAAAGGTTTTGATTCACTTCAAATGTTGACTAGTATATTTTTATTTATTTATTTTTTACAGGTGTTTTACCTGTATTTTGAATTTGTGTGTGTGTGTGTGTGTGTGTGTGTGTGTGTGTGTGTGTGTGTGTGTGTGTGTGTGTGTGTGTGTAATTTTACCATTTTTAAAAAAAACTGTTAAATGTACAGTTTCTAGAAATAAGTCATGTTGCATCTTATGCTGTAAACAAATGTTCATCATCATGACTTTCTCTTTACCACCTGTGTTTTTAAGGTGGTTATCAGTATATTATAAAGGTAAAAAAATATATATAATTTAGTATTTTGATGTTAACTCAGTTAATAAATACAATAAAGTCCAGAGTTTTTTTACTGTGATTTTAAACCTATCTGTAAAATGTTGTAAAACGTTTATCATAAATTTCACTATTTTTTTTGTGAACCTAATAAGCATAAAAATACAAAGTGTACAATGTGTACAAATATCTATTTACCTAGGGTGACCATACGTGCCATTTTCCCAGGACGGGTCCTGGCCAGGATTTCTATATTGCCTAAAATATCTAGGTTTTGGCTTTGTTTGCGTGTGCAGACCGATCGGTGTATGACATCAAAATACCATACAGACGGTTCCTTATGCTTTCAAAATGCTCTCGAGGTATTTTGATGTCATACACCGATCGATCTGCACACGCAAACAAAGTCAAAACCGAGATATTTTGAGCAATATAGAAATCCTGGCCAGGACGCGTCCTGGGAAAATGGCACGTATGGTCACCCTAATTTACCTTTAACTATTTTTATACAGTATTGTTACAAGTTGCTATGGCTACTTATAATGAAAGTTACCTCCGTTTTTGGAGCCGAAAGTTAAGGTTATCCACTTACTTATCCTTTAACATTCCCAGGTATGTCACATAACCTGCTTTCTGGAATACCCCCCAGGTCCTGAAGTATAACTCTGTGTCATTTAGACCAATCAGACACACATTTGTTCATTAGATTTAACAAGTCAATTATTCATTAGATTAACAAATAATCACAGACCCCTCACCCAATAAACATACTGGGTGCCAGCATGTCTGGGAACGACCCCAGGCCTATGGTTACCATGGCAACCAGGACCCCTCAGCCAGATCAGATAAACTTTTACGACCTAAAAGTATGTAGAGAGATTCTTCCTCCTACTCCGTTCTCTCTGAAACAGACGCATACTGCTATAGGAAATGACTTCTTACATTAATTCATAGGAAACCCTTTCTTTGAATGAACACACATATACTTCAAGTTCCGCCCAGGTCTCTTCTGCTAAATCTTCTGCCAAATTTTCTGATTGCGGCCCATGTAGAGAGCCTGAGCTGGTGCGGGCGTGCCCGGTGGACTCCAACACATAGCCTTTCAGTCAGCAGTTCTGTTAGATTCTGAGAAGACGAGGATGTGAGCTAGAACGCTTCTCCAACCCGTAAGTCTGCACCAGGCTTCGGCCTTGTCTTTACATTCACCAACGATCCTTGGATCTCAGCTGACGTCTCTCTTAGCTCTTCATCATCTTCATCTGGGAGAAAACTCTCCCGACCACCACAGAGTCAGAATAACATCTTATGAGTGATTGTTTGTTTGTTTGTTAAACTAGTTTGTGTTAGTGTTTAGTTAATAAAACTCTTGTGCACAAATTACATGAGTTTCTGATTCTGCCTTAAAAATTAATGTCCCTTTACGATTTTGATCCTTGCTACATGCTCTAATGCATTAATACTGTATGAAAGTATTTTCTGTGGCCACGAAAATATCCTTTCTAAGAGTTTATATGAAATTACACTAAATGTTCGCTGGACGAACAGATTAGTTGAGGGCAATTTAATTATGCTACAGTTACTACTGGCAGCTGATATAAATAACTATAATTATTTATATACATTTCCCTTTTGAGCTAATTTGCTACAACTCACTGACAGTGATTTGACTGCAATGGTAACCAATTAATATTCTCACATAATCTTCACTAGATGCGAATAATGACTAACATTTCACAAAAAGCTACTGTATGGCATCAGAAGGCTTGGAATATAGCGAATGACTAGTTTTAATATATTATAGTACATTTATTTCATTTTTTGAAAGAGTTTGAAAGCTCTGAATACATTGTACTTGCATAGAAAAAAAATCAAGTAAAGAATTTTTCCCTTTGAGTTCCACAGAAAAAAGTCACAGGTTTTCAATCACATGAATGAATAACAGAACAGCCATTTTTGGGTGAAGCAGTCCTCTAAAATGCCTACCTTGTGGAATAGCTTTTGTGTTGAGAGAGAACCTATGACGCCTTAATATGCTGTTTCTGCTCACTAGGTTTTGCAACAAAGCATTTGTGATGGTATTCACTTGAACTTTCAAAGAGAAATTAAGCATTATAATATGGATGTGAATGATTAACACCATAGTAATGGCAAGGTCAGCCAAGTTTAATAACACATTCACTGGTGTAGGTGTGATAATTGTACAGCTGGTGTGAATCTTGATTGTCTAACTAGCACAGGTCAAGACGGCTGTAGGTTAATCCTGGACATCTGTCTGACATAAGCATTAGAACAATCCTCCAAATCATTGCACAGAACATGGAATACAATGTCATTAGCAAAAAACTACTACATTTCGAACCATGAAACATCATTATACAAGTAATTATTTAGACCCCAAAATAAGCTACCTCAAGTGGCCTCTCCACATTCACAGGATATTAGACAAATAAAATATGGTTTTAAGCATTCATCTCAAGATTAAAAGGTAGAGTGTTTTTTTAATAATTAACAAATGTTCAATGTGCAAATAACTTGATTTTTAGATACGTGAAAATGGATGAGTCATAAATTTAAGTTAATTGCATTTATATGAATAATTTTTCTGTTTATCTGAAGTTCAGCCTGTCCATATTCATAATTTGCATGAAAAAAAAAGAATAGAGTTCGCTGACAGTTTAATGACAAATAAACGAACTTTTGTAACTCTGGAAATGTTAATATTTTCATTGGCCTCATGTATTATGCCCATTTGGTGAAGGCCCAGAAATGAAATTAAACTGTAAATCGGCTTTACAATGTAATAAAATGAAAAAATAAAAACAAAAAGTTGTTATTGTGACCACTGTAGCTAAGTTATATTTTTGTTTTCATTTTCAAATGCAATTACAGCAAGAAAAAGCTGTTTTTTTAACTAATATTTTAAAATGTCTAATAATATCGGTTTCTCATTCTTTGCTCGTGGGCCCTTGTGCATTCTAGCAAGAAAACACAATCTAAGGTCAAAATGTAACCGAAGGCATATGCACATTATTTGCACTAATATTCATTCCCAGTGGGTTGTGCACTGACAACAGATCAAATAAAGATTAGCAAATTCGCAGAAACGATTAGGACAAAATAAAGCAATCACACAAATTATGCTGTAGGGAATTGGGACAAATGTGCGGTGGCATTCGTAAATATTCTGCAGTGCCGATTAGCCTACAGCCAAGCTTGTTTATGCACATTATAGACACTGTTTGTGACAAGATAAATGTTTAACAACCATTGTGAATTTATGGTGCGTAAAACACACATTTAATAAAATGTCTAATAATATCGGTTTCTCATACTTTGCTCGTGGGCCCTTGTGCATTCTAGCAAGAAAACAATCTAAGGTCAAAATGTAACCGAAGGCATATGCACATTATTTGCACTAATATTCATTCCCAGTGGGTTGTGCACTGACAACAGATCAAATAAAGATTAGCAAATTCGCAGAAACGATTAGGACAAAATAAAGCAATCACACAAATTATGCTGTAGGGAATTGGGACAAATGTGCGGTGGCATTCGTAAATATTCTGCAGTGCCGATTAGCCTACAGCCAAGCTTGTTTATGCACATTATAGACACTGTTTGTGACAAGATAAATGTTTAACAACCATTGTGAATTTATGGTGCGTAAAACACACATTTAATAAACATGCCAGGAGAAAATTCCAAAATTAGACTGTCCCTGATTCAACCAGAGGATTGGAGGGGTGTCAAAATAAATGAGACATCCTCACCGAGCTGCAGTTGGCCAGTTCTCAAGACCTTTAACTGCACCATTCCATCAGAGCTGACAATGCTGATTCAGTCTAGCAGATGGGCCTCTTATAGATCACATTCCTCAAGTGCTGTCGACTTTTATCTCTAACTAGACCACAGGAGAGAGGGTAGAATGTATATAAAGAGATCATTCTGTTCGTTAAACAGGATGTGACATCATACTCAACATCAAAGCTCACAAGATACTAAAAGTGAAGAAGATCCAGCCAGGGGTTGCACTGTGTTTTTAAAAGTACACTCTTAAAAATAAAGGTGCTTCAAAAGGTTCTTCAAGCGATGCCATAGAAGAACCATTTTTGGTTCCACAAAGAACCATTTAGTCAAAGGTTCTTTAAAGAACCATCTCTTTCTTACCTTTTTATAATCTGAAGAACCTTCTTTCGCCACAAAGAACCTTTTGTGAAACAGAAAGGTTCTTCAGATGTTAAAGGTCCTTGATGGAACCATTTAGACAAAAAGATTCTTCTATGGCATCGTGAAGCACCTTTATTTTTAAGAGTGTACTGGGTGCATCACGAGAAGTATATAAATAGTCATAGTTAATAATGAAAAAAAATGTTAACACCTATAAATGAATGTGTCATGGAGAAACAAAGTAATAATTGCCTCTCTCGCATGTCATTAGCACGAATCTCTCACCTCCACAGAAGAAAAATCATCAGTAGCACCCAGACTCTGTTTATTAGTCAAGCTATGGTGCCTCTGTGGTGTCTCTTAAAGAAATAGTTCACCTGAAAATGAATTTTTGCTGAAATTGGACATCTGAGATATAGATGTGTTTGTTTCTTCATCAGAATGGATTTGGAGAAATGTAGCATTATGTTGCTTGTTGACCAATGGATCCTCTGTAGTGAGTCCGAACAGCTGATAAAAACATCACAATAATCCACACGTAATCGAGTCTAGTCCATCAATTAATGTCTTGTGAAACCAAAAGCTGCATGTTTGTAATAAACACGTTTTCAATTTCAAACCATTGCTTCCGGTTATCAATAGAGTCCTCTATTGATAATATTACTCTAGTTAAAAATCTGAATCAGGAGAGAAATATGCACAGATCAAACCTCATTTACGTGCAAAAACAGGCCTAAACAAATATGTCAGTGGATTTTGCTTTGAGGGGACAACAGAGAATGGACTTTTCTCTGGAGGAAGCATTATTATGGATTATGGACTGTTATTTTGGCTAGAGTTAAAAATTTAACTTAATGATGAATTTGTTTCTTACAAACACACAGAGTTTCACTTCACAACATGTTAACAGATAGACTGGAGTAATATGGATTACTTGTGGATTATTGTGACGTATTTATCAGCTGTTTGGACTCACTGCAGAGGATTCATTGGTGAGCAGATGATATAATGCTAAGATTTCTCCAAATGTGTTTTGATAAAGAAAGAAACTCATCTACATCTTGGATGGCCTGAGGGTGAGTCCATTTTCAGTTTAGACTTTCATAAAATTATTAATATATTCATGTTAATAACTGGCTAAATTTTGTCTGAAGTTACTTGATATTGACGTTGTGTTTTCAGAAGCGTTGCATCAAATCAATATTACACTCGTAATTGCGCTGAAAACCAGCATTTTGGCTTGTGATGATGCTTAAAAGGATTAGTTCACCAAAAAATGAAAATTAGCCCATGTTTTACTCACCCTCAAGGCATCCTAGGTGTATATGACTTTCTTCTTTCAGATGAATCCAATCAGAGTTATATAAAAAATTGTCCTGGCTCTTCCAAGCGTTATCATTGCAGTGGGTGGGTGTTTTTTCAACAGTCCACAAGGTGTCAAATAAAGCGCGGGCATCCATAATAAAACGTGCCTCACACAGCTCCGGGGAGTGAATAAAGGCCTTCTGTAGTAAATCCATGTATAGAAAAATATCTATATTTTCAACGTAATAAACACTTTTCTATCACTTCCACTATCTGTCGTTTAAAACACAGGCTAATTTTCATTTTTGGGTGAACTAACCCTATAAGTGTTGACATATCCAATCGCCTGTGGTGTATTTTTGTCTTTTCTGTGTTGTGTGAAATGCATGCTACTAATGATAGATGTGGCAAATCACCACCAGAAATATAATCATAATGATGTTCTAGGTATCATAATATTTGTCACTAAAGATGTGAAATGGCTGTTATTGTATGAGTATCTTAAGAAGCTCCCTGCAGAGGCAGCCGACACCAGCTGTGCAGCACTGAGCACTGACTCTAGTTATGGCATTTTAATGCTTTAATGCACTGCTTTGAATCCATCCAGCCATGCATAGCAAATAAGCAGTGGAATACAATTACCTCCAGTTTGGAGGCTTTTCTTTCATCTTTCACGTATATCTGATTGTATCACTCAAAGGTCAAGCGGGTCTTTGCTTGAATATAAAACATTTAGCTTTTTTGTAATGTTCAGTAGTTTTATTTCCCATTAACATGACTGGAGGACAAGCAAAGGGGAGAATTCAAAGTCATCCACAATTTAGCATCCCACACAAATTTAATTTCAGCATTTGACGCTTCTCTCTTCATCATAAACCCAATCACCTTCTGACCCCAGGGGTCCCAATCATCTTGGGATTGTTCGCTAACTGCTCCTCGTGCAGACATTTTGAAACATTTAAGATGATGACAAACAGGCCAAATCTGAATAATCTTTTCTCACATTTTCTAAAAGAAAACTTACAAAAATCCAACAATTATTATTACTGACTTCTATTGAGCATGATTAAAGGGGTCATATGATGTTGCTATAAAGAACATTATTTTGTGTATTTGGTGTAATGAAATGTGTTTGTGCGGTTTAAAGTTCAAAAAACACATTATTTTCCACATATTGTACATTATTGTTTCTCCTCTATGCCCCGCCTTTCTGAAATGCGTCAATTTTTACAGTGCTCTGATTGGCCAGCTATCCAGTGCGTTGTGATTGGCCGAATACCTCAAGCGTGTGACAGAAATGTTACGCCCTTACCATACTGTGATGCCGTGTCCCGGAGCGACAAGACAAAACCAATAAAACCCATTACAAATGAGGCATTTGTTGCATCCAGTGGGGACATAATTACGGATTATAATGACTTATACTGTATTTTTACGCGTTGCGTTGCATCATGCCGCGTAAACATAAAACCATGTCTGCATTTGTGATTGGAGAAATGACAAACAACAAGCGCTACTCTACACTGCTCAAAACTCGCGTTTGAATCATCAGTGGCAAATTCTTTAAATATGAAAACGTACTTACAGTCTGTGAGTCAGAACAGCTAGCATTGTAGTCTACTCTCCCAGGATCAGGAAACAGTCCTCCATAAAATGCGCTGGACACATCTGAATATTTGGGTTGAACTGTTCTGGAACAGTGTTGTAAATACAACTTAACCACTGATTTCTAGTCGTGTCCTCTTTTGGAAGACCAAACAAAGTAGTTTTGCTTTCACAACGAAACACAGCATCACACACGGCGGGCTAGTGTGATCGGAGGCCGGAGGTCCGCGTGCTAGAGTAATTCGCTTGTCAAAAACCTTGTTAACTCCACTTGAGCTTGATTTTCATATAATGTTAAGTGCAAGTGTCTGATACAATACCAACACTAGGTGCAAATAGCTATAGATTCTATTTACACTGTTAAAAAAGGATTTTCTGCTATTTATACAACTTAATGCAAATAGTGGCAAATATCTGCACCTCGGTATTGTAGTTCATTATAAAACAGTATGCAATAATAACATATTAAGTGTAAATTATCATTTTAATTCAAATTATTAAATGGATGCCCCCTTATTGGGACAATAAAGCCCTCCTAACATCTACCCTTACCCTACCTGATACTTTTATTTTCAACGTTTTGATTATTTTCTTAATTGTTATGTAAAGTAAATGCCTTTCTGATGTAATATGAGATTTAAAAGGGAGGACCAAAAGTTCGGCAAAAGGTGGGTTCAAACTCGGGTTGATCGCGTCAAAAAGACTGCAGTACACGCTATACTATCTGTGGCACTGGAGCTGATGTTTGACAGCCGTCTTTTGTAGGGTTGACTAGCCCAATCACATGTTGGTGGGCGGAGTTAGCACAAATAGTCTCTGCAAACGAGGGCTATTTGCACTTAGTGTAAATAGACATTCCGTAAAAGTATATATTCTCTGTGTGAGTGCATTAGTTTTCTTATATAATGATTACAAGTGCATATGGATATATGCTGAAATGCACTATATATATATATATATATATATAGTGACAGCATCTAAAACTTATAAAGGATTTTATCCTTAAAGTTTAAGGATTCTATTAATCCTAATATTCTATATAACATTTATAAATATAAATAAAAGAAATAAAGAATATATATATATAATATATGAAGAATAAATAATAAAACCAATATAATGTCAAATTAGGTAAATGTGCCTTTGTCATTGAACATTTTTAATTAATAGAATTGACTAAGTACTATAAAATCACCAACTAACTCAATATTCTATTTACCTAAACAGATATGTCAATATTTACACATCCGGAAAAAATTTAAATCACTGCATTCAACTTCAGTTTTGGGTGCGTAGATCAATCAATAACATCACTTTCAAGTAAGGGATCCGCACTCGCTCTGTCTTCGTAATAACTTTAAATTTATTTTAATTTTGCAACAGAGCAATTTCTAAGGACGTGCAAATCTCTAAGGAAAACAAATACATTTTAGATGCTGTCAACACAATAATGTACACATAAGTGTCAGTGTAAACATATGAGAACGTAAGGGGGCTTAGAACCATGTTTTACATATGATACGAATACTTATGATTGCTAATAAGAGCACACTGATATTCTGCAACAGGTTTCATGATTTAATGGTTTGTTTGTATATATTCTGTAATGAGTTTCTGGTCCTTCCTTGAACCAACCAGCTTTCTCTCTTCCATCTAAAAGTCCAAAGAAGATCCTCAGGACACCTCCTGTGTGTCCTTGCTCAGATCTACCCTGCTTGGTAACACATAAAAAAGGGAAAAAGGGAAACATGAGCACACTCTACAACTTTTTACTGAAAGCCTGCTTCACGCTGTCCTACTTAAGTCCTGCTTAGTTTGTGTTACAGAAGAACAAACGCATTAGTCTGATGTGTGCCGCTTTCCCAGAAACCTACGGAAGACTCTCAGCATGAGAAAAACAGTCATGCTGAGCAAAGTGCTTTTTTGGGTACAAAAAATAACAACATTTTTCAGATGTTAAATAAGTTCCCTAGTCACTACAAGGACATTTTTCCTGAATGCATGTATTATAAATTGTCCAATTAATGGTGAATTTATTGAAATGTTTTTTGAAGGAAAAACTGAACTTCGAAGAATCAACTTTCTCAAAGTGTGTGTCTCGTCGAGTTAAGAATGAGTCAGAAAACACAGCTGTACATTTCTACCAATTTAAGTTGAACAACCTTGCACAGCGCTTACAGTACACTTCAAACTTTCTCCCACAGATGTGAAGCTTGTCAGACTGTCTCAGCAGCACTCAGGGTGGGTTGCACTTCTGAGGCTAAACGTCACATGGGATATTCTTCAGACACCATTAATGCCACAGCTGTGGGAATCGTTCCACTCAAAAGTCTGTGTTACTATCTGTGTGTTATCAAAAATTAAACTTGTGCATGACGTGAGCCTCTGTCTTTGATCAATTATTCCAGATTCACTCGGTCCCCTTTGAATGTGGATCAGCGTGTTTGCCGGCAGCGTGATGTTAACGTTGTTTAATTACTGAACTGTTTGTGTGAGAGATGAGCTCGCTCGTGCATTTGTGTACCGAAACGGTGTTTACACAGCTTCACCTCAGCAAAACAATTTACTAGCGAGTCATTTATCACTGATTATTTGAATGAAGCTTCTTAATGGCTTCTCATAAGGATTAGCTGCAGAATCAGCTCTAAGTACATTAGCTGCTTTTGAGGGATCATGATGAAGGAGAAGGACATTAACTGTGCGGTAAATGATTTTTATAATGTGGATAGATCTGGTCCTGGATGCTGACAGAGGGTAAATATAATGTGGTAAGCAATAAACAATATAGCAATAGCAATGATACAAAACATTTATCTACCATTTACTAGTGCATTCTGAATGCACAAAAAAATACAAATAATACAAATTAAATGTTTTCACACTGGTCATATCATTGTAATGTCTGTAGGCTGGCATCATATTTTTAGCTCCTATAATAAGAGGCTATGTCACTTTTTCCTTGCATGGCATCTAGCCAGTGCCCACAGAGGCAGTACTGAACAAGCAGAGTTGGCTCATTGATAACTAATATCTATCACATCTATCACTCCTTGCAGCATTACACCTGTCAAATAATTAACATATTTTATGTTTTCGTTTTAACTTCCAAAACGAAAATCCTGTACTCAATGATCCCATTGAAACAGTTCCTAAGCTAATAGTGCACTAGAGGGAATGACCGTCTGTGAATGATGACTCGCTGGTAAATTATGGATTGTTCATTGCACAAAGCTTTCGTTAGAATTTGAATATAGCACACAAGTCATATGGACGACTTTTATGGTATCAAAAAGTTAAAAATGGCATTGCCTGTGAAATAAAAATCTGTTTAATATGTGATCTTTTTCATTTAAACTTTTACTAGAGTCATATTCAGGTCTCTGTTGACCTTCTCTATTTGACTCACATTGTACACTGTCATCCCACTGAATAATTAATTTTTCACTTTTGAATCATAATGTGGTGGGCAGAGATCAGAGCTGCAGGTGAACACGAAGACTTCTGCTGCTGCTAAAACACAACTACACTAATAAAGGCTGACAAACCTTTAGCTCAAAGCATTGTAAATATTTATGAATTATAAATATTTGCAAAATATTTTGATTAGTAAATGTATAATATAAATATATAAAAAACAAACAAATGTAAAACTATATGTAGATAGATACAATATTAAAGAAAAACAGAAAGAAAAAAAGATCGATAGATGTTTACATATACAAATATTTTGTATGTGTGTGTGTGTGTGTGTGTGTGTGTGTGTGTGTCTGTGTGTGTGTGTGTGCATGTTTATGTGGTTTATGAGGACACAAATTTGTATAATAACATGGGTATGACATAGGTATCACAACGAGAAGGTCATTTATGAGGACATTTTCAGTGTCCCCGTAAATCAAAAGGCTTATAAATAATTCAGAATGAGTTTTTTTGAAAATCTAAAAATGCAGAAAGTTTCCTGTAAGGGGTAGGTTTAGGGGTAGGGTTGGTGTAGGGCAATAGAAAATACGGTTTGTACAGTGTAAAAACCATTACGCCTATGGAGAGTCCCCATAAACCATAAAAACAAACCTGAGTGTGTGTGTGTGATATAAAATGTTAACAAAATATTTTGATTATTAGATTTACAATATAAATATATAGTCAAAAAATACGAAATAGGTGTGCAATCCAAAAGAAAATATTGAATTTATATTATATACAATCTAAATATATAAAAAATAGATATAAATAGTTCGAGAGATAGTATAATAGAACAACAGATAGAACGAAAGAACAAAGATAGAATGAAAGAATGATAGAACAATAGATAAAACAATAAAGCGATAGATAGAACGATAGAGCGATGGATGGATGGATGGATGGATGGATAGACCCATACATACATATTTATTTTTTATATTTCCTATAAAATATTAAATAAATATTTTGATTAGTAGATTTGTAATATAAATATATAGCCAAAAATACTTAAAAAGGTCTGCACTCTATATATATATTTATTTATTTTATACCTATATTATTATATGTTTATTACATGTTTCCTAAACGTGACCTTAATCTGAAAATTAGGCACAATATGATATAATTCTCACCTAATTAAACCCCTAGTGCTTAAGCATTATATAAACACAGTGTCCACTGGGTAATGTGATATTCAATATGTTAACAAATGCCCTCTGTTCTAATTTTCTCAAACAACAGACCAGGCTTTTGCAAAATATTACTGAATTGCACCCCTAAAGCCTCTCCACCCCCCACGAGCCCAGGTGAGGCGATTCATTCAGCCCCCAGGGAACTTTCAAACATAGTATCAAGGTTGTTTTCTCTTTAATTTGTGAAGAAACACAGTAACTCTGCGAGAGAACGGACAAAGCCAAGGCTCTGAAGCAATTTCTGTCGCATTAGTGCATCAGCGTGGTGCAGCACAAATTGTTGCGTTTAACCCTGAAGTGCTGTTCTACACAACCTGAATCTGTCCATTCATATTTAAACTCCCGCAGTGCATCGCTCAATGATTGAGTTGTAGTGCTGGCAGAGGAGGCAGAATGGGAGGAGCTGAATAGATTGCTATAGACCTCGCTCCTCCGAGAGTATGCTCATTTCAAAGAACATCTCATTTAAAATTTGTCAGATTGTCATCTGTGGTGACATGAGAGAGACGGAGGAGACGAAGACGGTACCTGCTGGGGCCCAGATTAAAAGCATGACATATAAGCGTTTGCTTAAACAGAGCTCTCGCCGAGAGATGTGCCGCATCCCAGTTCAGCGGGTCAGTGAAAGTACAGTGGCAACCTCTCTAACAAGAGCAAAACACTTCTTTTCCTGATGATGTATTGATGTGTCTCCTGACTGAGGCCACAGTCCAGTCGCTAACTGCTCGCAACAGTCATTTGAGGATGGAAATCGAGTGACTCGTTTTCCAAATGACGCTCTCTAACCTATGAGACTTTAATTAGGGATGAGTATGAGGATGAATTGTCATCAGTGATTGATTGGAAAACTTCAAAACGTTTCACACTGATCAAAATGTATTGCTGTTTTTATTCTGTGATTGGATACAGTGACATGTTTTAACAGTACACTTGTCTAACTCATCAGACAGCATCAATACTGTAGGGTTTTTTCTATATTAAAGGGACAATTCTACCAAAAAATGAAAATTAAGTCACCATTTAGTCATCTTGTGATGTTCTAATGCTATATGCACTTATTTCTTTTTCAGACCGCAAAAGGAGAAATTTACAGAAATGTTTGGTTTGCTCTCATCCATATAATGGCAGTGAATAAAGATGCAAAATTATCACAGAATGGTCCAATGCAACGTGTTGTATACTCAAAATGTTCTGAGGGCATACGATAGGGATTGGAGAAAAACAATCACTAAGTTAAGTGGTCTAAATGTATTTATATCGTCTGTGGAAGGTGTAGGACCGTAAAATGTTCATCCAATCATATCCCTCGGTCCGAGAGCTATAATAGGCTGTCCTACCTGCCTGTCGACGTATTTGCATACCTCTGCGCACCCTGTTCACGCAGACATGATGCGTCATCATTGCGTTCCATTACGCTATTGCAGACCGAGCGACAATGGAAGGCGTTATTATTGTAAAATGATACGCTTTGTACTGTAATGTTTTCTCACTGGGGAATGAGACATGAGGTAATCTGATAGCATTCAATTCTCCACCAATGTCGTCTCTCTTTGTGTTGCTGGTTAGCCTCTGGTCTGCCTGTGTGCGTTCATGTGTTTTGGAGGAGGCGTGGCTTTGGAGAGTGATTATGCAGGGAGGGTAAGATCTTATGCTTTTTTTAAGCTAGCTTGCTATTGCTAGCTTCAACTAAATTGCCTACCGTACCTTACCCTACAAATGCATTATTTACCGAAAATCCTGACTTTGGCCGTTGGTTTCTGTGCAGCAATTCACTCCCGACTCACCTTGAAAAAGCACACAAGTTGCGAGAAATCCAGATTAATACAAACGTGACATGAAATACAACACCTACAGTTCCCCAAAAATATCTATGCACTTTCTTTATTGAGCTGAATTTCTCTGAGCAGAATTCTAGTTATCATGACAGTCAGAATGACAGCTGACAGATGTGAACGTGATAACGTCTTGTTGTGACAAATACAAGATATATATAATTCACCTTAAAGAAAAAAGTACATGGACTGTATTTTGTGTCGCATCTTGCATTCACATTTTTTCTGGGTGAGTTGGAGTGAACTTTTGGGTGAACTATCTTTTAAGTCTTAACAAATTTATCTGAAGACCAGTAGTTCAGATTTTTACTTGCCCTGCCAATATATATTTATTTTTTATTTTAACATTTTCTTTATCATTATCATTTTTTAAAATATGAAATAAAATATGAAATGTTAAGTTTTCCTTACTAGTGGTCGACCGATATTGTTTTTTTTGACAGCCGATGCCGATATCTTGAAAAGCAGGGTGGCCGATGGCCGATATAAAGCCGATATAATTGCATTTATTTTAATTCATATTTAAGACATTTTAAATCATTTGAAAATGGATAAAAAAATGTATTTGTAAAATAAGCATACTTATACTTTAGATGACAAAGTATTTTTCACAAATAAATAAATATTTAATAAAAAATATAATTAAAAATTTAACTGTAACCAACAGAGCACTCAGTACTCTGGGAAGTTTGTGTGCATTGGGAATCATATTTTTTCAAATAAAGCCAAGGTAACACTCATTTTACATACAGCACACAGTGAAAATTACATGAATATGACAGTGGGCAAATGCATAAAGTGCAGCATAACTTGAAATCACAAATTTTATGTTTAAAACATTCAATTTGCACGGACCGAATGTCACGCAGAGAACACGCGATCATGCAGGTCACATGCACACTTCACAAGATCTCACAACTGGATTCGACTAAGTTTGCAAGGTTTGTGAAATAAAATTTTCACTAGCCATTCAAAGATTTGTTTTAAATGATGTAAATGCGTATTTTCTGAATGCTGACGGCAAACGAGAAAGTATTATAATGTTTGCCTTTCTATTACTAACAATATAAAAGCAATTGTTTTAATACTTTTTGTATACATTTTAATTCATTTGTTTATATTTGTATTTGTTTCATATCGATGCCGATATTTGAAAAATGCCAAATATCGGCCGATATATCGGTCGACCACTAATCGTAATGCTTCTGTGATCTATTATACTTGCTTTTTTAATTAAAGAGTTTAATCTTTTGACATGTTAAAGTCTGGACCCTGAATATAAGATGACCGCGTTTTTTCAGATGTATTTCCAACAAAAAAACATTGTCTTATATTCGGGTCAATACGGTAATATAAAAGCAATCGTTGTAATACTTTTTGTATACATTTTAATTCCTTTGTTTAACAGTTCAGAGGCAGAGGGAGAATGCGAGCACTGTGTTGTCAGCACCGTCAAAATAAAAGTCTGGCGCACCGTGAAAATAAAATCCCGCCTCGAACGCATCGGCCAAACAGAAAAACTTATCGGCCGATGCCGATATTTGAAAAATGCCAAATATCGGCCGATATATCGGCCAATATATAGGCCTTGGTGATATATAGATCAACCACTATTCCTTACCGTTTTTAGTTCACTAACATTTATTATTATCATTATTATTATAATTGACCCTTTTCACATTAATACAACAGCTGAGGGAGTGATGGCAAATGTGATATCTTTCTTTCTTCTGTCTACCGTTACCAAGTTCTCAATATCAATTTCTTTTTGAAATTCACACAAATGCTATCATGCATTTTATCTTTTGCCACAGTATCAAATGGGAATGCGAAAATTATATTTGCTATAGTTTCTTGAAAACAGACATTGTCCAACAAGCTGGAAATTCTAAAGCTATATTGTACATCCATAAACACACTTTTGGTGGAAAATGATAAAGTATGATGCCAACCACTGCTGATTTCTCTGTTTCAATGTTTTCAACACATTCTTACTTTATCTTTTTCAATTTCACCAAAAACTCATCTATACTTTATGTTAAAGAAATTATAAGAATTTACAATAACATACATCATAGAAAACCAAATGTTTACATTTTCGAGGCATAAAAATTGGATGCACAAGACCTATGAATGTAAACTTTTCAATAGAAAAGCAGCTCTGGTCTAAAACTCTCACACACCGACCTCAACAACAACACTTTATAGTTGAGCCCTGTATAAAAGCATAGAAACTTTTTAGAAAAAGAGTTCTCCAGGCTAAAAATGAAATATATATTTTAGGCTGTAATAAATAATAAATTAAGTATTTCGTATCAATAAAGAAGCCCTATAAGTCTCTTTTCAAATGAAGGGTTTCATTTGAAACCTTTTAGTGATTCAAAAATTTGAAGTGAGTGACAGAACCTTTTCTGAGTGCAGCTCTGAATAATGTGTTTTTAGACCCCTGTGTTTTGTTCCATTCTGTTGCAGTCAAGCTATTAATATAATTGAAAGCTTGCATCTCATCTCAAGTTATATCACCACTGGGTTTTAATGCAAACTGCCTTTTACCCTGAATTCACCTTTGTACCTAATGTAGCCAACATTTCATGTATATTTTAATATGCAGCACAAGAGACATTTCATGTTTACTATGTCTAACCTAGGGCTACAAAACTCTTTCAAAATGTACCATAAATAACATACAGTGCACAAAAATCTCCAGCGACATCTACGCATCCCTCCCCAAAGGTTGACAACCTCCACTGCACACAGTGACTTTGAGTCCGGGGCAGCGATTAACACTCTGGAGAGGTTTAGAGGGCGATCGCATTGTGTGAACAGCTAGACATAGTGCAACTGAATGGAACAGAAATGAAAAGGGTCCTGAAAGATCCTTTTCATTTTTAACTTGAAAAATTGTCTTAAAAAGCATGACACTCATTGGCAACAGCCAGTGAAGTCATCATTACATAAAACAGCTTTAACACTCTGGTTCTCTTTGGTCATTTTTGACTGAAAATGTTTACGTTTTGCTTTTTCAGAATTTTTTACTTCATCGGAATGGTACGAAACTTAATAAAGGTTTTGGCACTTACTATGTGAACACACACACACACACACACACACACACACAAAAACATGGACATGATTCAAAAAGGTTTAAGGACCCACAAAAAAATAGAACACACTTAAAAATGGCCACATTGGAAATAATTGGGAAATTAATTCCAGCTAACGTTTGGAACTGCACCCAAATAAATTTTTACTGAAATCCCAGTTTTTTCAATGTCAACCTCAAATTCGGAACACAACTTGTTTAGATTACTGGCTTTGATTTTTATAAGCAAAACATGTCTTGGAAAATATATATCATATAAAATTTGAAAATAGTATTTTGAGAATTTTTCATAACAATAAACTTTTATGTAACTTTAGTATTTTGAGCATTTTTCATAACAGTAAACTTGTATGTAACTTGTTTTAACTTCACAGCAATAATCTGCCAGATGTCAAAAAGACCAAAAAAATCTGTGCTGCAAAGCATATTTACGAACAAGGTAATAAATAGATTATAACAAGTAATGAATGGATTATACTACTGCATAAATATAATTTAGTAGCATAAAGTCCCCTAAAAATACAAAATAAAAACATTATCAAACTAAAATATAATACATTAATTCCACTGAATTAAAAAAAATGCTAATTTTTGACCCGCCAAGTGAGGATAACCAGAGGGTTAAAAATACCCAGGGTACTTAGAGGTCACTCTAAGGCAAAATGTGTGCGAGTGACAGGACAGTAAATGTTTGCGTGAGTCCTAAAACAAAAGCACTTTCTCACTTCCCATTCCATGCATTTACAAAGACCCCTGTGCACTAAAGTGGAGGCACTAGCCTTTTAGCTTAGTTGTTCGGATACACAATATGACAGAATCAAGCTTTCTTCTCAAGAAAGACTCTCGACGAGTACGCTTGTGGAAGAAAGAGGAGAAACAGGGCAGGAGATGCACTTCTTGTCAAAACAATTCTTGAGTACGTCAGATCTGATAAGACTCACGAAAGCAATTCATGCCTGTTGGGAGGCTGATTCTTTCGGCTCAGCATCTGTGCGTGACAAAAAAGATGAAATGTCAAGCACAGGGCGTTTTCCAGGCAGCGCCTGGAAAATGAGGATGAGAAAATAATCAACAGTACAAAAATAAAAAAACAACAAATATTATGGAATATCAGACTGAATAAACAGCAGAATCAACAACAGATAAAGTTTTGCCCATTATATTAGAAGGTCACATGAGCAAATCATAAGTTTCAGTTTTTCTTGACTTCAAGCTCGATGCACAATTAATTAATTTTAATGAATTTAATATTCAGCTTCTCAGTAAGAGCAACACCTTCTGTGCTGCTTAGCAAGAGCCAATCCATCATTTTACAGCTTCTAAAAACACAGTTGGACCGTCAGCACCGTTCGATAGATGCAGTCACAACCCATTCTTTATTCTCTGTAGCAGAATGCTTCTTCCTGTATTTTATCTTTACTAGCTGTTTTAGTGTTGTATTAGCGTTTAATGCGTCTGTGTGATTAATTACCCAGCAGCCCGGCTCCATCAGAACATACAGGCTTTTGAAGTGCCGTGCTCTGAACTGCTCGTGTTAAATGCAAATGCTGCTCATCAGTGGACTGGGAGATAATCAATTAGAATCTCTAGGGGAAGGACTAAAATTACCTGCCACCTTTGACATGTGGAGACATAGGTGTGCGAGAGGGGAATTTGAGAGCAACAGAAAAGAAAAAAGGAGGAAAGAATGGAACAGCATTTGTATAATCACTCAAAGCAGGACAATTTAAAGCCACAAAAGGTTGCTGCCATTGCGGATGAATGCAAAGTCGTTAATTAAATCTGCGTAATTGTCAAAGTGAGCACATGACTCTTGAAGCAGAGATGGTGGCTGTCTAACATTTTCACCAGCCACCATAAAAACATAAGCCTACATTTATAAATGAAGCTTCCAAAAATGTTGTACTTAATATAAAATGCGACAGTATAAAATATCGGCAATCTACTGCATAGAGCAGATGCAAGACTGTAAGATGTTTATTAAAAAAAAGTTTATTTTCCAGTATCTTGCAAAAGTATGTATTATTCCTAATTAATTTTAGACATTTAATTTTTACATGTATTTTTATTTTATATATAGTATATACTGAATACTATGCATATAATACTTCATTATATTTATGTATTGTTCAAAAGTTTATTTTACTTATTTATTCATTCATCAAGGATGCATAAAATTGACCAAGTGACCATAAACTTTCTATTTCAAACAAATGTTGTTCTTTTGAACTTTATAGTCATCGAAAAAAATCTAGAAAATAGGTGTACCATGGTTTCCACCAAAATACAACCATTTCTAACACTGATAATTTTATAAAAACTTTAATAAAAACTTTCTTGAACAGCAAATCATTGGAATGATTTCTGAAGGATCATCTGATATTGTAAATGTCTGCTGAAAATTCATCACAGGAATAAATTACATCTTAAAATATATAAAAATAAAAAACTGTAAATTTAAACTGTAATAATTTTTGACAATATTATTGCTTCTATTGTATTTTTAGTCATAAATGTAGCCTTGGTGAATTTGAGACATAATAATAAGAACAGAATTAATCATCAGAATAGCTACATAATAAGAATAGCTTTATTATTTTAATTTTAGCATTATTAATCTTAATGGTTATTGTATAATTTATGAGGTCCAGTTATTATAATTGTAAGTGACTCTTTGGATGCCACAATCAACACTGCCATAATCAACACAACATTTTACTTTTTCTCCCTAAACTGACCGAATATTTATACTACACAAATACAATCAGGATTGCCAGTGTAAAATAATCGGTTTACATTACAGCACACAGCAATAACATTTGTAAAAGCAAAAGACGATAAGTACTCTTCTGAACCATCATCTTCAGTGATTATGTAATTGCCACCTTAAAAAAAAAAGGAATTTGCCTCTTAAAAGTGTAATTTAGGAGCCTCATGTTTTGTCTGGATCCGTGACTAAGCCTCTGCTATGAACTTTACATAACGGCTGGTGCAACCCTGCCCTGAAGTTTCTCATTCGTGAACGTGGAGTCAAACACTGCGCTGCTGGACACACGTCTGAGGAGTCAAGGGTTAAATGAATCACTGTGGCATTGTTGAATCATCTTGTGACACCAGTGCATTTTTTTTATGATGTTCATGAGAGCTCTGACCCTGTGGGTCCATGCAGCCGCATGCTGATGAGTTTCACAGCTCCTTCACTCTGATGTCTGGAACAAAGACACCACAGTAACTGAAACAAGGAGTCTTTGAAATGTACCGGCAATGTATGTACAAGACACATCAACTCGCTCGGGCACATTTGTTGCTGTAATATTTGCTTTTCTGCTTTTACCTCTGTGACCTTGCTTTTATTTGTCAGTGTATCCAAACCGCAGGCAAATGTAGCATTATCCAGCAATTAAGACTTCGTTTCATTGACCTTCCCTGAATCGCCTGTCTTCAGTGACATGACTGCTTTTTCCTTGGATCAAAGGCTTAGAGTATTTTAATGGTTCCACACATTTTCCCCACACACACATTCCCATAAACCTCACTTCAGATGCTTGGTGGTATACTGAAATCATTCTCTTTGTAGAGAGGACTGAATAAAATCCCCTCTATTTGAAAATATTCAAAAATAAAAATAAAATAAATCGCTTTTTCAAATTTGCTATGAAGGAGCCAGCCAAAATTGTGCCCATGGTGGCGAAGGAATGTTATGTATATGTTAGTGACCTAGTGATTACTGACCTATTAAAGAAAAAATGAATATAAGTTGATAATATGATGTGAAGTAAATTGTTGTAAGATTTTAAGCATTCTATCAGAATTTGTCTGATACAACGCGTTTAAATGTTAATAAATCCCACTGTACTTAGCTAAATTAATACATTTTATGCATTGGGATATAATTATTGAAATTTTATGCATTAAAATATGATTTTAATTTTAGAAGGTTGACAGCAGTTTTTAGAAAAGCATTAAAAATAAAATAACAATAATAAATAAACCATTATAAAATAATAAATAAACAATATAATATTTATTTAATTTATTTGAGACTTTAGAAGGAGAAATGAATGCTGATTTAATAATCAATTGTGTACAAAATCATGGTAAAAATGCTGGCTTATAATATAATATAATATATTATAATATCATATATAATATAATATCATATAAACATCAATCTATTTTTAATTAATTAATATATGACCTAATATACTATGCAATTAAATAATTATAATATTCAATTAAGTCATCCTCTCAACAAAAAAAATATATATAATAATTTAATTAAAGAATTTTGGCCGATGTGTTTTGAAAATGCCTATATTAAAACTATATTATTACTTTAGTATCAGCAAGGTTGTATTTTATTTTTTTTTTTACAAACACAAATGGCTAGAACGACCCCTAAAATGATACTCAGGTGAGAGAACAGACTATCAACAACTGTTATTGCCAATAAATCCCACATAGTCCCCAGTAAAAGATTTATATGTCGGTCATAAACATCTATTTAAAATATATTGCTTCTTCATAAAAGCATAACAGGCCATTACGAGCTCTGACTTCTCTCCTGCCATCACCTTATGCTCAATCCGTAGTGTCTTAGTGCTTGTTAAACAACACTTCAAAACAATTACACAAACACGTGTTTCAGAGTCTCGGGCATACTTTGTTAAACTTGCCTGACTTATACTACCCACCCCCTTGGGTCAGGAGAAACAGGAAGTCCTTCTGCTGACTGATTAATGAGGATATTAGCAGAGGTCACGCAAAGCATGTGGCAGAATAATTGGTACAATCAAGCCGAGGTCTTGCTTACCTAAAACCGACAGTTGCAGGAATTTTTATTTCTTTCTTTTTTCTGCGTAATGTCCCTATACTTGGCAAATGATGTGGATTAATTACTCATGAGGATATGGAGTGATAAAGAGACGGGAGAAATGACCTGCCTGTGTGAGTCTGTCTACTGAGAGATTCTCACTCAATCAAACTTCTCTATCACTTACAGACACAAAGATGACCCCTCATCCCATCTAAACCAACAAACTACTTAAAAGATCAACCAATAGTTCCAACTAAAAATTTTAAAAATCACTATTTACTCACCCTCATGCCATTCTAAACTCAAACGCTGAATTTTAAACTGTTGTTTTACAATGATTTCACCATGGCTGTCAAATGCTTAAAAGACAGAGCCAAAAATAAAACAATGAGTCACAATCAAATGACCTCTATGAACCAATACTTTTTAGTGAATCGTGAATTTAGTGAAACATACAGTGCAACAAATGTAGTCTGATTAAAAAACCAATGACTCTTATGAACTGATTCTGTTTAGTGAATCAAAAACACAGTGCAACAAATGTAGTCAGTCATATTAAAAAAACAAATGACTCTTGTGAACTGACTCTGTTTAGTGAATCAGAAACACACAGTGAAACAAATTGTAGTCAGTCTGATTTTTTTTTAATGACTTATGAACTGATTATGTTTAGTGAATCAAAAACAGTGAAACAAAGGTAGTCAGTCTTATTAATCACAACTTACAGCGACTGACAAATGTCTTTATATATTACAGGCAGAATGGAATATTATATATACAGTGGGTACGGAAAGTATTCAGACCCCCTTAAATTTTTCACTCTTTGTGATATTGCAGCCATTTGCTAAAATCATTTAAGTTATTTTTTTTTCCTCATTAATGTACACACAGCACCCCATATTGACAGAAAAACACAGAATTGTTGACATTTTTGCAGATTTATTAAAAAAGAAATACACAGTACAACAGGACAATTCAGATTTATTTGGGTATTCTCTCTAAGTTTATATATCTATGTTTATATTTTATATCTAGCTATATGTATAGAAGGAGAGAATACCCATATGAATCTAAATCAAGAGCCTGTAAATCTGAATGTAATCAAACTATGTAGAAGGACTACAATGCAAATCATTCTGGCATTTGAAAGCCATGGTAACTATGAAATGCTGTACTTAGGAAATTCTCGTGGTAAATAAATGCATAAAGGTTTGGGGGGTGAGTAAATCCAATCACAAGCCTTCTATTGTTGCATTCTCCCTGATGTTCATGAAAAGAGCAATGTAATAAAAGCTGAACGCGGTTAAGTGGCGCCTACATCTCTTCTAGTGATTGACTTTCTCAAAGCAGCGTACTGAAACTGTTTCCCTGTAATGAAGAACATGTCTCCCTCAACGTTTTCATGCAAGCGTGAATCTGAAAATGAAAAACAACGGGAAAATGTTAGAGACCTGAATTGCATAGTACAAGTCCAGGATTATATCAGCTAACATGATTAGGTGCTACAAAACGTCCTGCGCCTCATTTTCTCCCATGCTGCTGTGCTGGAGACATGCAGATGCTCTCAGGCCTGAATTATGTAGCTGAGAGTCGTTCACGTCTCTTGTGAAAAGGTATGCACACTTCAGCTCAGAGTTATCATATTTACGTGCTGAAGTGATTCTCAGGATAGAAAAGCTTGGTAATTATATTGACTGGATGAGTGGTGATTGCTTTCTCATTTACAGTGAATGCTGACTGCAATAGCACACTTCAAAACAGCGTATAGACCAAACAGACAGATATTGCTGAAGTATGACTGTTTGTGTGAAATAAATGTGACATGTATAATAAACAACAAGCTTCTCTGTGCTCTTTTAAAATAAAAGGCTTCATGCAATATTTTAATGCTCATAGTTCAAAGCTTCCTCCATCTGTAACAACAGCTCATTCAGGAATCACTGTCTCAGAAATAGTTGACAAAGATTCAATGAATAACCATGAATACATAAAGATTTGAATGAATATATATATATATATATATATATATATATATATATATATATATATATATATATATATATATATGGTGTTAATATAAAATGTGTTACTGGACTGCAAGAAAATTCTGTTTCATTTTTTTTCAAATTTCTGTTTTTTCCATTGCAATTCTTCTATACTTTTTTATTAATGTTATGTTATGTTTTAATGTTATGTTATGTTATGTTTATGTAATGTATACTTTTTATTAATGTTATGTTTTTTATTAATCAAAAATATGTCTAATTTTAAATAATGAAACTTACACATTAACAACTATTTATTAAACCTTTAACAAAAAAATAAACATTTTAATGCTTAATTCAGTTTTATTTTTTACCAAATTCAGTTTTCCATTAATTTTCTGAATTCCATCCTAATGATTTCATAACATTTTAATAATCAAAAGCATCTCTAATCAATTGCTTTATAAAACAAAATAATTTATTATTATTTTATATTATTTCCTTTTTTCTAAAATTGTGTATTTACATTTTTTTTACTAAAATTCTGGTGAATTATTTTTTCGGATAAATATTCCTTAAAGTAATGTTTTAATAATAACTGTATTATTAGTAGTAGTATACTATCATTACATTAACACCAAGTAAAATAAACTGCAAAAAAAAGAAGAACAGGCAACATCAGCGCTTTGATTAAAGAAAACTAAATATCATTTTTATGTGATTAAAATAAAGCTGAAATAAAATATAAATATAACATGAAGAACGTATTACAGTTCATTTCAATTGTAGTTTAATTTTCCTTTATGTTGAAATGCAGAAATTACTTAAACTAAAACTGAAATAAAGATTAAATTAAAGCTAAATAGAAATGTTAAAATAAATAAATAAATAATGACAAAGGCAAAGGTGCTTCTCCCAACATAGAAATGCAAAAACACATTGCATGCAAATAATAATAATAATAATAATAATGAATTAAATATTTAAATATGGAAATGTCAAATTTAGGCAAAAATTAAAAAAAAAAATGCCCCAGAGTTTAAGGGGTTTGTTGATTAATTAATTACAACAACTCACACTAATTTGAGGTTTCATTCATATCTTTAGCACGATGTAGGATGAGTTTTTCACCAAATGTAATATTTAGGGATCTCAACAAACCCCTAATCCCAAGCACTAGCAATAGTACTAGAGACAGTTCCTCAAACCACTAATATTCTGCCTCTATTTGGCATTGATGAAATGCAGGAAAAACTTAAACCATTTATGAATCAGCTTTACCACAAAAAGAACATACAAACGCATTGATCTTGTCCTCCCAATCTCTCTCACACACAAACAAGCACCTACACGCCCACCCGCCCTTAATTTATGTGTCTGAAACGCCCTGCTGTCTCTGATGGCACAGTGAGCGGTTTGTCTCACAAATGTGTTTGTGTGAGTTGATGAGCTGTCTGAAATGCTGATCGCTGGCCTGTGAGGGACCAGCGGAGGGCACAGCCAGTGGCCCCTAAACAGAAGCACACAGACTCTTGAGAAGTACCCACAGCCTAGGCTCTTTGTAGGGGCTGCAATCTTTATCCCCGCACGCAATCGGTCGGGCAGCAGAGAAAAGACGCGACTGCCGAAACTCCCAGACTACAAGCTGTTCTTTAGCTGTCAGTCATCTAAGTGTGGACTATAGCGGGTGAATGAATAAAGCTGTCCCGTTATATTGATGCTGGTTTACAGCGGGCTGCATTGATTTCTGTTGCGCATTTGTTGCTGGTTTTGTTTCTGCTTGTGATTTGACATGTTGGCAGTTTATTACAGCATGACATCTCAATCATGTTGTAGTTGTTCTGTGTCTGTGACAGTTTGAACAGTCATAATGGAGTAAAACACAGTCCGGTTTGGAGAAATTATATGAAGTGAAATGTGATCTCTACATCATGTGAGTGTGATAAGGTGTCACTGTCAGGCTTTTCACTTCTTTTCCACAGGGTTTCCAATGTCAAGCTGGATTCTGTTCCCTGAAGAATCCCATCAACCTTAGAGAAATTCTGTTTGCTACATTAGAGATCCTACAAAATCTTAACTATGCAAATACGACAATTCAAATACTACAAACTACAAGTTTCGTTGATGAATAAAAAGTAAATAAAGAAGTTTTTCTTTTTTTCTGCATGTGTTAAATTGATAAAAAGTGATAGCAAAGACAGAAGAGGTCAGATGGTCAGAAGAGTTTCTATTTTGAATAAATAGTTCTTTTTAACTTTTTATTCAAAGAATCCTGGTACCAAAAAAATATATTAAGCAGTACAACTGTTTCCAACACTGATTATAAATCATCATATTTTTAATAATTCAGAATGATTTCTCAAGGATCATGTGACACTGAAAACCGGAGTAATGGCCAATGCTATCTCACGACCAATTCGTACATATTTTACGAGGTGGCTAATTCGTATCAATTCGTACAACCTCATCCATACGATTTTGTACGATTTGTCTAGACCCCAGTGATGGGTAGGGTTAGGGGCGGGGTTAGGTGTAGGTCATTCGTGCAAATTCATACGAATTGTGCAAATCGTAAAATACGTACGATTTAGCAAAAAATCATATGAGTTTGTACGAGTGAGGTCGTACAAATTCGTATGAATTAGCCACCTCGTAAAATATGTATGAATTGCCGTGAGGTCGTATGAATTCGGACGAATTAACCACCTTGTAAAATATGTATGAATTGCCGTGAGATCGGGCTGGTAATGGCTGATGAAAATTCAACACTGCATCTAATCATATTTTATTCACTGCAAAGAATAAAATATAGGCTATTTTAAAGAATATTACAATAAAAAACTGTTATTTTAAAATTTAATAATATTACACAATATTACTGAAAGAAATATTATGGTAAAATATTACTGATCCCAAACTTTTGAATGGCATTGGATATATATTCTCAACAGAAACTCATACAGGTTTGGAACAAAATGAGAGTGAGTAACATAAAACAGCTTTCCTTGCTTTTTAATATACTGTAAAAGAACCCAATCTACTATGCAGACATGCATTAATGTTTACAGTGTAACACTTCCCTCACGAGTTATAGAAGCACAGATGCCAACATTTATATATAGACGACTATTCAGTATTCGGCAACCTTACCCTCACTTTAAACGCAAAGAGGATAGCCAATCATAACTACACTAATTTACATATAGAAGTCTTAACAGTACAGTAGCAATAACAGCCTGTTTAACTCTAAGGGTCAAAAAGAAAAGAATGGTCATGAACAAAATGTTCTTTTTTTTAAAAACTCAAAAGAAAAACTAAAAAGAAACATATACATGATTACTTTGACAGAACTTTACATATTTTCATAAGTGAATATAAATGAGAATAAGAGAGGCTAAAACCATTATTAGTATTGTTTTTATAGACCAGAGAAAACAAACAGAGCAAGCACTGCAGATGCAGATGGCAATAAAACTGATTATTCTTCTAAATTAAAACCATATTTATAATTCAGAATTCTAGAGCAAACAACATTCTGTCCACAAGGAAATATTCAAGTCAACAGATGAGTAATGTCCTAAATGAGTGTTTAATTGAAATGATCAAAGTCATCATGCAGTGACCTTTGAGTGATGTACTGTCTCATTTCAAGGTGAAAAGCAGTGGAGCCTTTCGAAGCGTTCCCTTCCTCAATGCTTAATGCAGTAAAGATGGGTGGTCCTGGTCTCCACAGGGGCGGGAAAACTATTATTCATCCCCACATGGGGAATGATGGGACGTTATGGAGTGTGAGGGATGATAATAAGAGAGCTGTTCACAGACGTCGTCTACAGAACCATGTCTGTGGGGTCCCAAAATGAACATCTGTTCATCTCTTTCACCTTTTTTAAATTCGATCATTTAGAGCATTTAAATTTCATTTAAAAATGTAAACCCAATTATCCTGCTTTTATCTTTTAACATTTCTGGTAAGAATTAAGTTAAAAGGCTAATCAGAAAAATACTGCTAGCACAAAACGCCTGCCTAAAAAACTAATCTGTATCGTTCAAACACACACAGGGGGATCCTTACAAGCTCAGCAGCCTTATTTATTACTTGTTAACAGTTTTTGTGAAATTTGCTTAGAATTAGAACAGAATTCGCTTCTTAGAGTTGTACGAACTAGCAACTTGTTTTATATTTCATCTGCAAGGTTGTGCCTAGGGATGGGTACCGAAACCCGGTATTTAATCGGTCTCAGGGCTAAATTATGAAAGGCCGGAGTATCGATAAGCTCTGACGTTAACGGCTCTGCTATCGGTACTGGAGAAATTAAGAAAATACATTTCCTATTTATTATTGCTAAATAAACGTTACCTTGCACATTTTAACTGACCAACCATTTCTAATTTGCGATAATATTAGACATTTACCTGCATTTTTGTTATTCGCAATCTCATGCGCAAAATGTCCCTGTCTGTCAACAACACGAAAGCTCGCGCTTAATAGAGTGCCGATTGTGGAGAGAACCAAACGGTCTAAAATTTGGTTACATTTCACTCGAGTGGATGCAGACAATGCACGTTGCAACAAACGCAATAAGATTTTTGCTTGTAAGAGCAGAAACACAAGCAATCTGTCAAAACATCTTTCAAAAGTGCATTATGTGCAGACAGAGAAATGCTAAGTTTTCGACTGCCTAGCTAGTTCATCCACCTCAGGTACGTATGCTAGCAGTCTTCCCAAATAACAATGACATAAGCATCGCATAAGGTCTCTTTAAATTAGTATGTAATCATTTAATAAACACACATCACATTCAGTTACATTACAAAAAGCCTACATATAAATCTTTAGAGTATTTTTTCTGCAGTAGCCTAAATAAATCTTAAACATTAAAAATGCCTTCACAGTACTGCATTTACAAATAGATGAATAATAATAAACTATGCTTATTAAGAAATTATAAAGCAGTGCTTACCTAAAAATGAATTTGTAGTGATGAAATACATTCATTTTTATTTTTAATGTACATTGCAAGAGGTTCCAAACCTGTATACATTTTAAGCCCAAATAGAGTTAACTAAATTATGTGAATGTGTTCATGATAAAACATAAACATTAGCCACAGCTGATTGTTTAGCTGCATTTTGCAACTTTTTTTTTTTTTTGTTAAAGCTGTAGTTACTGTGAACCAACCCACTCCTCCTGCATCTGGTCCAAGCAAAAGTCAAGCCCAAAGCCCCTTCACGCTGGCAGCTAGTGGGAGGATGCCTGAGGAGAGAGTGAATGAGTGCCACTTAGCCTTGACCAAGTTCATAGTGAAAGGCCTACATCCCTTTGCAACAGTGGAGTCCAACTGTTTTAGGTGACAGTCTGTCAGTATATACAGAGTTGTATTAAATATAGTAGGATATAGCAGAATTATAAAAGGGCTGTATATTAGTCCCATCACTCCACAATAAAATAAACAGCAACACAATAATTCAATAATGATAATATAACAAATGAAAGAATGATTATTTATTTATTTGTTTTATTTATTTTTTACTGTAGGGAAATGTGCAAGGCACTCAACCCCAAATATACCCCTCCCACCAGGAGTTATCTCAGTGACACCTTAATTCCCTCCTGGTATGATGTTGAAAAGGCCAATGTGATCAGTGAGCTGAAGGACGTGCCAAAGCTGGCCATCACATCAGATGGGTGGACCAGCCTCTGTCAAGACCACTATCTTAATGTTACAGTGCACTACACAAGCCAGGGCAGTGTAAAACAGAAGGTCCTCCACACCAGGGCAGTGTACCAATCTCAAACTGGTGAAGTAGTGGCAAAGGAGATCTCTGACATTCTAGAAGAGTTTGAGATAGAGCCAAGCAAGATTGTAGCTGTGACTGTTGATAATGCTGGCAATATGGATGTTGCTATCAAGAAGCTTCAGATCCTAAAAATAGGATGTTTTGCACATACGTTGAATCTGGCAGCACAGAAAATCTACAAAATTGCTTCCATTGATAAATGGGCAGCCCGAATCAGAGCAATGGTCGTGTGGTTCAAGAGGTCCTCCATGTCCAAAACAGTGTTGATGGAAAAGCAGCAGCTCCTTGGTAAGTCAGTTAAATGTATTATGCAAATGTTGTTTTTAAATTTACAAAATTAACAATTTAATTCAATAATCAAGTGTGTGGTAATTAAATGTATGTTGTTTGTTGTTGTTGTTTCAGGCATTCCACAACACTCCCTCATCCTTGATGTCAAGACCAGATGGAACTCGCTCTACCTAATGATAGAGAGATTCATGGAGCAGTATCCAGCAATACAAGCAGCAGCCTTGGACCCACAACTTCGAAAAGCAATCACCAAGGACAGCCTTGACCGTCTGAAGGATGAGGACTTCCATAAGGCTGAGGAGTTTGTCCAGCTCATGAGAGTCCTCTATACATCCACACTATGTGTGTCATGTGAGAAAAATGCCACCTGTGGACAGATCATACCCATCCTTCAAAAACTGGAAGAGCATTTTACTATGAAGGATGAAGATACAATGTTTGTAGCATCCATCAAAGAGAAGGTGTGAAAGAACCTCTCCCAGCGCTATCAGGATGATGACATCCAAGCCTTCCTGCATGAGGCCACAGCAATGGACCCCAGATTCAATGGGAGGTCAGTAAGTGATGAAAGACTGAGGAGGAAAGCTATTGAGGCCAATGTGAGACCAACAATAGGGCTGTCAGATGAGATGACAGACACAGAGCACCAAGAAAAGGAGGAATCCGAAGGAGAAGGTGAGAAAATGGAGGAGACCATACCTCCATTGCACATAAAAAGGAGCGCCTTAGAGGAGCTATTCTCAAAGGAGGACAGGGAGTTGAGGTTGAGGATCCAAAAGGACACCTTGTCCCTCACCCTCAGTGAACGTGTTGACTTAGAGGTTGAACGCTACAAAAACCTGCCTCCCATTCCCACGGCTGAAGATCCAGTGATGTGGTGGTGGGAGAAGAGAGCTGATCTGCCCCTCCTCACAACCATAACAAGTTACCTCTGTGCTCAAGCCTCCTCCACCCCTAGTGAGAGGGTTTTTTCAACCGCAGGGAACACAATAAGCCAAGAGAGGTCCCGACTTCTGCCAGAAAAGGCAAATGTGTTGATTTTTCTCCAGAAGAATGGTTAAAAGCTGTTAGTCCTTTTGCAGCCTACCTGCATGCCCCAACTGTGTTACTTTAAACCACTGTACATTCTTTTACAGGAAGATTGTGTTTATTTGATTTGTTTTACAATCATTTGTTTTGTTTGTATAATAGATATTAGCTCAAACATTGCTGTTTGTTAGGCTATACATTATTATTTTATATTATATTTAAAACAATAAAGTGTTGTTGTTCTTTTCTCAATTTGTTTCTTTTTTTTCATAAAAAAAACCAACAACAAAAAGTACCGATAAGAGTACCGTTAAAGTACCGGATCGATAAGTGGTATCGATAAAAGTAGTAATACCGTTAAAACCTTAACAATACCATCCCTAGTTGTGCCATTCAGAATTAAACTGAGAATGTATGGAGTAAAATTACAATGAACAATAGAACAATAAATAAACCTAAAAACAGAATGACAAAAAATAGATGGAATGAAACTGATCAAACAAAATGACAGACAGACAAACAGACAGACAGATAGATAGGTAGATAGAAGGTCTGGGTAAAAAATATCAATATCTTGATATTAATCGATTCTCATTTTTATGGAACGATATTGATTCTTAAATCCTAAGAATCGATTAGTCTAGCCTGTTTTCAGTTAATGGACGGAACACTGAAGGGCACTTCCCATCCAATAAATCGCAATAAGCATTGTGCTTTGGTACTTTTAATATGAAACAAAGTCTCAGATTTAAAATGATGTCCAATGTATTGTAGTATTTAAACAATAAATGCCATTTTGGTGCTGTTTAATGTGGAGTGACAGATCGCTGTAGCGTCTCAGTTCAACAGATGCAGCAGCGCGTGGCGCACGTGAACTCATCATCTCCACATTAATACCAGTTTCAGCACAAAATAACCATGACTAAACATCCGAGGGCAAGTTAAAAGAAAGAGTACAACTTTACAATCTGTATCCTGTCTCATGTAATCGATCAATCAGTGTTTCCTCCTAAAGATGACTTTATAACGGCTTGTAAACAATGTTACATAATGTCACATTTACCTCAGAAAAAAACATATTCGGTGACCATAAACTCATTAGTCAGACAGAAAAATAAACTGTAGAGAGGGGCATTTTGCTAAATATATGCACCATATAACATATTCATTATAAATTTTACTGTTCTTCAATGTTTAATTTATGTTTGAATAAATCCATCAAGTTTTATGATAGCCACCATTATGTTTATATTTTAAAAAAAACAACGAATTGAAGTAGAAATATTATTATGTAATTGTGTCATTTTAAAAACTAATAAAAAATATTATAGTAATGTAGTACCAAATGACTCATGTATATTTTACAGCATTAGTTGAGATTTTTTTTCCTTGAGAAAATTTGTACTGTACCTGATATATATCCAAAATAATCGATATTGAATCGAATCGAATCGGTAATCGAAGCTTGTGAATGAGAATCGAATCTAATCGTGAAATTTGTAGACAGACAGACAGACCGACAGACAGACAAATTTTAAACTCATGAATTTAAAGGAACTCAATTACTCATTTTGAATTTTGACCAAGGCTGTTCACTTGAAATGCAAAAAATGTAATGCATAATACTATAAAATGAGCATTTAGTAGTTTATATAAATTAGCAGACACTTTAATTTAAAGCAAATTACAAATTAGGAACATCGCAAGCAATTTATTTTGCGACTGAAAACCGGACTAGAGTAAAAGCCAACTGAATAACAGGCAACAATATCTGAAATCGAAATGTTCCCCAAACTCTCTAATGGTTCGTATTTCTTGAGATGCACCTTTGCACGGATCCAAAATGGATGTTTTTCTTATTTTTCACTCAGCTCACCCACACACCGGTTTAACAATCTCCAGCAAGGTGAAATTACATTTTTCAGGCTACAGAACTGTACGGCGATCAATAATCAGCATGTGCATGTAACACTGCAAGACTTGAAACCCAAAGGAAACAGAAATACAGGAAGCATGGATACATCTCCAGCGTTTCCAGCATCCCTTGGCTTCCTCGTACTTGAAATACCTCTAAACAGTAAGACAACACTCAAACTGCTACATTTCCACCGATATGCTGGTGCCAGAACTCTCAAAACATTTCCACACACTTGAGACAGGAACTTTTCTTGGTGAGGATCTCATACCAACCCCACAATCCCAAACCTTTCTAAACTGGGCATCAATACTGGCACACTATCAGTAGAAAATGGGCTTTGGAAATCATGTGGTCAAATCTTCTACTGCTTTTCACATAAGCAATCTTTCATTTTTCAAAGCACGGGCATCAGAATGTGTTTATTTCATTTAACTCTCACTTTATAGCTCATCGCTGAACCTCAGCTGAAAACAGAGAGAGGGCATCCTGCTTCTCTGTCAATTTGCAGCTGAATGGAAAGTTGAATCCACTCCCCGGAAGACTGGCATCTGAGACAGTGACTCCAACAAATATTTGAACACCTCAGCCACACTTAAAAATGTATGAATGTCACTGCATTATACAACAAAATATCAATCCATTGTGGCTGTTCTCTGTGAAATGGATTTAATGCAGGCCCCCTGTGTTTAAAGAAGAGATATTATTAATATTTCAAACAATTAGGCAGCATGTCCAACCAAGCAACTGCATACAGTAGATGAACAAACTAGAACACACTTCTTAAAAAATGCATGCAAAATGTTGTCCTCAAGAAAACCTCATCATCCTTTTTTAATATCCAAAGCAGTTTAGAAGTGCATATGAATCTTAATTTTTAAAGCTACTGTACAGTATATGACATACAACAGTTCCCCAAAATCTAATGTCACTAATACTTATGTTTCTGTTTTGTATAAATTTACACAAAAATTACAATGCAAAATGTGTCCTCAGCATAACAATAGGAGTGAAAGTTTTAATTTCAGAATGTCTTTGTATTTGATGTGTCTCCTTTTTGCTTTAATGACAGCAGCACTGGAGCGAACATGAATAAAACGATATTTCCATGATTAAATTAAAGATTTTCTCTGTGGACTCGGATTCGGATTGTATTCATTACAGGTGAGATATATAATACATGAAGCTCTTAAACCCATGTCTTAAATATAAAAATGATAGGTGACCAAAAGCGGAATTGCAAATTCTTTCCAATTAAAGATGAAATCTCAACAGAACTCACTTGACAGACTTACACGAGACCTTCATTTTTTTCCTGATCGTAAATTGCTGAGCTGAAATTTCTTTTGACACACAAAAAGTGAATTACCACACATTTGCAGAGTTATTAAATACAGACTTTCTGAATGATATCTGTAATGAGAAATTATTGAAAAAGATCAGTCAGGTGTCCAACCTAAACATCAGATTTCATATTTTAAAGTAAATTATCAAAGCAAATGTCATTTTTTAATTTATTAAAATAGTTTCTGCTGTGTGCTGGGCTGAACATGCTTGTGGTATACGGGTTATTTTTACCAGCTGATATCTCACAAAAAAAAAACGTATAAAATGTGCAAATGAGTCAAAACAGCACCAGCACACACAAAGAAGGATCTGTTGTAAGGACACCAGTTCTGACGTCTGACCAAACTGTAATGGGCAACAACATAGCTCCTATGATGAGAAGACCATGTGTGCTTAAGCATTTGAACCTTTTTAGGAGTCATCTTGTGATATCACATCCTGTTTTTGGTTCGTTTACATGTCTTTGGTCAGTACTGCGTTCAGTTTTCAGATTTCAGTTTGTTTGGAAGCAGACCAAGGCCAACTTTTTCAGGGGTCTTGGTCTGCCTGTTTGGTGCACACCAAGGTCCAGATGGTAGTGCTCACACTTTTCAATACAAGTTAACTGCACAACAGAACACCAGAGTTTAATCAAATGAAGCCTGTAAACATGCCCTAAAGCCCGGAATACACTGCACGATTTTTGGCTGTCCCAGACGAAAGATTGCCATTGTGAAGCAATCGTGGCGATTTCTGTAATCGTGGCTCTTAATCGGTGGTCTTATGTCGTACAGTGAGAGAGGTTCAAAGACAGGCGTTTTCCCAGTCTTGCGACCAAAGATAGCCTACGATTGTTTTCTGACAGTGTCAGAAATTCAGCATGATCAACGCACAGTGTGTTTGCTGCAACGACCTACGTCTACTCAGCAGCCAATGAAATTGCAACATGAAATGACGTATTGATCCACGCGACCAGCGGCGCTAAAATTTCAATGCCATAGAGGCAAAAAAAAGTAGAAGGTATACTGTTATGTGGGATACCCATAAAGAACAAATTCTTGTTGAGTTGTGGCAGCAGAGGGCATGTTTGTATGATGTGTCCTCTAGCTGCTATCATGACCGCACCAAAAAGGACATAGCATGGAAGGAGATAGCGGAGGAACTGCAGCTGCCAAGCTCCCTGTGCAAAACTGGCATCCCAAGTTGTCCTCTTTTCCCGAGCCATGAGTGGATCCATATTGCCCTCTTCCGCCGGCGCCTCTTCTTTGTTTCAGCGTACAGTCTACATGCTTGTCGTACCCAAGTTTAAACAATCCATGTTGCACAGTGTGATAAAGTAATGATCTTATAGGATTGCTAAAATCGTGCAGTGTATACACTAAAATATCATACCCATTCCTCAAAGGACCCAGGAAAACCTGTCTGGTTGGTTCTCAGACATAGTCAAATCAGTATCAAATGTGACCTGGACCACAAAACCAGTTTTAAGTCGCTGGGGTATATTTGTAACAATAGCCAAAAATACATTGTATGGGTCAAAATTATTGATTTTTCTTTTATGCCAAAAATCATTAGAATATTAAGTAAAGATCATGTTCCATGAAGATATTTTATAAATTTCATACTGTAAATATATTAAAACTTAATTTTTGATTAGTAATACGCATTGCTAAGAACTTAATTTGGACAACTTTAAAGGCGATTTTCTCAATATTTGGATTTTTTTGCACCCTCATATTCCAGATTTTCAAATAGTTGTATCTCGGCCAAATATTGTCCTATCCTAACAAACCTTATTTATAAAAACGAAGCTTATTTATTCAGCTTTCAGATGATGTAAAAATCTCAATTTCGAAAAATTGACCCTTATGACTGGTTTTGTGGTCCAGGGTCACAAATCATAAACAAAAAAACTAGGGATGCACGATATTGGATTTTTGCCGATATCCGATATGCTGATAATTTTCAATTAATTTTGGCCAATAGCTAATGCCGATACTGATATATAATTATTTTAATTTTGGTTAGTTTTTAATAAGAACTTATTTGTTAGAATTAAATAAACAATAATAAAGTTATTTTATAATGACAGTACACTGAAGATTTGAAAATAACTTTAAATAAACTATATATTAATTACTGCATTTTTTTTCCAGAAAGATGCAGTGGTAACCTTAACATTTTATTTTATGATTTAACATTTGTTAAATGGTCTAAAGCAAAAGTATGGAAGCCCGTTTCCGCCACTAAATAAAAAAATATAATTCTGTAAGTCATAATAATGAGAAACTTTCTCGTAATAATGACTTAGTTTCTCATTATTATGACTTAGTTTCTCATTATTATGACTTACAGAATTATATTTTTTTATTTAGTGGCGGAAACGGGCTTCCATACAAAAGAGATGTAAAAATTCTGAAAATCTTTTAGAGCTAATAATTTGTTTAAAAAAATATAACATATTACACTTATATATATAATAAATAATAAATCACTATATATAAAATTATTTAATTTAAGTGTCATGTTTGTGATTTTTTTTAGCGATTTTTTTTTTGTGATTTTATAGCTTCTGACCTTTAAATCAAAACATACTCATGATTTTATGGCATCAATTACTGCTTTTTTTAATCAGTAACTCAGTCTAAATATTATTTGTGTATTCTGCTTTCATTTTATTAGAAGTAGGCCAACAGCACCCCCGGAATTAAAACTCCATACTGAGAAGACATTAGGACCCGGGGGAGGCTGCCGCTGCTGCACGTGCTATTACTGTTTTCTTTCTAACACACACCGAACGTGTCATTCTGTACGTGCATTCTCAGTTTAAATGCAGCGATCAAAACAGTGAATCCAATCACCATTCAGGCAAAACTTTGCTTCCAGAATGAGCCACAGTGCTAACGTGATCTAATTGCACTGCTGACATGATCTAATCGCTAGCACACCCTGAGCACATGTGAGTTAATATATTCCTCTTATCGGCAAGACATATCATAATAATTTTTCATATCAGGCCGATGCCGATATTCACATTTAAAGCCATTATCGGCTGATTCCGATATTGGTCCGATAATATCCTGCATCCCTAAAAAAACACAATAAAAGTTGGTTTGCATCTAACATTTTTTATAAATATAGTCCAAAACAGACTCATTTATCTGCAACAAACAGCTGTACTGTGCAATTTGCATGTTGTCACCTAGAAACGTCTGCATTAGATATCACCTGCTAATAACCTTGTTCCATCCTGTTTCCACCCAATATCTCCAAATTACTCATAACACATTGTGAAGGTTACCAGGTTGTCGGAGCGGCAGACAGGCTAATAGAGAATTTGCACCATTACAAATTGAGCTTTACGGATGTTGGGCTCATTACAGCCCGGTGGAAGACAGACATTCAGGCCGTTAAATGCCTTTAGGAAGAATGTCACCATTTTCCGCAAGTCCTCATTACCAGTCATGCGAATCTGTTCCCATCACAAATTTCTCATGCAGCGATCGTGCCACCCATCTATCTGAGGTTTCTCAAGACGGCGTTATTAACGTTGTATGATCTATTTTCACATTAGATGTGTCAGTAGTTTGATTTATATAGACAGGTGGCATATTACTACAAATTATTATTAATAATTTACAGCCAATTTATGTGTGGACTTCTATGTAATTTGCCCCAGACGCCACTCTGTTTACCCCAGTTTTGTTTATGGCTCCATAAAGCTGCATGAACTTCAAAAGTTATTGAACTGTGTTTTAGGTCCCTGTGCTGTTCCTCCTCAATTTTCCACAGGTATCTCCTCTTTTTTAAAGGCTTAGAGGTTATCAGGTGCTCATACTTCATGCTAGTTTGTTGGTAAAAGCTCTTGAGGGAGAAATGATGATGCCCAGGGCTCTCCCAAGTTGATGTCTCCGGTGGTCTCAGGGGACAGGTAATCAGCCTGGAAGCGATTAGAGGCCTCCAGTGAACAGGGCAGTAGGTCAGAGCAATCATCTGCTAGGTTACAAGCTGCTTGCAAAGTTGTAGAGACCAGCACTGAATCACTTTTACCTGACAGGTATGTGGTTTGGGTAGAGTTGTTAATGCAGTAAATAAGACCATTAAACTGCAAGGCAGAACTTTTAGAAGTTCATATCAGTAAAATGAGAAACATAAAACTTGCTGGTTCATAAATATAATGAAGGGTCTATATTCTACACTTTTTCCCCCAAAGTCCACTTATAATGTTAGACAAGGTTTCTTTGCAGCAAAAACAGCTGTAATTTAGTTTTGCGCTACCCTTTTCCACCTTCTTTCTGACCCTGAAAAAAGCTGGTACCTTTCAGTTGGTTGCTGCTGTACCCTTTGAGACTTTTAGTATGACTTGAGCTATGATTGGCTAACCTCTGAGCACAAAGGCTCATCAACGTAGGCTTAGTTGCTGAATCCTGCTTTGACGTTGATATATGAAGGTAAACAATTGTGTTGCTTAAAGGAATATGTGGCACAAAAATTAATCTGTCCATTTTTTAATGATTGGGGCTGATTAAAAAAAAATGAAAAAAACTCAATAGTGCAGACAAGACAATATGCATGTTAAAGGGGTCATATGATGCTGCTAAAAAGAACAGTATTTGGTGTATTTGGTGTAATGAAATGTGTTGATGCGGTTTAAGATTAAGATTTTTACAAAGTTCATCGGTCTGAAAAAGCGAGGTGTGCTGTGATTGGCCAGCTATCCAGTGCATTGTGATTGGCCGAATACCTCAAGCGTGTGACGGAAATGTTACGCCCCTTGCCATATTGTGATGCCCTGTCAGGCCGGAGCGATGATTCAAAAACATGAAAACCCATTATAAACGAGGAATTCGTTGCATCCAGTGGGGACATAATTATGGATTATAATGACTTATACTGTCTTTTTACGCGTTGCGTTGCATCGCGCCGCGTAAACCTAAAACCATGTCTGCGTTTGTGATCGGAGAAATGACAAACATCAAGCCCTACTCTACACTGCCCAAAAAACTCGCTTTAAATATATAAAATATCAAAACTCTTTAAATATAAAAGACGTACTTACAGTCTTTGAGTCAGAACAGCCGGCA
>NW_015505263.1:2768617-2769654 GCF_001515645.1 Sinocyclocheilus grahami | reverse complement strand
TTCGCTTTCACAACGAAACAGCGTCACACACCGCAGCCTACAGTGAGCAGTGGCCGGGGGCTAGCGTGAGGAACGGCGGTAGGGTTAGAGTGAGCAGAGGCGGATGGGCTTGAGAACGGTGCGGCTGGCGATTTCGACGAAGGAGCGTCCAGAAGGACATGTGACCAGATCAACTTTACAAGAGCTTGTAACACTCCAAGGAGAAAGGAAAAATTGAAATCGCATCATATGACTCCTTTAACTAGTGCTGTCAAACGATTAATCGTGATTAATCGCATCCAAAATATTTTTTTTTCTTTTACGTAATATATGAGTGTGTACTATGTATATTTATTATGTACATATAAATACAAAACATGCATGTATATATTTAAGAAAATATGTTTATATATAAAATATAATAATATAAATATATAAATGTATACACACACATGTAATATATACTGAATGTTTGTGTATTTATATATACACATAATAAATAGGGCTGGGTATCGATTCAGATGTCCCAATTCGATTCGATTTCGATTCGCAAGCTCTCGATTCGATTCGATTCTCGATTTTTTTATTACATTCAGTGAATATAGTTTTAATACAAATGCTATTGATATTTCTAAAAAATTAACAGTAAACATCAGTTTACAATTAGTGAATTAATAAAAAGAAATTAAGCCACATGCCTGTATTTTAAACCTATACTTTTTTTTGTATGGGTCCTTTTTTAAACAATAATAGGGCCTATAATTACATATAACTATAACATATAATTAATAATAAAATGCTCTTAATTTTTCTGGTAATCAGATGAAGGCATAAAATATTAATTTAATTTATCCTAATCAAATGAAAATTAAATTTTTTTATTTTATCTTTTATTTTTTGGCAAACAAAGTGCTGCACAACAGAGGTTTAATGTTAAAATTAAAAAGAAAACAGATGTGATTATTCCTTTAAAAATAAAGATGTATTAATATTTATTAGCAGTAGTAGCATTGATTCTTAAGACTGCTAAATAGTAATATATTCTGACAGTTTCTTAA
>NW_015505263.1:2767386-2767813 GCF_001515645.1 Sinocyclocheilus grahami | reverse complement strand
TATTGATATTTCTAAAAAATTAACAGTAAACATCAGTTTACAATTAGTGAATTAATAAAAAGAAATTAAGCCACATGCCTGTATTTTAAACCTATACTTTTTTTTGTATGGGTCCTTTTTTAAACAATAATAGGGCCTATAATTACATATAACTATAACATATAATTAATAATAAAATGCTCTTAATTTTTCTGGTAATCAGATGAAGGCATAAAATATTAATTTAATTTATCCTAATCAAATGAAAATTAAATTTTTTTATTTTATCTTTTATTTTTTGGCAAACAAAGTGCTGCACAACAGAGGTTTAATGTTAAAATTAAAAAGAAAACAGATGTGATTATTCCTTTAAAAATAAAGATGTATTAATATTTATTAGCAGTAGTAGCATTGATTCTTAAGACTGCTAAATAGTAATATATTCTGA
>NW_015505263.1:2764309-2767058 GCF_001515645.1 Sinocyclocheilus grahami | reverse complement strand
GGTAAATAAGGGTGACATCTAGTGGAGAAGACTAATGATAAGATTTACGTTCATCAGATCTTATTTTAAATGTGCTGAAATAAATCCCGGAAAAGATCGATTCTCGGCTTTTGAGAATCGATATCGAATCGACGTCATTTTAAAAAAACGATTAATTGAAAAATCTTTTTTTTTTTGCCCAGCCCTAATAATAAACAAACACAATACACATACATATATTATGTAAACAAAAACTTTTATTTTGGATGCGATTAATCGTTTGACAGCACTAATGTTAACATGATCACTTACTGACCTTTTCTGTGTAAAGTTATATCCATTTTACAATTTTGTTGCAATGACAATAGCTTAAAATGGCTGTAAAAATGATTTAAACATGTCTACAACTCAAATAGTATGTTTTCACAGATATGTGTTATTTTTATTATTATTATAAGCTTTCTTTATATGATTTCTGCATATCAATTTAAAAAAAAAAAATTGGCCCTGTTAATTTCTATTGTAAGTGCCTCATCACAACCCTTTTTTAAAGATACTGGAATATTTCCTTAATGACAAGCCATGAATTAGCCATTTATTTAGTTACTATCATCACTGAACATTTCTGATCCATGTTTATTTCCTTAAATGATCTGGGCAGACATTATAGTATGTCTACATAGTACAAAATCCCAAAATATTCCATATTTAAAGTTAATAAAAAACTATAAAAACAACCTTCAAAGCAAAGAAGGAAAATATGCAATGCAAATACCAACAACGTATAAAATGTAATCAGTTATTATGTTTAATCTCTCTTCAAATACTGTTATTTAATTCTAATTACATGCGCTTCAATGCATCTTATCTCACTTGGATGAACTTCTACTGAGCATCAATTCTACAAAAACACTATGAAAGCTATAACTGCGTGGCCAGACACGATTCAGTACATGAGACAGACTTTGAACCCCTAACATTAAACACAGCCAAGCAAATATCTACTATTTTAAACCATGTTAACCTTAGCTCCTTGGTATTCAAAGCAAAGAGAACAACCTGTTAACAGTGTTGGGCAGTAACGCATTACTTAGTAATGCTTTACTGTAATTTGATTACTTTTTTAGTAACTGAGTAATTTAACGCGTTATAACTTTCAAAATAGTAATTAGAGTGTAGTTACAAGCCGAGGGGTCTATACGTTACTGCCGCGTTACATTGCTGACAGAATGCAGTGATTTCTAATCTAGAATGTAAAAAGGATGTAGTTCACGCACTGTCGAGTCAAGTGCCAGTGGATTAGAGACCTGAGCTGCGTCCGAAATCGCATACTTCCATACTATATAGTAGGCGAAAAACAGTATGCGAGGTGAGTAGTATGTCCGAATTTATAGTATTCGAAAAACAGTAGGCGAGAAGTACCCGGATGACCTACTACTTCCGCCCGAATTCCGTAGCATGCATACGATAGACACTTTACTATCCCATGAGGCCACGGGAGAGGAGGCGCCATATTCGAAAATGCGTTCATTGTGGTTCAATTGCACCTGTTTAACATGATCTAAGTGAACGGCTGACTTATTGAAAGTTTAAGCATTGTAAATCGATGAGATGATTTCGTGAATCGGCTGTAAAAAGATGTTTAATCATTGTTATTACTGAGCACATCAATTAACGAACAGATCGAGCTAGTGTAAATGCTGTTGTACATCAGCTTGTTAACTGCTTTTTAAACGGAGACGGTCGTTGTTAAGCAGTTTAATGAGATTAGAAAATTCCATGGACTTTAAAACATTTTTTCCCCCTCTTTTACTAATATTTAGTTGATATTTTTTTAGCTACATACTAAGCTACTGTTAATAAATATGCCACAGCTTGTCAATGTAGCATTAATGGCATGATAATGACTAATGGTTACTGCTTTGACGTTACAGGGACTGATGAACACACTCAGCTCCTTATTCAGTGGAGAGTGGCTAATGAAGCCTTCACTGGAAAGCGTAATGCTGCCATCAAAGGTTGAGAGTAAGTAAACAAGTTATGTAAAATGTACTTTTATTCAGATGCTGTTGACTCTGAACGTAGTAAATACTAACACTTCAAGCAAAGGTCTTACTGCCTTCTTTTTATGCTTGATTTCTGTGCATTTATTGTGACAGAGCAGGGACTTGAGGGCAACATTTCTCCCGCTCAAGTCAAAAGAAAGTGGGAGAACCTAAAACAAAAATATAAAGTAAGATTTTTTTTTTTTAATTAGTTAACCCCAAAATATGTATTAGTTCATGATTTGATCATGCTAATGTTTTTCCATGTCGTAGTAATGCAGTAATCTAATGAATGTAATTGATATTGTGCTTTTCAAACCCGGGATATCCAACAAAGATATGGAGGAACTTCCCCTTGTGGTCGGTGATGGCCTGCAGCTGAACAGAGTGGAACAGCTTCCTATTACAATAGCATGGGGCATCACTTGCTGGTGGCTTGATCCGGATGTGGCATCCGTCTATTGCACCAGCTACCACGTGGAAAACTGGAGACACAGCCAGCTGGGCAAAACCTGCCCCCACTGCCTCCAGGTCATCCGGGGTCAGGAAAGCGATCAGCCTCCTCAAAATACTGATGATTCTGTGCACAATGTCATGTACCGTGGATTTTGGGATGTCAAAACCCAGTGACACCTGCCTGTACGATGCTGCGTGGGCCAGCCAGTAGAGAAACACCAGCACCTCAACATCTTTTTCCCAGCCATGGTCAGAATCTGACAACAAAG
>NW_015505263.1:2690235-2763683 GCF_001515645.1 Sinocyclocheilus grahami | reverse complement strand
ATGAGGGACGTGATGGACTGTCGTGAAAGCCGGAGGTTTGGACGGAGGTCAGATCCATCTTCGAAATACAATCGAAGAATTGGCACAGCAGCATTCAGGCGGCAGTAGGTTGTAGGGCTCACAGTCTGTAAATTTGTATATATATATATATTTTTTATATATTATTTATTTATTATGTTTATATTATTTATGTATATATTGTATCTATCTATAATATTTATTTAGGCTATGCATATATTGTATGTATTCATTCTCTCCCTCTCTCTCTCTCTATTTATCCAATTGTGTATTATGTATTCATAGATTCATGTCTTTTGTTTGTCCTGTGTATTTTTATGCATTTATTTATAACAATAAATTACTTTATTTCGTTGCTCCAAATGAGCCTCTGTCATGGTGTTCAAAGACATGACTTTTCATTCTGAGGTAAAATTGGCTAGCTAAATAGGTGATTGTTCTTACCTTATTTGATAAATGATTTACAAGCTGTCGACGAAGGCGTGATCTTTTATTTATTTAGTCATTTATCAGACGCTTTTATCCAAAGCGACTTACAAATGAGGACAACAGAAGCAATCAATTGTAGTATTAAAACAACTAAAAACAGATCCAAAACTAAAAGCTAAAACTTTATAAATACTACCTATACACATTTGAAAAATAAAGAGATTAAATAAAAATGACAAATGCATACAACAAAATGTCAAAATATTCAGGAGCACCTTCTGATCAATAATAAAAAATTCTGATCAAAAATTTGTCTTCCCATTACGAGGAGATATTTGACTCCTTAAAGTGATTTACAGGGGCATTTTTTTAATTTATTTTTTAATGGCAATTTTCTAATTTTATTAAAAGTATGTCATCTTTAATGTCAAATTCAAAAATGTATATTCATAAGCTTTTTACACTTTCTAATTAAACAATAGAATAAGAAGAATAAGTTACCAATCATATAAAATCAGTATAAGCAAAATAATGATTTATGTCTGTCTGTATGAAACAAAATAATAAAAATCATATGTACAACTACATACTATTGTGTATAATCATGTGTGCATATATAATATAGTTTTTCAGTTCATTCTTGATGTTCAATATTGTGTGTATATATATAACAGATCTACAGCATTACATTAGGTTATTTTTTTAATGTTCAGTATTGTTTAATGTATTTATAATCTAGTTTTACAGCATTAAATTTCGGACGCACGCGAGACCCTACGTAAGAGAGTGCGGCGCGGGACAAGGGACATCTAAACATAAAATACCTAAAACAAATCAATTGTTATTCATCTAATGCACAAAAGCAACATGAACTAATATAATATATAAACGATTAACAGGTGCAAGCGTATGCAGAGTTTCTATTTAGGCTATAACGCGTGTTTGCAGCGTTGAGTAATGCAGTGCTGACATTTGCGTGCTCATGAATCCTCTCATTATAACACACGAATTGTAGACATTATGAACGATTCATTATGCATATATTTATTGTGTTATAACAGAGATTTGTGAGATTGCGATGAACTGAGATGTATTTTAGAGATTATAAATGCAGAGCTCTTTGCTGGCATTCTGCCATGCCAAACTATGCACGCAGCAGCCGCTTGCTTTAGTTAAAGGGGTGGTTCACTGGGTTTTATCTAGGCTTGATTGTGTTTATGGGGTGCAGTCTAACATGTGTTAATGCTTTGTTTTAAAAAAACACATTATTTTTCACATAATTTACCTTTATTCCACACCGCTCTGTCCCTTCTCTGAGAAACGGGCTGATCTTTTCCTGTTTTTATGAAGCCCCGCCCTCAGAAATAGGCGATGGGCTCTGATTGGTTAGCTAGCCCAGTGTGTTGTGATTGGCTAAACCGCCTCTAGTGCGCGTCTAAACGTCCTGCCCTTCACCTCGGCGGCACTTTTGAACATTGTATTGTAAAAGTCGTTCATATCGCTTATCAGTTTGAGCTCAATTGAGAAGCAGAGGATATTATTGAAGAGAATCGTGCAGAAGCTGTGCAAGCATGGCTTTTAATAGTAGGCCTATGTTTTTTGTTTGTTGTTGTCTCATACTTTTAGATACGCTGTTATTTGTAAATGCTACTGCTTATGTTAGCTTTTAATATACGGTTTTATCCTGATTAAAGCTTTAATACAGTACGGATCAATTTTAGCCCAATTGAGATGCAGATAATATTAGTGAAGAGGATAGCACAGAAGCTGTGCAAGCACACGGCTCTTAATGGTATGTTTTTTGTTTGTTGTTCTCTCATACTTTTAGTTACGCTGTTATTTGTAAATGCTACGGTTTCTGTTCTGTTAAAGCTTTAATACAGCACGGCAACCGCATGCGCGTCCATGTTTAACACTTCTCCATAGCTATGTGAAAAATATCTGTCTGTCTACGCACAAAGTGTGTAATTGGAACAGTTCATTGTTGGAGCTGAACTGAATGAGAGAGAAAGAGAGAGAGAGAGAGATGCAGATCGTGTGCAGAGCAGGGGAAGCGAGGAACAGTATTAAGAACCGCTGCTTTTGAACATTGATTTTGAAACCTGTGAATCCATTAGAATCGTTAGAAGACAGAATCGTGATTCATATATGAATAGATTTTTACATGCACCTCTAGTTTTCTCTTCCTCTTCTCTAAAGCAGCGCAGCATGGCCTCGCCCCCTTTGCTGCCTTTTCCCGAGGGCGGGGTTTATCTGGGTTTGTGATGTCACGAACCCAGGAAGTAACTCGTTGTAGTCCCTACCAGCTGTTTTTGTAGGCATTAAACTGCCAGAATTTTAAAAGATGATATCTCCGTTTGCATTGAACTTTCAGCTTCGTAACTTTGCAGATATTGTTTATGCTCAAACAGCAACATTACACACTAACTAACATAAAAAAAGTGAAATCGCAATGAACCAGCCCTTTAAAAATAACAGTGTTGTGTGAATGTTGACGCTTTAATAACAAATACTTATCGGGAGCGTGTATGCTGGGATTTCATGAATTTCATGGAAAAAAGTAACGTAACTAGTAATGTAACTAATTACTATTTACTTTTGAAATAAAGTAATCAGAACAGTAAACGTGATTACTTTTAAAAGGAGTAATCAGTAATTTAATTAAATTTTCAGAGTAACTTGCCCAACACTCCCTGTTAATAACATATTGGCCCATATCATTTTCCCGCATTTACAAACAACGCAAAAGACAAAATGAAACTGCCAGTAGGCTTTTAACTGAAAGTGCCTCCCTCTCATCGACCCCAGGTCTCCATCCAACATGTTCTTAATGATGCCTCCTCTTCCCATTAATTAAATTTTTACTGTGTGGACTTTGTCTCCTCTGTCCCAGTAATTGTGCTCAGGGTCGGAGTTAATCTCCAGAAAATTACCTGCCAGGGACGGACAAGGTGGGAAAAGTCATTATTTCATCTCGTATTATCATTATCCCCAAGACTGGCACAGCCCTGGTCGTCGACGGGCTTCCTCTTCGCGTGTGGCGGCACATGGCCATTATGGGCAGCATTTTCTTTAATCATGACTGCACATTACCAGCACTGGGATTAGAATGTGATTTATGGCTGCCACCAGGAGAAAGGTTAGAAAATAGACTGGCAAAGTTACCTTTTATAATGAGGAAGAGCCGATTCGCTAAATTGTGAGCTAGAGGTCTATATACGCTTGCATGAACTCCATCCCCCACAACAGATCATCAGGCATGAGCATTTTTCAGCACTGACATGTGGATAAACAGTAAAACGCTGTAGTACAAATGCAAACGGAGCAATGAACTCAACATAAAACCTTCAACAGAGCCAAGTCTTACGATGACACAATTTTAGTATTTGTGATGATTTACAAAATTATTGTGATAAAAATACAGGGCTAGTGCTAGGGCTGTCAGTTAAATAAATATGATGATCTAATTGATGATCTGCCAATAAATAAATAGAATTCAACAGTTTAACCACATACTGTCTGTATATTAATGTTTTATGATCATTTGAAAGCAGTACATTATTGCTCCAAAGGCAGTGACAATTCTAATTATGTTTGGTTTTATTATTAATTATTAAATGTCACCACATTAAACTGGCAGGCCTAAATGCAACATATCAATTGATAAATAAATCTTCTCGCGTACTTTGTACCATCAAGACGATTTGTCAAGATCAATTAATAAATTAACACACTGCACTGACAATAAATTATCCAGACTGACTTTCAAACTGCATTAAAAACATTTAAATAATAAAAAATAAAGGTGTCAAACTTTTAGAAATAGGCCAAAATGTTCTCTTAGTTTATCTAAACCAAGATTTTTTTTTTTTAAATGTGCACTAATTAAAACAGTTTCACAATAAAATTTAATAAGTAGTATTTTTGGCAGTGCTACAATAGCACTAGTGACCTAAGTTATTGTATTCTACATAAGAACAAAATTGTTACATTTATTCTAGTTACTCTAACTAAAGAACAGAAATTTACTTTAAATTCTATAATATACACATACACTGAAAAAAATGTTGTTGTAGAAACAATTTTCACTCAGAGTCAGAAATTACTAGTAAATTTCAGAAATGGCAAGTAACACTGAATTAAATGTGAGCTTTTGAAGTAGAAAGACTGAAATAGTATTTACTTGTAATAAAACGTATTTAAATAATGTTATATTTAAAACTTTGAAGAATATTTTCTTAAACTAAGTTCTATATTTGATGAACATCATGCACTAAGTAAAATAACTTTTGATCACTATTTCATATTACTAACATCTGTGTAATAAAAGCCTTATGAATAACTCTTGTAAAGTCTTGCAATACGACATAATTGTAGTCCACAGTTTATGTACCACATCTTTTATTCAGCACAGGTGGGCAGAGTCTAGGCGGAAGGACTGAGAAGATGAATTTCTGTAGAAATTCAGTTGTACAGAAAGGATAGAGGCTGGACAGACAGTAAGAACCCTCAGAAGACAGTGCTCATCCTCCAGCAAGCTCAGAAGGAGCCTCACATCCCTACAGCAAGAGCTTATGGATTGTTCAGGCTGGATGAATATTTCACCAGAACAATACTTGAGCCTAACATCTGTGTGCAAACTTTAGGTTTGTTTAGAACTCAAAGCTGGTTTTCTTGTTGTGGTCATTGTCAAGTGCATGCAATGAAAGCTGAGGGCCCTTCAGAGAGTATTTTGCAAGCTGGGCCCCCCAGGCCCTTCTGAGATGACTATAGTCCTCTATTGCTAGCCTGCCACAAATAAGGTAATTTGCATAAGTCTTAAAGGTACAGCAGCAAAAATAGGCCGTGTAATTCTAATGGTAATGCAGAGGGCGGAAAATGGAAAAAGTAAAATTCTTGACTAACATTATAAGTGGATTACAAGTAAAATAAAATATAAATTAAATTAAATTAAAAAGCAGCTCTTAGACTTACAACTGATTTTTAAATTGAATTTGCACACAAAATATCTGGATCCTGGTTGTGACTGTAATGTACAATCTGTGCAAATACAACAAAACCTCTTTGGTGACTAACTCCATTTTGAATTTCATGAGCTGCTGGTGTTGAACCCAGGGAGAATGAGAGCCTCTGTGATAAAAATGGATTTACATGGACACGCCAATCCTTACACAGTTACAGCTTGTACAATTTCTCCCCGACAACTGCGAGTCTTGGGAACTCACCCACTTATGGAAGCTCATACATGCTCAGTCTGAGATTAACTGTCTTTCATATTGTGTGAAGGCTTTACATTGCCTGACATGCTCATTTTTGCCAAAACTACAGCAGCAAGACATCTAAAGCACAACTAGGGTTATTATTCCATACTAAAACAAAAGACATATTAAATAAATTTTTGCAAACTGAAATAATTAATTCAAGTAAGCGAAAAAACAATAGTTAAAAAACTAACTGCAATAAAATAATTAACAAAAATAATCATTTTCACAATAGGGATGCACTGAAATTTCAGTCACTAAACATTTTTTATTCAATTTCACATTGCAAATTCAGTTTACCTTTGCATTTTTCTCCATCGCACTTGTTTAAAGTCAACATTATAATATTATACTATTATTGAGCTTATATGTTTTGAAAAATAGCATCATCTGAAGGAAGTTAGTGTCATTTCTTAATTTTTCAAATATTATACCATTAAAAGAATTGATATTATATTATTATATAATATTGTAAAATTAAAAGAACTGATAATAAGAACTGATGACCTAAAATATATTTCAGTAAATCTTAACTAATTAAAAAATAATAATAACAAAAATATGTACATTAAATAAACTAAACTGGAATGGACAAAGCTATTGCTGTCAATTAAATCTAAAAGGTATTAAAAGTAAATGAATGAAATTCAAAACAATAATGACCTGAAGTGCATCCTGTATTTAATAGGAAATTTATAAATGAAGGAAAGTTACCACATCCATGTATGTCCAAACGCATTAAATCTCAGTGGTAAACTATTCTAATAATAAAAGCAGGAAGCTGTCCATTTCTGCAGGTGCCCACATGAATCAATCAATAAAATGGTGGTATTTAAATAATTATCATGTCCTTGAGAATCTCAGCATTGACACTGAAAGCACTAATATCGATTATGCAGAACGTTATATTGAGAGACAGGGTTGCGAAGCGTGTTCAGGGCCATGTCCGAGCCGGTTCTCTGGGGAGAGACATGATCCGGACGTGGGAGAATTGAACCCAGTGAAATCCTTTAGCTCTCTCCTGCTCGGCATTTCTAATGAATGTAACCTGAGGATTCTCAAGAGCTTCTCGGGCCGGGGGAATTATCTCTATCACTGCTGACATAGAAGAAAACTGCACTGGCTTTTAATGCTGACTCTCGCATTATCTTCAATTATAAAACGTCAATCATATCCAGAGCCTAAGCTTGTACTGCTGGTCAGTACAAGCTTACATAAGCAGCCTTTAAATACATTTGCTGGCTTATTCCCGTTAAATCAGGAACAACAAGCTGAAGTTCATGAACTTCAAATATGTTTTTTCACTTCCCTACATCTTTTTTGGGAAGTCTCTGAGCTTTAAACTCAAAATTGTAGCTTGTTATGCCGTATTCAAATGTCAGAAACGGGATCTCACACCCTAGGGCATTGTATCTAATGCTTTTCTTTCCTGTCTGAGAAAGTTTCCTGTACCTAACTTTAACTGGAATCACCTGATGTATTCGTCTGTGTATTCCTCCCTGCCTGTCAGTTCAGCTTCTTCCTGTGTAAAATAAGAAACTGGTCTGTACAAGAAAGACTGGCCTAAAAAGACAGTGTCCCAAGCTGTATCCGTCACTCTCAATTAAGATTTGCAGCTTCCTGGTAGATGGCAGTGCTAGTTCATGTGGGCAGGAAGTGGGTTGAGAACAGATAAATCAAAAAAGAATCGAAATCGTGATATGGCTGTGTGTGATTATTAAACTGCAAAAAGTTGAGATTAAATATTGTATAGCAAGCACTGCAAACTTTACAGTGAAGGTGAGACACTCCATTCTGTCTTATTCTAGCATGGGGGGAATTTGCTAACATTTGTTCATTAATATACAGGTGCATCTCAATAAATTAGAATGTCGTGGAAAATTTCATTTATTTCAGTAATTCAACTCAAATTGTGAAACTCGTGTATTAAATAAATTCAATGCACACAGACTGAAGTAGTTTAAGTCTTTGGTTCTTTTAATTGTGATGATTTTGGCTCACATTTAACAAAAACCCACCAATGCACTATCTCAACAAATTAGAATACTTCATTGTTAAATGTGAGCCAAAATCATCACAATTAAAAGAACCAAAGACTTAAACTACTTCAGTCTGTGTGCATTGAATTTATTTAATACACGAGTTTCACAATTTGAGTTGAATTACTGAAATAAATGAACATCTCCACGTCATTCTAATTTATTGAGATGCACCTGTAGTATAAAATGTAAATTTATTTTAAGAGGCCATCATACCTTGCCCTATATGATTTATGCAATGCAGAAAACATTACCGGAATGACAGAATCCAGTCATAAAAATTGAATTTACAGTATAACACAGAATGTTACAAAATAAATTAAAAGTAGGGCTGTACACTTAATCAAAACACAATGTGGATGCAAAAAGTGCATTTGCCACCTCACTATACGCCACCACATGAACTTCATCTCAGGAGCAAAGTATTAATAATTTTTAAAAAAATTAAAAACTAAAAAACTTTATTTTTTAAGGAATGCCATAGAATTATTCAATGTTTTAATTTTAACAGTAAACCTCTGTTTTGCATTACTGTGCTGGCCAAAAGGAATCAAGTTTTAATTTGATTACAATTTAAAAGATTAATTAAAACGTTAATATTTTATGCCCATATTTGATTGCTGCTTTTGATTTACATTAAATCATTAATCCAAAAAAATAAAGCAGACAGCATAGAATTTCTGGGGGAAAGGGAAATTCATAGGGAATTATTGTTGTAAAAATGTTATATTGAAATATTAAATTGTTAATATTTCTTTTAATGAAATGTTAAATTTTTACCGTTTTGTTAATTTAGAGGATTAGACCATTTAAAATTAAAAAAATATTTCACTTTGGCTAAATGTTTAATAAATTGCTATTGTTGTAAAAACAAAATTCATGATTTAAATTATTATACATGCTTTTTATTACTAAAATGAAAACAAAATTTTGAAAACTTAAAGCAGACAAAAACAAATCAGAGTTTGAGAAAATGAAAACGATTTTATGGGGCCCTAAAGTAAGATGTTCAACGGTGTTACTTTAGATTATTTTTAATTAATTAAATTTTTAAAAAGCTAAAAAAAAAAAAAAAATTTATTTATTTGAGTGAAGTATGGCAAGTTTTGAGTATGCCACAAGAAAATTTAAATATCAGGACAGAAAAAAATAATAATAAAAAATAATAATTTTATATATATATTGTAGATAGGCCTAGGAATATGCAATTTCCTGATCGAATCCCTACTGGAAACAATTATACACAAAATCGGGATATAATTTCTTTAGGGAATAGTGATCAAGAATCAAGTAAAATAAATATTGATTTTGGTGATCTCATCATTGAAGGATTGCAGGTGGAAGAAAGCCGAAAAATCAAAAAGCAAGCAAAAGTGGAGCGGCGCCACCAGACAAAGAAGAGACCTGGAATATCAACAGAATATGTCTTTTAAGATGAGAACTATAATAAAGTTGAAATTATCTCTAAAATTCTAAAATTATAGAGGTTTCAGATGCATGTTTGATTACATATTTTGTTCCCCAAATTTATAAATGTTGAAGGCTGGTGGTTTAGGTTGCTATATGTTTTGTTTTCTGAGATGATGAAAAGAAAGGGGCTGCATCTTACAATAGAATTGCAGGGATGGCTTTGATGATGTTAATGCAAATTGTGTGCAAGGCTATAAAATGCCAAGGAGAGCTTCAGACGGTGCCGCACTCCAATGGTGAAGACTTACTCGCTGTTACTTTCATTTTATTACTTATGAGTTACTGTGTACTAATAAAGTGAAACCATTACAAATGGTGATGCATTAAAACTTTATTAAGGAAAAGTCTCTGAGTAATTTATTTTTGGGGTAACCTATTATTCTGAAACTGAAGGGCTTCCTTCGAGCCTTATGAAGCTCGAACTCAGCTGAGCAAACTCGGACACCGGGGGAGATTCCAGGTCTCTTGACTGCATTTTCTGATCTCAGAGGTAAGGGCAAATTAATTGCATCTGTTGATGAGAAATAGGGATGTGCATTAGGGATTTTATGGAGTCTATTCGGTATATAAGCACAACAAAATATATATATATATATATACACAAATAACAACAAATAAGAAAAATAATATTTAATTATTTATTTATGTTCAAAACAGGTAAAGTATGCTACCTAAAAATCCACTTTCAAGTTCAATTTCAATGTTAATATAACAAGAACTAGGTTATTTTTCAATTTGTTCATTTTTAGTTGATTGAAAGAAGTCTAAATTTGAGAGAAGTGTGAACTCTCCTAAAGAGACTAACTGTTTCCTGCAGTAAAGACTTAATTTTGAAGAAAAAAAGCAATCAGCATATGCCTTTTGTCTTTTTAACCTTGATATCTTAGCAGCAGCAATATTGCAATGTCAGACAACTACAATGTCAAAATAATCACAGGATTTGTCTAGCCCTACTGGATCCAGTGAGACAGAAATGTGAGTGGGCCAGTGGAAACAACGTTCACCAACTATGAACTGCTTTTGACCTCCTTCAGTACAGGTCCACTGCACATGTCACAGTCTCCACTCAACATAAACCAATGTAAACCACCAACTCTCTCACTAAAAGCCTTTACAAACTCATCCGATCAATTGTTATGCCGTGCAGAAAACCATTTGAGAATCGCCTCGTTCTGCTTTCGCTGCCAAAGACTTTTCAAGGAGCTTCAACGTTTAGCCATTTCAGTGGGCAGAGTAGAGGAGGACAGGTGATGATACAGCAGATATCACATCTCGAGAAGACATATCCAGAGCAGCTATAACACACTCATGAAACAGGCTGTCAGAAGGTAATATAGAACCTTTTTTAAACCTCAGCATTTTTCCTGTGCAATACACTTATACATTGGAACAATTCCACATCTGCAGTTTACTACAGCTAGATGGAAACAAGCGGGATGAACAGATTTTTGTGAGTTCAAAAAGGCATAACTACAACATGGTGCTGGAAACATTCCTTGGAGAATTTCATGGAGTTATTGTCAATTTTTCGGCCATACATGCCTGCTTCCACTTCACTTCATCTTGATGTTTCGCTGTTGGAAAGAGACCGAGGGAGAGTGCAGCCCTTTGAGTCTAAGCTATAGATGTATTTCAAAGAAACAGCCTGAGATGATGCTTAAGCACAGGAGACATTTTTCATATTTTCCAAATCTACATGCCTTTAGGTATAAGAATATATATGCACCTACAATACCGTTCATTTATTTACAACTGAAAAAGATTATATCTAAATTTTGAATTGAATACAAGAAGTCAAAATGTTACTATATAAAAACTTATATTATCTAAATGTATGATAAATAAGAGTACACCTCAATATTATTGCTTTAATATTTATTAATATCATTGAGCATCTTGTCAACCTGACCATGAGATAAGCAGGATTCAACACGTAAAAACAAATAAATAATATTGTAAATGAGTTTAATTATTTGTACCAAAATACTAAAATATATATTGACCAAATCAAATGGCAGCTCAAAAAAAAAAGAAAATAACAATCTTTTAATAAAAAGATACAATCTTTTTGACTTATGGTCAGCAATATTTATAGTTTGCCATTTGGCACATGCCATCTCTCATCAAGCTAGCCTAATTATTTTATTTAATAATACTCATAATAACTGAAATGATACTAAAATTACACATGCCGAATAAGAGTTTTGTCGGCCGCTTTACTGTGAGAGAAGAAAGTGTTTTACAGTAGCCCTCGGTATCCCCTACATAATCCAACTACATGTGTTCATTTCATAACGACCATGAAGAATCCACTACAATTCTAAATGCTATTTTCTACTTAGCCCTTCTCCTACAATGTTACTTGATAGTTAGCACACATTTATTGCCTATCCGTGTCAACTCACAGAACACTAATTTAAAGGACAGCCAACATGGAGCTGGCTAGCGTTCAGTGTCTCGCTAAAGGGCATAACTGTGATTGGAGAAGAGGATCCTCAGTTACTCTCCAGTCTCTGGGTCATTCCTACTTAGGATCAAACCTACAGCCACTGACTTGAATTCAAAACAGTTGGGCTCCACCACACGGATACAGCTGGTAACCAATTTCGTGGACAAAATGGCCTAACTACTCCCATAAGAACAGAGACGATCCTCCCTATACGCAAAATATGCAAGCTGCGTAGGGCCCCCGAAACACTCAAAGATTATTTAAATTTTAAGCCCCGTTTCCGCCGCAGGAACTTTACCCAGGAGCTAGGGACTTTGGGCCGGTACTCGGTGTGTTTCCACTGCAGGAACCAGGATCTAAATAAAGTTCCAGGTAAAAAATTGCCCCTCAGAAAGTCCCTGCTCGCGAGGTAGTACTTTTTCAAAGGTCCGGAACTTTCGGGGGCGGGACTTGAGCGCTGAGCATGCTGATTGGTTGAGCTCACGCAGCATTGTATTTCAACCACCATTTATTCAGATAATTTTCAAAATATTACTGTTATTGTGTCATGAAATGTAGTTTTAAAAGTATTTCAGGCGAGAATGTAGTTGTTTAAAACTCAAACCTGCGGTTTATTTATAAAGACAGCGACTATTTAAAAATGTGCTTCGCTGATTTCGGAGACGTGAGACGATCAGCGGGAGCTCAGTGCTCATGTTTCCCGACGAGAGTAGCCTAACTTCGGCTAGTCCTTCTGACATTTGCCGCTGGCTCTGATGTCACTTTAGTGGTTAAACATATGATATAATTTGTTTTGGGTAAATCTAACAGGTAATCTTTGGTCTTTATTCTATTCATTTATTAATATGTTAAAATGAAAATAAAAAGAGGCAATACTGTTTGATATATTTCGTTTCATTGTAATCTAGGCTTTGTAATGTAGGCTATATACATTCCCTGAACTACATTTCTGCGGCAGCAGCTATTAATATGTTTAAATGAAAACGAAAGGAGGCAGTGGTGTTTGAGATCATATTTCGTCTTATTGTAAATACAGTGAGGAAAATTGCAGTAGCCAAGGCGAGCTAACTGACGTTATCAAGTATGTTGCTGTTTGCAGAATTACCAGACTTGCATCGTCCCGTCCGCGGGAGTTCACGTTCCCGAGTCGAATTTGTGAAGTCCGAACTACAGAGGATGCAAGTCCGAAATTTGCTTGGTATTGAGAAACACGCGCAGACCTATGTCACCAGACTATTTGCCAAATCATCTCGGTACTTTAGACCCCAGTGGAAATGCAGAAAGTACAGATCTGGGGGGGGGGAAAGTTAATTAATCTACTTAGAGTCGGTTTCTTTTGCGAGCGTTATTCTGCGTCTGCTTTAGATGGTTGGGAGGCTATAGCTTGCAGCAACTGTAGCAATATTATAGACTTGCTTTCAGATTTGTATGATAACGATTACGTATCCACGCAAAATATATACTTAAAACCATTTCACTTGTTATTTCGGTTTATGTCATTCCCTGGATAATTTATTTGATTTATTTCAGTTGTTGCTGTGATGATTGTAATAGTGAGTACACTGTGTAAATTCTCTGTGTATATTTACATGAAAGTGTAGTAGGCTAGTTCTGCAATAAAAAAGACAAATTTTTTTACTATATGGGAAAATTGCATGGACACAAGTCATATTTTTATATTAAATATTCTCATATTAAGGCAAGTTTCACATCCATAAATGCAAGTGATTTGAAAAGAAACCCAAATTATCCAGTTTAAGAAAGAATAAAATGGCTTTATATTGAAACAATGCAAGAAGAACCGCCGTCAAGCCATAGTGCTAGAACTATGGACCTCTACAATTACTTTAATTCCCCCATTTAATTTGACTTTACATGTATACTAGAGCCCGACCGATATATCGTTTAACCGATATTATCGGCCGATATGAGCCTGTCGCCGATAAATCGGTATCGGCGAATATGCCGCCGATATGAAAAAAATGTTTTACAGAACATATAACGCAGATTAAATGCTTCTGAATGGTGTAATTACTTAGTTTGTCCAGCAGAGCGCGCTTCATTGTTTGCTACTGTCGACCCAGGTCAGTGTAGTGTAGAAATGCGCGGATGAGCTCAAACTTCACCCGAGTCCTCTGCTTCAAATTATCCGCCCGCACCTATATTTGATCATCACATTACAATGATTCTAATTCTTAGTTTTGCATGGTGATATGATGGATGGATGGCTCATTTTTAACAGCAGATTCAGTGACATTAGAGACTAGAGCTGATCTGTGCATCACGGCACGCATCTGCGGCGCATTAAAGCCTGTGTTACGGCCACCGGAGCTAATCGCGGCTGGACTGGTGTTTATACCGGCTGCGCCGCGGCCCAGAACTCATGCTTATCACATCACTCACATCACATCGTGCGGCGCGCGTCCGGTGTATGTTGTCTACACTGGATGCAGTAAACTGATGCCTCATTCTATTTATGATGTGCTGACACAAAGTTCAAATGATTTTGAACTTTATATATAATTGTTGTTCAGTTAGGTACACTGTAAGAAAAAAATATGTGGAAAAACTGAAAAGGTACTAGTCATTTTCTGCCAGGATATTATCCATTAAGTTGTAACCCTGTAACCTTAAAACACAAAATGCAATGTGGAATTTAAAACACAGATAAAACACACAGATGAAAAATAAATATCCATAAACAGTACATTGGGTCCTATTTTTACAGACTTTTGTGTAGCGCACTAACTAACTAGCAGTACACTGCTTAAAACTATAATTGTTCAAAATGTGCAGTTTTACTAGTTAATAAGAAAATACATAAAATGTGTAACAGTTTGTAAAAAAAAAAAAACGATCATAAAGATGTGCTACTTATATTACTTTTACAAATTAAAATATTTTATGTTTATAATATTTTTATGAACACAATTACATTTAGCAACTTTTAGCAACAAATCGATCTGCCTTTAGCAACTTCCCCTGAAAATTTGTTGGCAACACTGGGCCTATGATCATTTCTTTTAATGCAGTGCGCTGTCGCCATTTCTACGTAAAAATCAGTCAAATCATGTAATGTGAATGTCGTACAGTATTGCTCGAGACTAAAAAAATGAGTTGAAAGCGTTTCATTCATTCTTTCATAACCACTCATACCCCACACCACGGCTCCGCCACCCAAAACCAAGCAACATTTCAATAAATTTGTACCATTCGGATACTGCAGCGATATTATTTTCATAACTCTACACACCCAAAACATAGATATGCCTTTCAGAAGTCAGACATCATCAGTCATCAGCTCTGACAACACTTTACAATAGAAACCTAAGCATAAACAAAACCTCACCATAATTGTCCCGTTGAAACTCTTCAGGTGCTGTAAACTGATGTATTCCATTCATCTATTATTGGTGATTTGGTTTATTTTCCAAGATAAATGGCCATGGATGCTATTCATTGTTTTACTTAGAGATTGCCATCTTTGAGGTCACTTTCCAACGTGTCTTATTTTATGTGTTTTGATCATAGACTGTATAAAAACATGGACGTAGTGTCCGTGACGTCACCCGTAGGTTCCTGAAGAGGTTTTTGAAGCTCAAAGTGGGTGGAGCCATGGGCAAAAAGGCGGGAGCTGGTTGCTGAAACCACGCCCACCTAGCTCGACAGTGGTGACAGCAGCGACAATCCACATGTCACTCAAGTGGCCACGCCCTTAATTATGCAGAACTTTAAGGCTTAATATAACTTAAACGGATGACTTATAAAAACATTCACCCCCTCACAGTTGTCATGAAGGGCAAAATTAGCTATATAAACCAAAATCATTTTTTGAACCAGGCTGTAAACATGTTTTTTTCTGCTGTAAAGTTGAGCATTTTAACATGGGGAGTCTATGGGATTGACTCCCTTTTGCAGCCAGCCTCTAGCGGCCAGTTGATGAATTACAGTTCAAGTCACTTCCTTGTTGGCTTCACGAGAGAGAGCGGGAGGTTGCCGCTTAGTTTTGATTAATCTAAAGACTCGAATCTTTTGCGCGATTCATCGAGTGACGTTCTGCAGAAGTTTCTGGCGAGTCTTTTGGATTCTTCTGAGAGAGTCATTCAATAATGCTGTTCGTAAATAAACAGTAGTTCAGAACTGAAATAATCCTATATCTTTTATTTTTTTAAACTCTATAAACTTATTAAGAGACTCCAGAAAAAGTGTTCAAGCTAAATATATTTTTTTTAACCTCACAAATGACACCAAGCAGATATAATTTTCCCTCCAATTCCTTTCATCTTTCAACTGCTTGGCATAACTTATCAACAAAGACGAAAAAAGACTAAATGTTATTTTAACGCATTTGTAATTCTGCCTCCTTTGAAGATTCGCTCACATGACGAACTGAATGAACAAACGATGCCTGATTTGTTTTGCTCAGTCATGAAACTGATTCATTTATTTAATTGATTTATAGTAGTGATGGGAAGTTCGGATCATTTTACCGACTCGGACCTTTGAGTCTCGTTCAGCAAAATGAACGAATCTTTTTTCGAGTCATTTCGTTCATTTTAACAAAATATAATTAAAATGTTACGTGTTACTTCCCTAATATGCCTACTACTTACGCAAACGTTGATCACACTACAAACAATACAAAACTGCTATAAGAAACAGAAAATATTAATTCATTGTTTACCTGAGTCTTCAGTCTATGATTAGCTCACCACCTCTTATCTGACAAGTCTTCGGGTTTGGGCTTATGGGGCTGTCGCGTGATGAACGAACGACTCGGAAAAACCCGAAGACTCGAACCAGGTGAACTACTTGACTAATTCCAGTACAGAACCTATAAGATGTTGCGCATGCGCGACTGAACGAATCACTCCCCGAGACGACTCGTTCTTGCCGAGTCACATTAAAGATTCGTTCAAAACGAATCTTATTGGTGATTTGATTCGTTCAAAACGAACGAATCGTTCAAGAACGACCCAACACTAATTTATAGCCGATCCGAGTCTATTCAGCACCGACTCGTTCAGTGGTCTTCAATATGTCGAACCAACAGCCCGCACTAGAATTTTATTGGTCATTACTCAGTCTTTAACACGGGAAAGCAAGTCTTGCGTCTAAAAACGGAGGGCTTCAGAGTCAGTTCATGTGAGTGAACCAGAATGATTCTTTTACAGATGCAAATGTCAATCACTAGCGCAAATGATACTCTGAAGTTGAAATAGTATACTAGTACCGTAATACTCATACTATTACCTGTTTCTTTATATTTCACCCAAATTCAAACCATTGGTGCAGTTGCCGACAGAATCAATTCATCATCCAAGATACAAACCTCTGGGCAAGTCACATGATCAGGTCAAATTGTGGATACTTTATGAGTACAGATTAGATTAGAAATTACATAACCTGTTTGTTTTATTAAGAGAATTGTAATCCCATGCATGAAGATGTTTACATTTTTCTATATATGAAGAGTTCATTTGCAAAAACAGATAACTCCGTTTTTTACAATTCTCAGGAATCATGCTTTTTAATTGTGCATTCCAATTAATCTCAATCAAATCGCAGTTGGGTTATTTTGATTAAACTAAAAAATAACTAAAAAAACAGCTAACTAACACATTATAACTAACACACAAAACATGATAACATAATAAAAAATATATTTTTGAAAATGTATCCGTTTGAAGAGTTATCTGTTTTTGCAAATAAACTCTTCATATGTAAAATAATTTATATGGTCATGCTACAATGTAATTGCTCAGTTTGCACTGCCTCCATTAATATGCCTAAAAGGAAATAAATGACAGCTACATTTCAGCTACAAATTACTGCAATATTATGAGGTTGAATACACTAGAACTCTACTGATATTCTGCTGAACTCTGTTGATAACAACCCACAGGGACGTTTGTCCATTTGGATCTTAAAGGGATAGTTTACCCAAAAATGAAAATTCTGTCATTAATTACTCACCCTCATATTATTCCAAACCCATAAGACCTTCTTTCATCTTCGGAACACAAATTAAGATATTTTTGATTAAATCCAAGAGCTCTCAGACCCTCAATAGACAGCAACACAACTGAAATGTCAACAACGTCACATTGTCTATTTTACCAATGTCCTTGCTACTGGACCTGGGAACAATTCTGTTGTGTTGCTGTCTATGGGAGGGTCTGAGAGCTCTCGGATTTCATCAAAAATGTCTTAATTTGTGTTCCGAAGATGAACAAAGGTCTTACGGGTTTGGAACGACATGAGAGTGAGCAATTAATGACAGATTTTTCATTTTTGGGTGAACTAACCCTTTAACCACTCAGCCATCCTGACAGGGACAAGGTGGTTTTACTGTAACAGCCCCTCAAATTTGCACCTACCCCTCATATGCTATCATTTTATATGCTTGATTTGTGCTTGCATGAAATAATTATTATTTTGTTACCAGAAGTGGGGCTTGAACCCACAAGAACATTTGTCCATTGGATCTTAAGTCCTACGTGTTAATCACTTGTTAATCCATCCTGGTTGGGATGATAAAGCTTTCCTGTAACAGACTCTCAAATGTGCACCTATCCCTCTATGCTGACAACCACCATTTTGTTACCAGGAGTGGGGATCAAACCCACAAAGACATGTATCCATTAGGTGTTAATGCCAACGCCTTAACCACTCGGCCACCCTGACCAGAACAAGGTAGTTTTACTGTAACAGACCCTCAACTTTGCACCTACAACTGTCATTTTAAATGCTTAATTTGCACACAAACATCAAATTGAAAAAAATCAGTTTAATTACCAGGAGTGGTTGAACCCACAAGGATATTTATCCATTTATCCATCTTAAAGGGTTAGTTCACCCAAAAATAAATTACTCACCCTCAATGCATCCTCGGTGTATATGACTTTCTTCTTTCAGACGAATCCAGTCGGAGTTATATTAAAAATTGTCTTTGATCTTTCAAGCTGTTTAATGGCAGTCAGCGGGTGTTGCAGTGCTTCAGTTCAAAAGAAGTGAAATAAAAAGCACCCATCCATAAAAAAAGTGTCTCACACAGCTCCGGGGGGGTGAACAAAGTCATCCTGTAGCAAATCGATGCGTTTTTGTAAGAAAAATAACCATATTTAAAACATAATAATCAATTTAATCTAGCTTGCGCTCACTGTTGTACACTGGAAGCAGCTCCGGGCGGATGACGTATTAGGTCAGAGCTGCGCATGCGCCGCTCAGAAGTGACGAACGCGGAAGCGCAGCGGAGTGATCAAAACAAAACAACGGTCACTAATTAGAAGTACAAAACGAGGATTTGTAAAGAAGAATGTCAGAGGATTTCGATATAAGCCTAGAGGAGACTGGTTTTCCTTTGCTAAAGTAAGGAAACTTTGCTTCCTTTGCTCCTGTTGCGCGACTCACCGGTGCATGCGCAACGCCGACATCTTACGTCATCCTCCCGGAGCTGCTTCCGTGTACAACTGTTGGCGCAAACTACATTAAAGTGATTATTACATTTTGAATATGGATATTTTTCTTACAAAAACGCATCGAATCGCTGCAGGAGGCCTTTGTTCACCCCCCAGCGTGAGACACTTTTTTTTATGGATGGGCGCTTTTTATTTCTCTTCTTTTGGACTGAAGCACTGCAACACACGCTGACATTAAACAGCTTGAATTTTTTATATAACTCTGACTGGATTCATCTGAAAGATGAAAGTCACATACACCTAGGATGCATTGAGGGTGAGTAATTTATGGGTTAATTTTCATTTTTGGGTGAACTAACCCTTTAAGTCCAATGCCTTAACCACTCAGCTATTCTAGTTGCTTTTAAGAACCTGTACAGTCAGAAATTTATTTATGAGATATAAATTGCTATTTTGCTTCCAGGAGTGGGGTTTGAATCCACAAGGACAACTTAGCATCAGTACCTTTTAGAAATATAGCTTTTTGCTTCACTATTTATTGATCCATTCAGATGTGGGATTCAACCTCTTCGATTGAGTACTGGTTAGCAGTTGTTTGTGAAGTAAGCCATATGAAGGCTACCTGTCATGACAGTTTTATTCTGTCTTGCTCTTAAAAGATTAACACCACGGTTTTTAAAAGTAGCACTCTGAATTTCAGCAAATATTAGCGTTTCTCCTAAGACCCATTAACTGTTCTTTCATTCGTGAAAAACAACCCCCATTTGGCTAATTAAGCTGATGATTAAAGTTGGATCAAAGCTAGATTGAGGCCTCACATAACTGCAACCTTGACCAGCTGTGAATAAAAGCACAGTGACTTTATGTCAAACCATTATGGCAGTTATTAGTTTGTTATCAAGCTAATGAACTCTGCTACTCTGATATTTATCAGATGATTTATGTGATTAAAAGTCACATTCACATGTCTATGTGGTTGTGTGGGCATGAATTCACACCTCTAACGTTTAAAAAATATTCCTATTTTGTCTGCATATACAAGGTAATATGACCATACATTATTATAAAGAAGTGGCACTAGTTTTTATATTAAAGAAGTTTATTTCACATGCAGAGCACTTTTCTCATTTACACCGCACAAGAATATTTTGGACAGCCTAAAATGAATTAGGAGATAAATGTCCTGTCATTTTGTACATACTCAGATAGCGGCTGTACGGTTTTGACTGGGAGGGATTAGATTTGATTTCTGTGAATTAAACTGCCCATCAGTCAATTACATGATACAGGCTGTTTGCTGACCTTCTTATCTTACCGCATTAGTGCTTCTCAAGGGCAGTAATTGGAACAGGCTGGACAAAGAACGATCGTATCCCCTCCATCTCACAGTCTCTCCTAAAGTCAAAGATGCATATCTCACTGGCACAGGTTCCAGGTCCACATCATGGTCCTTGTGCACAAAGGGCCTTGCTGTTCAGCATACTTCGTCTCAGGCTGTGCGACCTTTGGGTCACTTGCCAATCCATAATGCATACTTGACAGACTTTATACAGCTTTATTGCTGAAAAACAATCTTGACACAAGCCTTCAGGCGAATTTTAGCCATTACAAGAATATTTTTACCTCCCAGAACATGAGGTATAGAAAAAACATAAAATAAAAATTACAAATAGAAAACATTTCATTTTTATTTTATTGGTGTATATAAATATATTATTTATTAATAAACCTGTTATTTGATTATAACAGTGAAATAATAAATTTTAGAACCTTAAAATTGAATTATAACTGTTTATTAAAATAATTTAAAAAAAAAAATTATTATTTAATTTTTTTACCATCTGTTCACTTATTCTTACATACAAGGCACAAGCTAACAAGAACAATTAAGCAAATTCATCCTAAAACAATGTTGACAAATTGACATCCTTTGTGGACTCACTAAATGTGAGCGGGCAGGACAGCATAGGCGACATTAAATCAGTGTTTGCCCTTCAAATCGACAGTGACGTGCATTTACGCTCCAGGAGTAGAATGTCCTAGACTCAAGTTTCTTTCATGCATCAGACTGCATTCTACTATAGGTCTTTTCAGGTTGTATGATCTTCATTGTTTCTCCTAGACCACAATGCAATTAAAAGGGGACTTTTGTGTATCTTTATTTTTCTCTCACATATTTCTCCACTGGAGTTTCAGAAGAGATTTCAGTATATCAATATAAAATTAAATTCTTCCTAACTATGCTCTTAAAAATAAAGGTTTCAAAATGCTTTTGTTTTTCACAGTAATGCCATACAAAAAACATTTTGGGTTCTGCAAAGAACCTTTCAGTTAACAGTTTTTAAAAGAATAATTTTTCTTAGTGTGAAGAACATTTTAATTATCACGAATCCTGTCCATGGACTTCCGTCCGATTGCCACCAGAGGTCACACTTTCCGATTACATTGACTCTCACACTACACAAACTGTTACACGTCACCCTGGACTACATTTCCCATGCTCCATTGCACTAATCACAAGCTCACCTGAAACCAATCACACACACACTACATAAGCCACACTTAAACCATTACAGACTGCCTAGTATTGTCTGCGTTTATCACTCTCCAAGTGGTAGCTCTTTACGGAGCCAGTATCCTGTATGAGTTTAGTCTAGTTCCTAGTTCTAGTCCTGTTTCGTAATGTCTAGTTTTGGCTGATTGTCTCTTCCTGATAACCTGCCTGTCTTGGATTTCTCTCTCGTCTTGTTGTTTGGATTCTGTTCGCACCTCGACCTGGATTAATATCTGTCTGTGGATTACTCGCCTGCCTCATCCTTTGGATTATGTTCGCCGTTGATCGACCTACGCCTGTTTATTGGATCACTCTTCTGTCTTGCCCTCTAAATACCTGTTTGCCATTGCCTGACCATTGCCTGTTTTGACTATGTTTAAGAATAATGCTTTGCAGATGGAGCCGCACGTCTCTCGTCTCGTTCGCCCCCTTACATTAATAATCTAAAGAAACTTTTTACAAAAGTTCTACTCTTTAAAATAAAGGTTTTTTATTGGCATTGATGGTTCCATGAAGAACCTTTAACATCTATAGAACTTCTTATTGTGGGAAAAGGTTCTTTAGATTTCTAAAATGTCGTTCACACAAAGATAAGAATGGTTCTTTTAAGAGCTGTTAACTGAAAGGTTCTTTAGGGAACCCACAATAGTTCTCCTATGGCAGGGGTGGGTAAACTTGGCCCTTTCAGGCCACTTTCCTTCAGAGTTTAGCTCCAACCCTAATCAAATACACCTGAACCAGCTAATCATTGTCTTCAAGACTACTAGAAGGCTACAGGCAGGTGAGTTTTATCAGGGTTGGATCAAATCTCTTCAGGAAAGTGGCCTGGAAGGGCCAAGTTTGCCCATCACTGTCCTATGGCATCTTTTGCCCAAACCTCCTTTTAGAATCTTTATTTTCAGAATGGTTTGAGGTTTTTCATGGAACCATAGATGCCAATAAAGATAAAGAATATTCTTTTTAAAGATCTGTAATCTTACTGTCAAAATCGTATCAATTTTTACATCTCCTCCTAAAGGAAAGATCTGAGACAAAACAAATTCTTCAAAGAAATATAACAGTGAACTCCATGAAGTCTCCTGAGCGTTCAGAATGAGATCAAGCTCTCAAGAGGAGTGACAACCGTGTGTATGTGTCATGTGAATCCTCAAATGCCTTCCTAACCTGTGGTCAAACCTGGAAGCAAGCAAACCATCCATGTGTCCATGACTCAGTGAAGAGACGAACAGCTCTTGTTCCTCAGAGGACACTGAGTTTTTTATTGGCATTGATGGTTCCATGAAGAAACTTTAACATCTATAGAACTTCTTATTGTGGGAAAAGGTTCTTTAGATTTCTAAAATGTCGTTCACACAAAGATAAGAATGGTTCTTTTAAGAGCTGTTAACTGAAAGGTTCTTTAAGGAACCCACAATAGTTCTCCTATGGCAGGGGTGGGCAAACTTGGCCCTTTCAGGCCACTTTCCTTCAGAGTTTAGCTCCAACCCTAATCAAATACACCTGAACCAGCTAATCATTGTCTTCAAGACTACTAGAAGGCTACAGGCAGGTGAGTTTTATCAGGGTTGGATCAAATCTCTTCAGGAAAGTGGCCTGGAAGGGCCAAGTTTGCCCATCACTGTCCTATGGCATCTTTTGCCCAAACCTCCTTTTAGAATCTTTATTTTCAGAATGGTTTGAGGTTTTTCATGGAACCATAGATGCCAATAAAGATAAAGAATATTCTTTTTAAAGATCTGTAATCTTACTGTCAAAATCGTATCAATTTTTACATCTCCTCCTAAAGGAAAGATCTGAGACAAAACAAATTCTTCAAAGAAATATAACAGTGAACTCCATGAAGTCTCCTGAGCGTTCAGAATGAGATCAAGCTCTCAAGAGGAGTGACAACCGTGTGTATGTGTCATGTGAATCCTCAAATGCCTTCCTAACCTGTGGTCAAACCTGGAAGCAAGCAAACCATCCATGTGTCCATGACTCAGTGAAGAGACGAACAGCTCTTGTTCCTCAGAGGACACTGAGAGCCAGTCAAACCCATGATCTTTACAGCTCTCAGAGTCCACGACAAGACAGAGTGAGGAAACACGAAGTGACGTGGAGACATCTGTCTTGACAAACACAAAGACACAGACATGAATGCACGCACGCACGCAGACCAATACGTGCATACACAGACCCACACTGGCCGCAGATGGCTTCTATCATACCAGATGTGGGAGGTTGCCAAGACAGATGGACAGCAATTTGCAGTGAAGAGCATATTGGGACACTGAGGAGCCAGTCTTTTCTCATTTTTTTAAAAAGCGGGATAAGGGATTGTCTGCATTTGGACATCTCAGTCTGACGTGCTGTCTTTCCACCATCAGGTTGACTGATCTCAGGGGCATCGCTCCATCTCGTAGCAGAGCCAAATATCAAGCGCTGTTTGCCGGAGATGCTCTCCTTGACGTCTCCACACAAGGAAACATAATTGATTCAGGCTCTTTTGTGACAGCCATTTTCCTCTGGTTGTTCAGTTCATGAAAATTAAAGGCAGACTTTAATTTGGGTTTCTTTACACCATCGTGTCCTCATCTGCCGAAGAGGAAAGCTTCATTAAATGCTTTGATTAAGCAGCCGACAAGCTGTCATTGGCTGACATCTGATATCTGCTCTATGGATTACAACACACTATTGTTTTTGCAGCCCGGGATGAGAAAATTGGAATATTTTAATATCAATTTAAACTTGTTGGATGTTAGACGTTATCAGACGCTATAACAGTCTGGCCCAGATTATTTAAAATAAATGATTTATTAATGTTTTTCTAGTAGAGCCATGCTACATCTTTGAAATCCCACAGATTTATAATAAATATTACAAATAATAATACTAATAATAATAATAAACAATTACAATTATAACAATATCTGTATTTATAAGTTACAAACTATTATTAATTATATATGTACCATATATATAGTGACATTTTTGTTACATAAAACATTTTCATAACATTTAATAATTTAATATTTAATAATAATTATTACGGTTATTTAATAATTATTAATTGTATATGTGTATATGCACACACATATACACACACACACACACACACATATATATTTCTTTCTTTTATTTTTCATCATTCCGTAAGACACTTTCACTTTACTAGTTTGGGATTGCGTTGTCATATATAAAAAAACACTAAATTTTTAACTCCATTTTTAAAAATGGTCAAAAATCATGTTTTTTTAATCCTGCATTCCAATTATTATCAATCAAACTACAGTTGGGTTGTTTTGATTAAATTATATTAACAACAACAAAATACAGCTAAATAACGCAATAAACAATGTTTTGTCTACTCTGTATTAATTGGCTCAGATCCCATGTGAAGGGTTAATTTTTTAATTAGTGCACAGGACATTTGGTGCTCTTATCATTCAAAGACGATTGCTTTTATTGATTACCATCATTATTGAAAGGGGTTGAACTTATCAGCTAAAACCTTCTCTTTCATTTTAATGACATTTCTGACATAAATATAATAATCGGTGACAATCTGGTCTGACAGACACGACCATGACTGAAAATGAAAACAAATATGGATGTATTGAGTGACACATATGGATTGGGCCTTTGTGTACGCGGAAATAAAAACAAGATTGACGAGTCACTGTCAATGAGTGTCAGGAGGAGCAGACAGGATATAAAATATATTAAGGTTTATGATGGAAATTAATTTTTAACCACAGTGTAGCCTATTCTGTCTTAAATGTACACCTTGGTTTCTATCCTTAAAACAAGATAAATTTACTTGAGAAGCAAAACTGCATAGAATATTAAAGGAAAAATTACAATTCTATCATTATTTACTAATGTTCATGAAATTTCAAACCTGAATGCTGCACTTTCTGTGGAAAACAACTGGCAAATCTTCACATTTAAGTCAATGTCACTTCATGTTGTATATAGAAACTTATTTCCATAATGGGATAAAAATCTAAAAAAGGTAAAAGGAGTTTTTATCTCATAATTTGGACTTTTTGTCAATCTTGAGTTTATATCTCATTTTCATTTTTTTTTGTTTTTGCAACAGAATTAAAAAACAACTTTTACTTTTTTATCTCATAGTTGTTACTTTTTTCCTCACAGTTCTGAGTTTATATCTCACAATTGTTTTTTTTTTCACCACAGATATTAAAAAAATGTAAAAAGGTAACTGTGACTTTTTCTAACAAGTCTTGCAATTGCAAGTTTATACTGCGCAGTTCTGACTTTATCTCAGAACTGAAAAAAGACAGAATTGTGAGATGTAATCTCAGAATTGTGATACAAAATGTCACAATTACCTTTTTTTAATTCCGTGGCAGAATCAAGCTTGATTAATGTTGACCATTTGTCTGGTTAGATTCATGAACAAATAATTGCATTATGTTGTTTCTTTTCAATTTGTTTTTATCAGTTTCACAAAATGTCATACAAGTTTGCAGTAAAGTGTAAGTAAAAGACAGAATTATAGAATAGACAGAACTATAAGGCACGTTTATAACCATTTAACCAAGTTTGGGTTTCGTGCAATTTTACAAAGCTTTTGAAAATAATCTCTTACGGAGGCTGAACAGATTTCATTAAAATCTCAGTAAAACAGTCATATTTTATTATATTTTTTATTATCATATTGCAAATATTATTACAATGTGATGCAAAGCTGAATTTTCAGCATCACTGCTCCAGTCTTCAGTGTCACATGATGCTTCAGGCATCATTCTAATATGCTGCTCAAGAAACATTTCTTATTACTGTCAGTGATGAAAACAGTTGTGCTGCTTACTAGATTCTTTCAGGACCCTTGATGAATAGAAAGTTGAACAGAACAGCATTTACACAAGCTGTTCACATAGGCCTGTTGTCTTCAAAAGAGACTCTAAATGATTCGACTGCATCTTCTCTCCTCTCTGCCCTACATGAAGAAGTGCACACAATTACTAAGATTTACTAGTCTCAGCACAGTACCAAATGCTAATCATCAGTCTCCTATGGAAGTCTCTCCTATTATTCTGATTGACTTTCCATGCTGAAATGGCAAAATTTCTTGCATCGGCTGCACTAACCTGGAAAGTAGGAAGAGCACGGGGGGGGTTTAATCGTCTTCTTCTGAGAACCGCGAGGTCAAAATGAATTGCAGAAAGTTGGTGAGACTGCAGTGGGTAATTATATCAAATGAATCTTTTCACTTGGTTAACAATCAGACACTTGTGGGAGCTGCAGAAGCCGCCCGCTTCTCTCCAAGCATGACTGAAGTAAATAGGTTTCTACACTTAAAAAAATTGAAGTAGATTGAAATCTACTTGCTGCATCTGAAAAATATTAGTATGCTCCCATCAACCTTGAAAGATATCCCCACCAGAAATGCTCGAGCAGAGTTAGTGTTTCTCTCCAGACAGTGTTTCTGTCCTGTCATCAGAGTTTGCAGAAGGTTGGCTGGAGCTTCTGAACCCAGTCACCGGAGTCAAAGACTGCAGGTCTGGAATACTAATCCAAACGGGAAGGGTGACCTTGAACTGGCCGGAATGTCGCGCTTAGGTCCGCATGCAATTGTGTCCTTCCCAGGGGAGGGGTTGGAAAGGTACCGCACAAAACATTTTGGGTACAGAAAAATGTTACTAAGGGCCAGATTTACAAAACAGGGCAAATTGGCATTAGAGCTCAATTCCATAAAAGTGCCGATGGGAGGGGAAAATTCTGCTGGTGATTTACTAACAATGCGCACATTAAAGAACACAGGCGCAGCCAGATCATTTCCATAATGACCAGCGCAATCTACCAAGAGCAGCGCAAATTACCGACTGCTTTTTTTTTTTTTTGTGCGTTAAATAATGGTGCAAATACCAGTAATTTGACGAGCGCAAATGTTAGGATTGCGTTGCATGATTCATTTTAATACTCTCCTGCTATACATTTGGCGTCTGAAAGGGAAACAACTAAAAGTGCATATTCAAAAAGGTCAGGCACAAAAATAACTGTGTCTGCACCTTTTCAGCGCTAATTCTTCACTGCACATCTTTACTAAATCCTGACAGTACTCTTTAAAGGTCAAAAAGAGTGACCTTACTGGCGCAAGCTGTTATCTGGCCCTAAATTGGACAAAAATGCCCCTGTACAATTAAACTAGCTATATTATATTAAAGCTCCCATCCGTAAGTGTTGCCTCTTTGTCGCCATCTCTGTTTGAAACCTGCAATTGCAGTTATTTGCAGAATTATCTTCTTTACATGGGTTGTGCGTCGGCACGGCTTCTCAGTGCAGATGAATCTAATGTTTTGAGGTGTGTGTGTGACTGTCAGTCACCACACTGGTGTGAATACACTCACAGATTCTACGTTTTGGAAGTATGACCCAGATAAGAATTTTCACCAGATATTGTCATCTGTACAAGTAACATGTCTGCCTCTTTTGTTCTGACCAACTGAGGAAAAAAAGCAATACAATAAATCACGCTACCAATGGTGATTAAATCTAATGATCGATCGCTTAGCTCATATCACATGCAAATTATTATTATTGTTATACTTTGTCCTCAATTTGTTATCAGCATTGCGTGACTACGTGTGTGTATTAGCATTGCCTGTAGATTTCGATTTCTGTACAGTCTAATATCTAATTGTCATACCATTCGAATGACATTGCCAAAAGGCAAACTAATGTTGCTTAAAAAATGGTTCTCTTCGAAATACAAATCTTGTGTAATCCCACGTATCTATAATCAGATGCACATTTAAAACTGAAATATAATCTAATTTCAGTCACATGATTTTCATTAACACATAATCCTTTCCAAAGGATATGATCCGTCACCTGCAGCATCCTCACATGCGATATAGCCTACTAGCCGTGACTTATTCTTTACGTTTACAGACGTGATGTAATGATGCAAAGACGAACAGTTGCATGCTTGTATTTCCCATGAAAACCAACCAGTACCACTCAAATTAGAAAACATTATTACAAGCTTACCGTTGTGAATTGGGCTAAGGTAAGGAGATTCAATAGGAGAGTTTGGAACACCGGCCGGTTATGTCCTTGCTCAAAAATTGATTTCAGATCTTTCTTTTTTTTTGTCGCTTGTGGCATTAAATTTAGATCTGCTCATTTTACAGCATTGCGCATTCTAACCAATCACACCTGATTCTGTTGAGTTTATGAATGCAATGGCCAATCAGAGGCATTCAGATGAGTCATCTCTGTGCGTGCGCTCACTGACTGAATTCTGCTGTCTCGCGAATTCTCTCATCATAAACAACAAATTGCAGATGTACGTACGATGTAAGCAAGAGATTCATTTTATAGTGTAGACAGCTTCATTGATAATAACGGGAGTTTTTTGAGAGTGCTTAAACTCGCACTAGACGGTAATGTGATCATCTAAATGTTCTTTGCTTGCTTTCTGTATATAATTAATTTGCTGTTTGAATAACCCTGGAAATTAAAGTGTTATAATTAGTAACTTACATTTTGATTAAATTGTAATCATGTTAAATACAAATTCAGTCATATTAAAAACATTTTATGACACACGTATCTGGTTCTTCTTTATGAAGTGCTAATTACACTAACACTAGGCTACTTTTAACCTTACCTTGGAGTTGGTTCACCATCTGCCTGCTTCTCTAGAGATTGCAGAATGATACATGACAGTGAAAATGACTTGAAATAATCCTGAAAGTATGTTAAGAAAACTGTTAACATACAGTTACTGTGGTGTTAGAACCACCGCCGGTCCCACACCTAGAAAGTCTGAAAGTGACACAGAGAGCAGTGGCTCTTTGTCAAGCATTAACATCCAGAAGCATCTGCTAGTCCCACTTAGTCTAAAATCAGAACTCATGAGATTCCAGGCACGGACATCTGGGGCTGCCAGAGCTACAGCTCTTTTTCTAAGCACTTAGCTTCCCAGACATCTGTGTCACAATTTAGCAGGTGAGCTACTCGGGGGAGGAAATTGGACTGTTTCTGAACGCAACACATCAGCATTTTACACCTGCTCAAATGGATCATATTCAGGTTCTGTTGTTTTTATTCATATTTTTTACATTTCAGATCCTTTCAGAACTAATTTACATCGACAGCTTTGCGCCCAATTTGTTTTTCAAATCTGATTTTTAGGACCGACTGACTGGTCACCCTGACGATTTTGCAAGTAATGAAATTGGATCTGTTTGTTCAGACAGTGTAGGCAATTTTCAGTATATTTACATTCATTTGGAAGATGCATTTATTCATTCAAAGCAACTACATCACGTGGTATACATTTTATCATCTTGGTGGTGCTAGTGCCATGTGCTATATTGAACTGTAGGAAATGTAATGGGTTGCAGCAGTAATGACTTTAGAGAAAAGCTTAAATGGGAAAAATTGTAAGATTGGTAAGAAATATCTTATGCTAACCAGGACTGCATTTATTTGATCAAAAATACAGTAAAAACTGGAATATTGTGAAATATTATTACAATTTAAAATAATTGTTTTCTATTTGAATACATTTTAAAATGTCATTTACTCCTGTGATGCAAAGCTGAATTTTCATAATTCTAATATGATTTTCTGCTCAAGAACCATTTATTATTATTATTATTATTAATATAATATTAAGTGCAGCTTAATATTTTCATGGAAAACATTTTTCAGGATTCTTTGATGACTAGAAGTTCTTAAGATAAGCATTATCTTAATATGAAACAATGTCTTTGTCACTTTTGATAAATTTAATGCAGCTTTGCTGAATACATGTATTAATTTCAAATATGTGTTAAATACATGCACATACTGCAGCTTAAAGAAACATTTTCAAAATGTAAATATATTTTTTAAATGTATTTTTTCAAAATATGTATATTTTGGATGATTTATATTTTAAAATTAAAAATATATTTCTACAAATATACAAGGAAATATAAGCAACTAAAACTTATCAAAATATATTTATGTTAATGTATTCAAAAATTATTTTAGTAATTTATTTTTTATATTTATAAAATAAATTAAACATACAATCCAATTTTAATCATTAATGTTTTTTATCTTGATTTAAAAACTTAATCTTGATTAATTTCTTAATTATTGATTAATGTTCTTAATCTTGATTTTTAATCATATTTAGATATAAAAATTTATACATATATAAATATATTTTATTCATTTATTTAGCCGTTCAGGCCAACAGGTCAAAATCCCAATTTGCTCCTTTTGTAACTTCATCTGGCTTCAAAGTGCATCTTTCTACATTGACAGTGTCACGGAATGCCAGGAGAGACAAGGTAAGATCCAATAGCAGTTTATTGAAAGTAACAAATGATAAAAACCGAACAAAACCGTGGCAAAAGGTAATCCAAAACATAGAGAACAGATAACACGAAGAACATGAGACTACTATGAACTCAGACGACAAATACAATCTAGCAACAATGATAGCCAGAGTGAGTATGGTATATATAGATGGGAAAATGAGTAAAGGATAAACAGGTGATCATGATCGGAAATAATAAACAGGTGCTAATGATCAGAACAGAATTAACAAGCAAGGGACTATGGGAAATGGAGTTTAACACATAAAACATAGAAACAGGAGAGCGCCCTCAAGTGGCCAGTCCAGGGCACCACAACCAGACGCTGTGACAGACAGCCACTCAAAATTCGCCATTCATTGTGACTAAATACATTTTTTGCAAGCAACATAACACTGGTATTACTTTATATTATAGTAGATGATTTAGCAGTGCCCACATTTGTTTTAATCTATGTATGTAGGTGATTGACTCAAAAAGATGATGAATTGGAATGATAACAGATAACTACAGTATTTCCTGCTATTATAGACCACCTCGGTTCAGACTACAAACAACTAAATGGATTCGAGTTTGTTAGATACACTTGCTAACAAACACTATAAAACCTTCATCTTATAGTCCAGAGTCCATAGAGGCTCAATTACAGTGTTTTTAGCCTTGGGTCAGAAATGATTTTCTGTTGGGCAAGCACCTTCGCCAATAAATAGTCATAGTAAAGTCTGAAAGAATAGGAGGGCTGGAAGGGCTAATTAATACAAATTGCTCACTCAGACCATCTCTGGCACGTTGTGTTTTCAATCAAGAGGATTAACTACTCAAAAATGCTCTTTTAACAGAAGCAAAGCAGTGAAAGAGCAGCGCACTAGCCATGCTAATGAAGCTAGCAGCCCTCCTCCTGCTCTCATTCACAAAGGTTTGAGAAAAATGCTAATATATTCCCTCTTATTAGTTTTCTTTGATGTTCATATTGCATATTTTCAGATCCTCATTTTGCTCTTCTTTTGGATATGTTCTTGTACATTGGTTTGGGAATTAATGGCTTGTCTCATTGCTCATTCATACCTTTGTGTATAATTTTATTTTATTTATTTTTTTGCATGGAAAGTTATAAGAAATGTTTAGTCTGTGCAGCAAGGCATGCAAGCAATCAGAAACATATCACAGCTACATTACTTACAATGAGGCAGTAAACTCTATTCCCAACCCTATAAACCTAACATTTAAAAGTACAGGTCACACAAAAAATCCAATATTTTAAATTATTTACTCTCCCTCTTGTTTTTTCAAAGCTGTTGTTTTCCTGTGGAGCATGGAAGACAAATTTTGGAGATCTTCATGCATACAATGACAGTCCACAGTGAACGTGTTTGTTGCTACAAAAAGCATTTTAAAAGAACATAAAAGTAGAGGGAAAAAGTAAGATTATCAGAAAATAGTTCTAAATCTCACTCAGAGCTATCATGTATGACTTCAGAGGACTTAAAGTGAGACTTATGGTGTTTGTGAGCTTTTTAGGGAGTGAAAGACTGATCTTTTAATATATTAAGATTTTGTGAAAAGAAATTTGTCCTTATGAGTTCCACAGGGGGGGGGGGATGGAGATGAATTCGGAGCCACATTAATGACAGAATTATGCTTCTTAACTGCTTCTCCTTAAACTATTTAATTTAACAAGATACATGGTAAAACATATTCTTTAAAAAAAATGACTAAGTGAACAAAAAAGGCTTACGTTTTAACCATATATATTTTTAGAAGAAATTAATACTTTTAACCAGCAAGGATGCATTAAATAGATCAAAAGTGACTGTAAAGGCATTTACAAAATGTACTTAAAATAAAAGTGTGTGTGTGTGTGTGTGTGTGTATATGTATACAGCACCAAACCTGCTAGAACTCTACTTCGGCCGATGTTCTCTCTCTGTGTTAAAACATATTTTTCTATTTAAAAAAAAGCGATGTGTCCTGATGAGAACTTGTTGTTGTAGGACATTAGTAATGGGTGCCTGTGTGCGGTAGGCTGACAGTCACTAACATTCCTCCATTCTAAATTTGCACTCTGTCATCGGGACCCATGGGGGTGATAATGAGAGAGAGAGCGAGAGAGAACAATGGCCCCATGCTGTCAGATGCAGAAAGTAAATAAGTGTTGAGTGTGTCAATGTGTGTGTGTGAGAGCGTGTTTAGGGTGGGGGCCACCCAAGCCATGATGGATGGTCCTTGCAGAAAATATACTGCCTACGGATCTACTCCCTGCGTTTTCACCCCTTTTACTGGCACCTCTGCAAAGGATCACTGCACGGCCCACCTCTTACCAGGATCTACACCAGAGGTCACCAACCTTTTTGAAACGGAGAGCTACTTCAAGGGTACTGAGCGCTACTTGTTTGATACAAACTTCCTGAATAACATATTATTATTAATAATAAATATTCATATATGTTAAGAGACTGTCTAATGACATGTTATATAATGTTAATAATCCCTCCCAATAATTATTAAAAATGATTTACCATGGTAAGAAACACCGATATATTTTAATATGCAACATTATTTATTTCTCAATCTGTTTCAACATTTGAAATGCACAGTTATAACATCTCTGATATTTTTGCAAATATCTTTCTTGACAGTTTTGTAGAATTTGGTTAAAAACATCTGCTAATTCTTGTACAAATGATCACTTATGTAAAAATTTTTAGAAAATCATTAACTGTCACATCTTTGAATCATGTCCGTTTTGTACTAACTACTACCTTTGTAACATTTTTTAACAAATTATGAACTCTGTCCAGTATTTTAACAAATTATCAGTTATGCAAGATAAAAAATACATCAACTATACCACATTTTAAAATTAATCATATTATGCTTTATTTAAGCTACAGATGTGGTAAATTAATTACCACATCTGTAGCATTTTTGAACAAATGACACTTTTTGAACAAATTATTGTTCACATTTTTGTACAATATTTGAGTGTACTGTTGCCATGGTGTTTCACTGAAAACATCTGTTATCTCTTTCTTTGTCTTTAAATGTCTGTTATTGGGAAGCTTGGTACTGCATGCTGTTCACCAGTGTACTGTAATCTGGGGTATAATTTGACACTGCAACTCTGATTGAGTCTTGTAGATGTGAATGAGTGAGGCGTGTTCGGTGTTTGTTCTTGATGAAGTTCATGTCAGAAAAGGCTGATTCACACAGATAGGTTGAACCAAAAAAGCAGGCAACTTTCATAGCTGCTGTGCATACACCTCTGTACTTTTCTGTGTCCACAAGATCGTTCACCACGCAAATTTCATCCCAGAGTGCTAGGTTCGAGCTTGCTCTTAAAGGGAGATGGTCCTCACTGCAGAACACAAGATCCAGGGGGCGAGGTTGGATCCAGATCCAACTCCTCCCACCTTACATATACCTAAACCTACCCATCTCCACCCCCTGATCCCTAAACCCACCCATCTCCTCCCCTAAACCTACCCATCTCCACCCCTAAACCTACCATCTCCACCCCCTAGATGTGGATCCAAACCCGCCCCCTGGATCGTTGGTCTGCAGTGAGGGGCTACTGCTTAATGGGGCTAGACCAGTAGCAGGACATTTCCTTCACGCAAGTAGGCACGGCAGGCAGGAGTTGTCTCACTGCAGGCTGAGCAGGAGGCAACCTTTTTCCATCATAAAGGTCCCTCTCAGCTCCTTCGGCATCCTTGGCCGCGGGTCAAGCTATGCCCAATTTCACCGCAGCTCGTTTGCACACCTCGTGCAAGTTAAGGCCGAGTCGTTCGTGCTTGGTGGCCTAGACTGTTAGATGGGGAAGAAGGAGTTGCTTTCCTCCTCTTCATCATCCATGTCCAAATCGAGGAGATCAGAGTTAGCATCACCCTCTGCGTCCTCGTCCTTGTCCCCCAGATCACCCTCGTCCTGAGTGAGCAGGCCCTCAAACAGCGGAGGCATATCCGGAGATTCGGCTTCCATCATGTCCGCCCAGCTCGTATTGGCTCGCGTCAGGTGGTCATACACACGCCAAGCTATGCCCAATTTCACCGCAGCTCGTTTGCACACCTCGTGCAAGTTAAGGCCGAGTCGTTCGTGCTTGGTGGCCTAGACTGTTAGATGGGGAAGAAGGAGTTGTTTTCCTCCTCTTCATCATCCATGTCCAAATCGAGGAGATCAGAGTTAGCATCACCCTCTGCGTCCTCGTCCTTGTCCCCCAGATCACCCTCGTCCTGAGTGAGCAGGCCCTCAAACAGCGGAGGCATATCCGGAGATTCGGCTTCCATCATGTCCGCCCAGCTCGTATTGGCTCGCGTCAGGTGGTCATACACACGATGCACATGGGGTAAGGGTCCCTGCCCGAGATGGTAGCTCCACATGAGGATGGACACGGATGGGATGTAACCTCCCTGATCTTCGACTCATTCCCTTTGGCAGGAGTGATGGCCGTCGACATAATGGCTGAGAAGTGATGCAACCCTCAGACTCGTCACAACACGTTAGCCTGCTGGTCTAAGGTAAATAAACCTTCTGAAGGCTCGCCTTGACGCGTTAAACCTATAGTTGACTTAACGTCACCTACCGCAGTAATTTGATATGCAGTAGGCTGATTATTCAAGTCAAAGTCAAAGTCTGCTTTATTGTCAATTCTTCCACATGTACAGCGCATACATACTACGCCTTGACGCAGACACTATTCTAATTGTTAGGAAATCACTCAACACAATCCCGTCCAACTAACCTCGCGTTCGGTGGCGAAGTCCAATGACAACCCGTCTGTTGAACAGTTTAGCGAAATCAGCAAAGTCAGGATGTGCTAAGAGAGCTTGCTGCAGTCTCCCACGGGAAGAAAGCGCGAATGACGTTGGCAGGGGTCGACCTGACTGATATAGGTGGGGCGGAGCCTGGTCTGTCAAAGACAGACGTGGTGTCATAGGAGCTTCCGCAGTTGGTCACGCCCAAAGCGATTCCCATAGTGAAACACAGAGCGAAGTTAGAAAAAGAACCGCATCTCCATCGTAGCTGCGCCTGCTTGCTCAGCAAAAAAGGTGGTTTGTCTTGCCCACAATGTTTTAACACAGACAACGCTAGAGTTCGTAAGTACATAAAACACTTTTGTTTTTAAAAAATATATATATATTTTAGTATTATAATTGTTTAAATGTACATCAAAGCCAGTGTTATTGATTTAAAAAGAAAAGCAACACAGTTAAATAAATTTTTTTACAAGGAGCTCCGACTAGTGCTATTTTAGAACATGGCTTTCGGGCAACTCACGTAGTCCCTGCGGGCACCGTGTTAGCTACCTCTGATCTACACCATTTTCCCTCAACTCCTGTACCACAAGTCTCCTTGTGTTTGTCTCTTTGTCTCAAAGGAGGAGGATTCTGAATCGAATTACGAGGTTGTTTTGTAATTAATTTGCAGTAAACACCTCACTCAATTAGGCAGGGAGTCTAATTCTCCTCTCACACAGGAGGCACCGCACTCTCACCGGCAGAGCCGCTCTATTTTCAGTGCTGTGAGCTCACTTCAAATGCTCAGACGGTGCCAGATCTCTCCCCTTGCCAGAGTGCTTTCGCTGTCTGGCTTTCTGAGGCCTTGAAAATTAATGCATTCTGATTTAAAAAGTGTTTCGCCCCATAGAAATTGTTTAAATTAATGTTCATCAAACACTACAGAGCATTAGTCCACATTACTGCAGTGCTGCTAAACCAGCCGTTATAATTTTATAATGATATAATCAAGGTGATGTTTCCACACTAATTATTCATCAAATAATTTGTCAGTTTTTGGTTTACACTTATATAAACTTGGTATAGTTTGATTTTAAATGTGAAAATCTGATCCTGATGTTTGAAAATAACAATATAATAACATAATGTAGTACTACACTTTTCAAATAATAATTAAAAATTATTAAATAAAAAAAATAAAAATGTATCCAATGCTTCCCAAAATGTACTTGGACAAATAACAAATTATTAAACCACAGGCAATTTATTTTAATGTAATGATGTAATAATATATATATATATATAGAATTACCCTTGTAATTACCCCTTGTTAAGCCCTGTATTTTAGGCTTCATCCACACGAAGCCAGAGCTTTCCCTATCCAATCTTTTTTTCCCCCTCGTCTCAATAAATATCTGCGTCCACACGAAACCACAAAACCGACACAAAACGATGTAGTATACATGCCAGACCAATATGTGGCACTGTAATTCTGCCACAGAGATACACTAAAAACGGAGAAGAAGACTTGGCATAAACCTGCGCATAAACCTTGCGCGCGGTATACAAACGAACATGGAACAATACATTTATCTGTGTTAATGTTAGTTAATAAAAAGACAATCGTTCCGTGTTTGTTCATGTTTTTGTTGCTGTTACGTGACGTAGCGGTGTCTGACTAGCAACGAGACGTGGGCTGATTAAGTTATCGTTTCAGAAAATATACGGATTCTCTGTCCACACGAAAATGCAAGGGTGGCGTTTTCAGATTTATCCTCTCTGCGACCCGGTTTAAAAAAATATCGGTTTCACTCTCCCAAAACGCCGGATCCGTGTGGACAAAATGCCTATACGATACAAAATTTATGCGTATACAGCTAAACGCGTCTCTGTGTGGACGGGGCCTTAGTGTTGTCTGCTCCATGTTTCCTTGTCCGGTATTGTTCGTCTCCTGATGGTGCTACGTGTGTCTCCTGAATACCTTGTGTAACCCTTGGTTTGTCTATTAAAGACTGTTATTCCTGCAACTCCTACGTCTCCACGTTCCTCGCTCCAACACAGTAGACATCATGACAGTATACCGGACCCACAAAAAATTTTACTGAGTGTTTTCCCTCCATTTGATTTCCATTTTTTTTGTACAGTTTTTTTTTGTTTAGGTAAGGGCCTGGCCTTCTTGGAGTATGCGGTTGAGATCAGCCAGCTCGCTGTTTTAATGCCATTTGACACCGCTGCGCTGAACTCACTGTTCTGGATCGGGGCTAATTACCACCGCCCCGTCGACCTCCCAGACACCACTGGACTGAGCTGGAGGAAAGCTATCATCAAAATATACGGATTCTCTGTCCACACGAAAACGCAAGGGCGGCGTATTCAGATTTATCCTCTCTGGGACCCGGTTTAAAAAAATATCGGTTTCACTCTCCCAAAACGCCGGATCCGTGTGGACGGATTGGTCTCATTGATTGGTCAGTCTGGAGAGCGTCCATCTCCGATCCAGAGCACAGCCAGATCCAGAGCCCAGCCCACCATCACCCCGCTGTGCGGAGCTCAAGCCCGAGCCCACCGATGACGGAGAGCCCATGCCGGCCGCGACCGACGAGACATCGCCAAGCGGAGCGACAGAGCTGAGGATCGCCGTGGAGCCGGAGCTGCAAGTAACGTCAGACCAAGTGCGAGAGCCGGCAATTGAGCCTGCGCCGGTGGACTATGCGAGGGAGCGCGAGCGCTTGGAGAGAAGCGCCGCCCACTGCACCACCGCTGAGGGTGAGCGTGCCCTGGACTCTGGAGACTTAATAGACTAGGAGGCAAATTTATATGCGGACATGCCCATTCTCCTCCCACCTTCCTCAGACTTACCAGTCTGCCCTGAACTGTCTGCCAGCCCTGTCGTTCCCCTGTCTGACGCGCTCCCGGTGCTGGGAGTTGCAATTTGGTGTGTGTGGGTAGCGCACACCAGCCCTGAGAGCCCGGAGGCTCACAAATACCCCCCCCCCCTCCCGCTCCTGCCTCCTCCACCGCCGTCGTCTGTCAGCCCCTCTGCTCACCCTCAGCCCACTATCTGTTCGGTGCGAGCACCGCGGATCTGCCAGTCTCCATCGTATGCGTGGCTGGAGAATGCCTTGCCTCCGCCTCGGCCCGTCGACCCAGCGGCTCCACCATGGCTCCTAGCTCCCTCCTCTCCGCCGTGGCCCAGCAGTCCACTGGCTCCACTGGGCTCCCTCGTCCCTCTGGCTCCTCCTTGGTCTGTCGTCGTCCATCCGTTGCCTCGGGACTCCACTCCTCTGGCTGAGCCTCATCCCTCCGACACTGTTAGGTTCCTTCTTCCCTTCCCTTCCCTTCCTGTCGGCTCCACCGTGGGTCACCTTCATGGCTGTGGCCTGGGTCCCGCCTGGCTCCGCCTACTCCAAGTTCCTCCTGGCTCCTCCCTGGCTCCTTCCTGGCTCCTTCCTTCATCTGGTCCGCCCTTGCCTCCTCCTGTCTCCTCCCTGGCTCCTCCCTCCGTCTGGTCCGCCCTGGCTCCTCCTGTCTCCTCCCTGGCTCCTTCCTCCATCGTCTCCACCTTGGACTCTGTTTGCCGTTCTCCTCCCGGGTGTCCGTCCTCCACCCGAAGAGTTCCCCTCCATCCCTCCCTTTGTTGCTCCTGCGGCGCGAGGACACGCCTTCCAGGAGGGGGGCAATATGTCAGGAATATGGACCTGTTTTGTTGTGTTTTCTCCCATGTGCTCCCCGTGACCCAGTATTGTTCCCTCTCGTTGATTTGTCATTTGATTCACCTGTGTCTTGTAATTACCCCTCGTTAAGCTCTGTATTTTAGTGTTGTCTGCTCCATGTTTCCTTGTCCGGTATTGTTTGTCTCCTGATGGTGCTACATGTGTCTCCTGCCTACCCTGTGTAACCCTTGGTTTGTCTATTAAAGACTGTTAGTCCTGCAACTCCTACGTCTCCACGTTCCTCGCTCCTAGACATTGTGATAGATAGATAGATAGATAGATAGATAGATAGATAGATAGATAGATAGATAGATAGATAGATAGATAGATAGATAGAGATAATTAAATATTTTTAGCTTTGTGGTTGTTAAAAATTATTGGAACATGTTCTAAGAAAAGCTCTAGTGTCATTTCTTAGCATTTGTTCATCCTTTAATATTTCGTTTTCTATGCATTAGAAATTATTTTGTTTGGGGTCGTTTATACAAAATGTGTTTTTGCAGGATAGTGGAATGGAAAAAACAAGGTCTCGAGGTGCATTTTTTTATAAAAATAAGTACAACTGTCAAAAACGTCTGTCTAGCCGCGTGTGTTTGCATACATTGTAAAACAACAGTGCACAGAAAAACTAAAAATTACTGGTAATTTTCTGTCAGGACATTATCCATTCAGTTTACAGACATTTCCTGTAATCCTAAAACATAACACAACATGCAAGGGGGGAAAAAAGGCAGCACACTATCTACGTAGAGTTCAAATCATTTCTGTCCAAATAATTTTCACAAATACCAACTCTACTCAGTTTACTTCCATGAATCAGTTGTTGGCTGACTACAGCAAGTCTATTTGCATAACAAAACATATTCAAACACAGAAACCACAATACGGCAAGTCTTCATTGGTTGCACCTCACAAAGCTTCCAAACACCAGCGAGGTCATTTATTCAGCCAAAAACAGTTAAAAGAACAAAGTGTGCCCCTCGAAGTTTTAATGCCATTCTTGCTTATGGATATTTGACTTGCTTTGGTGTTCTGTCTCCGAAGCCAGTTTGGAAAGAGTGGCCCCAGTGGGATAAATTATAGTTGATAAATTAGGGTGTTTTCATTAGAAAGCAGTGCTGTCAGCAGTACAGTACAGTGAGCGTTTGGAAAGAGTGGCCCCAGTGGGATAAATTATAGTTGAAGTAAATTAGGGTGTTTTCATTAGAAAGCAGTGCTGTCAGCAGTACAGTACAGTGAGTACAGAGTACCAGAGTACAGGCAATGAAACAGAAACTCCAACAGTCCCAAGACTCAAATGATTCTTCACTGTGCCCTTATCTCATAGGCAGTGGAGTAAAACACCTTCATAGCATCTGAGATGCAATGTAAGCATGGACCAATGCAAGACTTTCTTCAAACACTACTTCCTTATTAAGGATTCTAAAAGGAGTAGTTCCACCAAAAAATTAGGGCAAACAGTTATTCACCTTCAGGCCATCAAAGATGTAGATGAGTTTGTTTCTTCATCAGAACAGATTTGGAGAAATGTAGCATTAGATCACTTGCTCACCAGTGAATCCTCTGCAGTGAATGGGTGCCGTCAGAATGAGAGTCCAAACAGCTGACAAAAATGTCACAATAATCTACAAGTAATCCACATTACTCCAGTCCATCAATTAACAACTGCGTGTTTGCAAGAAACAGAAGCATTTTAACTTTAAACAGTCCCTTCTGGCCAAAATACCAGTTCATAATCCATAATAACTCTTCCTCCAGTGAAAAAGTCCATCCCTTTTGTCCTCACATCAAAATCCACCAACATATTTGTTTAGAACTGTTTTGGACTCTTTTTGCTTATAAACTATGCTTGATCTGTGCATATTTCTCTCCTGATTCATTCGAGACAACTTTTTCACTGGAGAAAGCAACATTATGGATTAGAGGACTCATATTTGAGTCAGAAGCAACAGTCTGAATGTAAAAACATCCTAATGATGGATTTGTTTCTTACCAAAAATTAAGCTTTTCACAAGACTTTAATTGCATCATGTGGATGTTTTTATCAGTTGAACTTTCATTCTGACTGCACCCACTGCAGAGGATCTACTGGTGAGCAAATTATGTAACGTTAACGTTCTCCGAATCTGTTCTAATGAAGAAGCAAACTCATCTACATTTTGGATGACTTGAGTGAGTTAGTAAGCTTTGAGCAAATTTTAATTTGTGGGTGAACCATTTCGTGTGATGTGACTCTCCTAAAACATTGCAATGACTGTTTAAGCGCTCTGACACACCAACTTCTGGCTAATTTTTTGAGTTTTTGTTTTAAATACATAATGAATTACACTAAATTAACATGTTGAATTGACAGCCCAACTCATTAGCATTAGGATAAGGGATGAGCGCAGAGGGAATACAGAGTGAGCAAAAACAGAAAAGAGAGAAACTGTCACAGGCCAAAATGCATTAATCACATTGATAAACCTCTCGCTTCTCTGCATATGGCCCTTTCCATATTAAACAAAGAAGACAAATCAGTCGACACATTCACCTGTAGGCCTTTTCATCAATCTGAAGAGCACAAGTGGATTTATATGTGCTTCCAGCACAGGGCTGTGTGGGTCAAGGCAGATTCCTCATCAAACATCCTGCTGGACAATATTAGCCACTTATCGCTCTGTTTGTAAAGCTTATGGATGTATGCTTTTGTTTACCGATTAAGAGCGATACAAGCTGTTTGTGTGGCCCTGGTGGGAGTTACTGAACATGCTGGCTCTACAAAAGCAGACAGGCGCTCTTTACAACATTTACTGTCATGCAAAATTAAACTCAATCAAACTTGTTTTCCCATTTAGAGTGTAAATGATATCATTATGGTCTTTTTTCTAGTTTTGTAATGATATTCTTTCTGATCTTTTATACTTGAGCCACATAATCAGAACTGTGTAAATGTTTTATGTAAACATTACCATGAGGGTTTTATTTTTGTGTCTGTCTATTGTATGGTTATATTTGCAAAATGGCCATTAAATAGAAGACTATGCCTGTGACATTATTGCGAATATGATTTATTGTTATTATAATTATGTATGAATGTTGCTATGAAATTGTTTATGCTGATTGGTGTTTAAGAAACATTTATTATTATTTTTTATCTTATCTTATTATTCATTTCCATAGCAAAAACATTTCTGAACAAGCTACACAAGTTTAATACTTAAAGTAACAGTTCACCCAAAAATGAAAATTTGCTTGAACTCACCCTCAGGTCATCCAAGTTATAGTTTGCTTCTTTATTTCTGCAGGATCCTCTGCAGTGAATGGGTGGCATCAGAATGAGAGTACAAACAGCTAATTACAAACATCACAATAATCCACAAGTATAATGTTAGTAATCCATAAACTGCATCTTTGTAAGAAACAAATCCATCAAGATACTTCTAGCCAAAATATGAGTCAATAATCCATAATAATGTTTCCACCAGTAAAAAAAAAAAAGTCCATCCTCTGTTGTCCTCTCACATCAAAATCCACCAACATATTCTAAATGTCTGCGGGGGAATTGTATTCATTTTACCACCTTTGAGTTCTGCATTCTGCAAAGCAATGTCATGTAGTAATTATTCACTCTTTTGTAATGTGACTTAACTTAATAAATTAGACAAATGGTAACAAACACCAATATGACCCCATAAACACACTACTTAAAGGTGGAGTATGTCATTTCTGTATCTCATGTCCATTATGTTCATATAATAATAATTATTATTATAGCAATATTATGGATAAAGGAATCAACGGTTTCTTACAAACACACAGTTTATGGATTACTAACATTACTTGTGGATTACGGTGATGTTTTCTGGACGCTCATTCTGACGGCACCCATTCACTGCAGTGGATAAACTGCAAGTGATGTAATGCTAAATTTCAAATCTGTTCCTATGAAAAACTTATATCTTTAACTCTGTTTGGACGAAGCTGTAAAATGCCACCTTAGTTGGCAAATACAGCTCGTATGCTTCCAAAACTAACAGGATAAAGATGGGTTTAAAGTTAATATACCCACATACTTAACTTTGGATGAGGCAATAATGCATAAAATATAGAGCCTATCCACCATGTTGTTCTTTTAATAGTGCATAACATTACATCTTTCTTTCCCATTTAACCACTAACTAAATCACCTTGAAGAGTCTTTGAAGTGAGGATTTTCTTCTTTTGGTTTCTCTCCTCTATCCCGTAGAGTATTTGTTTTTACTGCATGTTAACCAGTGTTTTCAGGGATACAATGAGAGGACGACTTCACCCAAGAGAATCTTGTGCCTTGGCAATTGCAAGCTTTTTTGTCTCCTCGGTTTTATTTACCCAAGTACCGTTCTAGCCCCTTGACAATACTCTAAACCTGACCAACAGAGTTCATATATTCTTATTAGCTAGACAACGGAAAGTGTGTTATCTTACCTGGCCAGACACACCAGAAAATACTGGTTCTGGTACAAATGCACAAATTGGGATTAGGGCTGAATAAAAGTGCTTTTTCGGTTGACTGTCAGGTCATTTCTCATGCTACAAAGTGTACTTTGTTTTAAGGGCTATTTAAATTATTTTTGTCAAGCTTCTGTGTTTCATGAGCTGTTTTTGATGCAACTTCTCTAACAGAAACTGCATGAAAAACAAAGAAAAAAAGTCATAGCATTTCAATCCAGTCAACAAAATTACTTACTGAAATATTTGTTAAAATTTTGTTGTTGTTGTCATTCATTTCAACAGCAAAGATTTGATTTAAAAAGATGCACAATGACAATACATAACCACAATTGGTTGATTTGGTTGATTGCCCCAACTATCTGATATTTCCATATATTCGTGTCTACCATGGCAACGCTGTATATAAATTCGTTATCGAATGTAATGAAAATGACCTCAGAGGACTTCAGTAGTAATATTACTTAATATTGTTGCAGTATTATATCGCACAATGTAATGAACAAAAGCTTTGAGGTCAAATTTAAAATATTTGGTAACACTTTAGTATAAGGGACCAATTCTCATTATTAACCAGTTGCTTATTAGCATGCCTGTTAATAACATTTTGGCTGTTTATTAGTACTTATAAAGCAGATATTCTGCACGACCATATTCTACATCCCTAATCCTAAATTTAACAACTACCTTACTAACTATTAATAAGCACAAAATTAGGGCTGTTGAATGCTTGAATCTGATTGGCTGACGAACGTTCTGGTGTGCAATTATTTTCAAGAAAACGCACGGCGAACGTAGTTCCAGGCAGGTCTTTACCGCATTACATGTCCATATCACTTCGCCAAATGATTTGAGTTATTTCAAAGGTCCTTACAGCCTAAAACAGCAAAAGAACCAAAACCCACAACTACACTGGCCAAACAAATAAATATAGTAAACAACAGGATAAAAACGACAAATCATTTCCATGTTTTTGCCACAAAATTACATTTTATTATGTACGGAAAGCACATCTCCCGATCTCTCTCCCTCACAGACGCACATACAGTTTGCACACACATTAACATAAACGCTAATGTTGTACTGATTTTATCAGTAACATAGTTTAACAACTTAAAAACTACATGACTTCTTACAAGCGAGGTAACAACAACGGAGTTGTTCGCGAAGAAAATTAACTTAAAGTTTCACTATTACTAGAGACATTGCTGCCGAACACTTTTGAGAGACGCACAGAGAGGTAGGCCTAACCTCTCTCTCTTTCCCGTAACTTAGTTATTAGCTGCATTTGTCTGATATCAACGTCTCAAGCCTCCATTATAGGTCTAAAATTACGTTTTGGAATTTGCAACAGAGGCGTTGGATGAGATGCAGAAGAAATTAATGTGTGTGTGTGTGTATATTGTTACGCCCCGTCTAGGGGTAAAGGTCGCAACATGAAAAGAGAGAGAGGAAGCGGGGAATCTGTTGAGGGTTTTTAATGAAACCAAACAAAGAAAAGGTACAATCGTCAAAATAAATCTATGAATAGGGAATTTCCTTCAGGAGTTGACCAGGCCAAAATAATAAACAAAACTTCCTTATTTTAAGACCTCTTTCCTAAACCCTAAACAAAATAAAAATACAATATACTAACCTGAGGCATGACGAAGCGGATATCGTCCTCTTTTGGAAGGCCTAACAAAGTAGTTTCACAATGAATCACACAGCGTCTTCACGACATGGCAAAATGTCAATATGACAATACTACAGCGAGAATAAAAGTTACGCCTTCTTTCTTTGCGTGAACATTTGGGCGGTGTTATGCAAATCTTCCCACATCGTGACGTAGACATGTGGGGGCGTGTTAGAACGAGACGTTTTAGGTAGGTGTGGCTGACTCAACTTTTATAAAGAATATCTCTTTGAATTTGAGACTTTAGTCTTTGCAACTTTACAGATCTTCTTTATGCACCAAGAGCTTGTAACACTCCAAAGAGAAAGGAAAAATTTAAATCGCATCATATGACCCCTTTAAAAGGTAACAAAAGACACTTTTGTCAAAAGAAAAAAAAAATCCTGACAATAATGAAAATACTTAAATAACAGTTCACCTCTCTCAAAGTTAATTTTGAAAAATGATGCAATATAAAATGTATCAATATTGGTCAATATTGGACATGCACAGTACATTGGTTGATTTCCCCCATTTTTCTATTTAGATCATCGTTTAAAGTTTAAATAAATCTTTAATTAAAGAAACACAAATTGATTAACATTGTTAAATGTAATATTTAACAAATGTTCAAATAAATATCTATATTTATACTATATCTTTATTTTTCATACTTTACATTATACTTCTGTTTCCATAAACTCACTTGCTATATTAAAAATGCTTTTCATTTTTAATGTTGTATTTTAATTCATGTTTAATAATATATTTCATCACAATATTTAATAAATAATATTTAATTTATTTAGTCATAATGATATATATTTTAATATTAGCCATTAATCAGCTATAAAAAATTATTACCAGAATTTAAAATATCGGTGCATCCCTATTTAAGCCAGAAACATCAAGAGCACTCAACCACCACAAAGCAACACACATTTCAACCTACAAATGGCTTAGTTGTCTCTACATATTAAATGAGAGAAAGTGCTTCAAAAATCAAACTTCACCTTAACATACAAACAGCACTGAGAAAAAGACAGAAAACAAGTGACCTCTAACAAACCCCCAAGGCTAATGCTTGCTATTCACGGTCTCATTTTACACTCTTTCTGCCCAGCAGCACGTTGCAACTGACCTTAACTACAAAATCATGAGAACTACTCATCTTTAACTCCCCATAGAGGCAGCGTGGAGCCTGGCCAGGGCTGCGGTGACACCATCACACCTGTTTCTTCAGCGGGTAGCAGGCAGTTCAGTGACTCATAGTCAGATCGCTAACAGTTACGACGGGAAAAAATACTAATCTATGCCAAAAACGCAGATACAGAGCCACAAGAGCATCTCTGTGAAGGTAAAGAGTGAATTATGTGATCTTTTGTAGTAGAGATGGGTGGATATAGTAGGCTAGCTCTGTCAGGCTTTTAGGATCCGTTGCAGCCATTTTGTGCTATTCTGAAAAGATTTCACACATCGTAAGAAGTTTATGTGTACATGAAGAGCTTGAGTTACAATTTTCACGCCACAATGCAAGAACTAGTAGATATCCACAAGTCTGGTTTATAGTAATATCTACACTGCAACGTGTCAGTCGAAGTGAAAATGCTTTGAAAAGCTTTCTTCTTTTTTACTGTCAGATTTGCCCGCCTGTACACCTCAGATGTCTCAAACTAAACCTCTTTCATGGAGTGAAGAGAGCATTTATTGCAGTTCCAGTCTGAAAGGGGTGGATAAATTGTCAATATGATGTCTGAGGTATTTTCCTGTCGAAAGAGTTTAATGGGAGAGCTTGTGGGGAGGCTGATGGCTGGCTTGTGTATCTGACTCACAGCCGTTTACACAATGATCAGGCCACGTGTGTTCACAAAAAATAAAGTGACATGTGGTCAAGTATGGTGACCCATACTCGGAATTAGTGCTCTGCATTTATCCCATCCAAAGTGCACACACACACAGCAGTGAACACACCCCCGGAGCAGTGGGCAGCCATTTTTTTTGCTGCGGCGCCCAGGGAGCAGTTGGGGGTTCGGTGCCTTGCTCAAGGGCACCTCAGTTGTGGTATTGAAGGTGGGAGAGAGCGCTGTACATTCACTCCCCCCACCTTCAATCCGTGCCGATACGAGACTCGAACCTGCAACCTTGGGTTACGAGTCCGACTCTCTAACCATTAGGCCACCACTTCCCCTAAAAAAAAAAAAATGGACCGCCACACACTTTAGCTACTAAATGATTCCTCGGATAGTGCATTTTCCCTCAGTGTGACTCAAGCTTATAATTTCAAACGGATGCAGCACAAATTACAGCGCGACAGTGCCATTCTCGAATCTACGCCATTCAGCTTTCTTTGAATACAAGAGAACTGAACAAACAGCTGGACTTTAGGACTCTGCCATTATTGGTAGAATGTGGTATGTACACACGATGAAAAATACCATTATTATTATACACAAAGAAAATTGGCAGGACAGCATCTTCAAGCATTTTCAGTAAAGGCTTGTGAATTCCAATCTTGTGACACATCGTACACTTAATTGCTTAGAAGCCTTTAAAACTGACATGCTAATTTGACTAGATTGGAAAAGACTGAACAAAATGTCATTTGACAACAGGAAAACTAAGAAAGAAAATTATGAGGTAAAAACTCTCAGACTTCATTTTCAGTATTTCATGTTGGCAGCCATACATTGATAAAGTAAGAATGAATAAAACTATCAAAAAATAGCCCTAAATATTCAAAATAGTCTCACTGAGACATGATTCATCCAGTATTGACTCACAAATAATTCATAATTCAATTCAGCACACAGTGCATAGTCTATTATTATTTCTTACTTTAATTTAATAATGAATTATCAGTCCCAGAGAGACTATTTTGACTATCTATTTATTTATCTATTTATTTAACAAGGTATTATGGCTGTAATTGTAAACATTTACAATACATTTTCTTAAAATAATTTTTTACAGCCATTCAACAGTTGATTCAAGTTGGGCTAATGAATCAACAAATGCCATATATATATTGAATTAATTAGCTGACTCACACAATTGTGATACATATGTAAATACATTTATGCAGCATCTGTGCATTAAATAGTCTTTATAAATTATGCATATATGCTGTTTTAGATGCTCATTTTTCCACGTGGACAAAAAGGCACCCATATCCACTGATTACCGACCTCTGGAATATATGCAAATGAAGCAAGACAATGCTAATGCTTTTTCAGAGGTAACCCAAAACTCTCAAAAGTTCTTGTGTTTGAGAGACACTGAATGTGATAAAGATCATGACAGATAAAATCAGTGTGGCAAAATGTCATCTTTTTAGTTTTAGATGCTTGAGTTGCCGCAGGGGTTACAGAATCAGATAAAGACACATCCTCTTATTAAAGATTCATCAGCCTGTCACCGAATGAAACTTGCGGCAATGATTCATTGTGTGGAAGAGTGAAAGAAAAAGTATTGTTATCTCCACCCAGCACAGACAAAGGTGCCAGTTTTAAACTCCCTCAAGGAAACAAGCATTCCCTCCAGATTATACTGCTGTTTCCCACTTCTCCTTGTTATTGAGAAAGAGAGGCAGGACGGCTCAGTGGGCAGCCAGTCCATAATTTACTGTTAGTCTGGCCTTTGTACCTTTCCTGTATAGCAGGATTGTGTAAAACAAGCTTTCATTGAAATTACTTTTTTTCTACAGTACTTATAAAATGCATCAAATTATCAAACTCTCTGTCTTGGCTGAGCGTCATAAATGCTTCATGCTCAGGAACATTAGACCAGCATGAGGAAAAAACAGAATAAAGAGCAACAGTGACCCCTGGAGTTTAAAAGGATACAGGTGGGACTTGATCTCTGCGCAATCACTGACACAAAGCAGGTGAGGTTTTTCATTATAACAAATAGTGTTATTGCAGGGGTCAAGCTCTGGCTGGTTAGCAGCAGTAGTTAACCCCTGCTGGTAGATTCCATAAAATGCATTGGTATGTGGCCAAAGTAGCCAGGTTTTCCAAATGAATTGCAAATATTTTATTACAGTATAGCTGATGTTTTACCAGTTTTTGAAGGGTTCTCAATAGCATTAAATGTACTTACGGGGCTGTGTACTCTAATACCTTTGCGTACCTGTGGTGTAAGACCTCTTGGTTTTCTCCTTAAAAGACTAGTTCTTGTTGATCCAGTAACTTCTGGACCTTTATGTTTTTTCTCCTAAATGCAAAATAGCACAGTTCTAAAGGCTAAAACATTATTTTAGACTAAAATACTCAGATACTCAGCAATACACTCTATAAAGGTTCCAAAAATGCGCTTTCATAGCAATGCCACAAAAGAACCATGTTGGATTCCCCAAAGACCCTTTCTGTAAACAATTATTAAAAGAACCATTTTAGTTTGAAGTCAATGTTAGTCAATATTTTACCAGTTACATTTTTCAAGGGCTCCTAAAAGCTTGAAGCGTACTTACAGGGCTGTGTAAGAACCTCTGTGGTGTAAGACCTCTTGGTTTTATTTTTGAAAGACCAGTTCTTGTTTATGCAATCAAAAACTGTCACGGCGCGGTCAGGAATCACACCGTGTGAGCAAGGGTTTTGGGTCCAAATGCAGGTTGAGACCAGTTCTTGTTTATGCAATCAAAAACATTGCAAAAACAGGACAGTTACAAATGGCTAAAACATTATTTTAGACTAAAGTACTCACAGATACTCACCAATACACTCTTAAAAATAAAGGTTCCAAAATAGTTTTTTTACAGTGATGCCATAGAAGAATGATGTTTGGCTCCCCAAAGAAGCTTTCTGTGGACAGTTATTAAAAAAAAATTTTTTTCTTATAGCATAAAGTCAATATTAGTCAATATTTTACCAGTAACATTTATCAAGGGCTCTTAAAAGGATGAAATGTACAGGGCTGAGTGCACCATTGCTATCAATTGAAATCCTAAAGGATAGCTTTCTTCAGGTAAATTAAACCTTTTAGTTTCTTCTTGATCCCATCATTTCTGGACCTAAATGCAAAAATAGGACAGTTACGAAAGATCATTAGACAAAAATACTCAGACACGGAGGCACCTTTTTTTCATTATACAAACTTTTTGTGGAATGTAAAGTTTCCATGGATGTTAAAGGTTCTTCACGAAATCATATATGCCAAAAAAAATAACCTTCATTTTTAGGAGTGAACAGATATATTTACAGACTATAGCTTGTTCTCTACTCAAGACCTGTATCATCACATCTCAAAAGATGTTTTGTCGACAGAGCCACAGAAGCATTGTACACGAGAGACTGCTAGTATGCAATCTAGGTCATTACTGAAATTGTGCTAACCTCAAAAGCTTGCTAAAGACCTGTGTGGAATTAGTATAATGCCAAATGCTACAAAACAATCTAAACAATTGCTAAATGTATGACATGAAATCTTACTGGTAGCATTTAGCATTTGTAAGGCTGCAATTCACAGACTGCCCCTCTGACTCTCTACCCATACCATCAGGGAGCTGCAAATTGATTTGTAGGTGTCTATAGCCATATTTAGATAATAATTGTTTTACATGGAGATGTAATTTCGGCATTTATATGAACTATAAGGCCATTTTATTGCTGTCCGAATCTGAATCAGATTTTTCTTGCATTACCCAGGTGAATGTTCTCAGCTGAATTGTTTTTTGACAAACACCAGGGTTGTATGGTTAATTCAGTTTATTATCATCTCGGAGTTGACGAGGCGGAATTGGCCCAAAAGTGACTGTGAAAATCCTGCTACAGTAAGTGGAGATATTTGATATGTTTGCAGATAATGAGAATTTGTGTGCCTGGCCAGGGGCGTAAATTTCATCTAACAGTTGTAGGGGACAATAAACATAACATTTCTCAAGAGCAATTTTTGAAGGGGACACAAATAATACAGCTCAAATTGTACTTGAAAGGATATGTACACACAGAGGAAAGCCTTACTACTATTAGTGCAGCAGGGAGACCGTGCCAAATTAGACAACTTCAAGCTGTTGTGGTCACGCCGCGACAGTGCTCGTGTGTGTCCGTTGTATCCGTCACAGTATTGCCAAGCCCGTGGTTTCCCCATGGAATTGGGCTACTTTAACACTGTTGCTGTGGGTTGTTTTTCATTTCCGCGGGTTGAAGCGACCCTAATAACGTGTATTTTAGCCTCCGGAATGCGATTTTTGCCAGGGGACCCCCTCGAAACGCAGTTAGTTTGGCCTAGTTTTGAGTAGCAATTGGGCGGGTTTTGTTGTGAAATCCTGGCAACCCTTTCCATCAAGTAGGTAACGTTATTATTAATAACAATAGCGGACTCATCGAAAAATACACTGGCATCATCATTTTATTTTTTATATATTCAGTTTTCATTGTAGCCTTTCTAATTTTTTGTAATTTTTATTGTTTTGTTCCATTTAACTTTTTTTCTTCTTCTAATTTTCTCCTATTTTTTCCTTCTATATTTTTCTTTTAATTCAAGTTACTTTTCTTACATTTCTTTTTTATTATTATTATTATAAACATTCTGCATCAACATTCCTAAGTTTTCCATACATTAACACTCTAAAAAGTTTTCCATCTAATATTTATATTTTATTTGTTATACTTAATTTTAAGGTGTCCTTGTTACAGTGTAATTATACATATAAGTACTTAGTAATATCAATTAACTACATGTACTTACTAGAGGGTTACACTCTTAAAAATAAAGGTGCTTCAAAAGGTTCTTCAAGCGATGCCATAGAAGAACCATTTTTGGTTCCACAAAGAACCATTCAGTCAAAGGTTCTTTAAAGAACCATCTCTTTCTTACATTTTTGTAATCTGAAGAACCTTTTTTCACCACAAAGAACCTTTTGTGAAACAGAAAGGTTCTTCAGATGTTGAAGGTTCTTTATGGAACCATTTAGACAAAAAGGTTCTTCTATGGCATCGTGAAGCACCTTTATTTTTAAGAGTGTAGGGTTAGGATGAGGGTTTGGTTTACATGTTAGTTGCATGTAATTATGCATAATTTATTGTTATTATAATAGTAAATACAGCACTGTAAAATAGTGTTACCAATTTCTTTTATATTATTTCAGCTTTATTTCAATTATCAAAACTTTATTTTATTTTTTTTTTACATAAACTTGCAGGGGAAAAAAATATCTTAAACCATCATAAATGAGTTTGCTGGTGTAACTTAAACCAGCTAAGACCAGCAAACCATCTTAGGCTGGTTTCTTTTTAGCAGGGTGAAAATCGGGAAAACATGAATGGCAACAGTTTAACCCTTTGATGTAACATATTGTTAATTAAAGTAATATTAGCGACCAAATGTGTATTACAGAGGTGCTGTCTTTTAATTATGCTGTTTAAGCTGCCTGATTTGGACCGTAATGAAGGCAGGATGTACTTGGCCTACAGTATATGAATATGAATGAAAAATTACGATGCAATTCCATCGTTCTTGTGAATTAATTGCCCCACGAATGCAGTTTTATCATGGATGAGGCATGCAAATGTTCTTTTATAGACATCACCCTGACAAACAATTAGCATCCAAATGTGCTTATGTCATAATTCTCATTCCAAGAGCCATGAGTTCATTCTGTGGGGAAAAAAGGTCGGGTGACATAGATTTATATTGGCTATTTCAGCATAAACCACAAAACAGAGCAAACTGGCAGTTACAGAAAGAGTGAGGGCAATACGCATGACCTTTACATCCTGACAAATCATACTGATGTACAAATTTAGTGCTCCTAATTTGAATATATTGCCTGATAATATGAACTGAATAAGGTACAATGCAAAGTTGCAAACAACACACAGAGCATAAAAGCCTATTAGTGTTCATATTAAGGTAAACCTCAAACAGCAAATGCAGGAATCTTACTATGTATTTTACATTAAAGTCTGTACACTACAAATGAAAAGTTGGGTTTTTTAATATTTTATTTATGTTATTTTGTTATTTAATATTTGTATTTATATAATCTCATGCTCAGTATGGCTGCATTTATACAGTCAAAAATACAGTAAAAACAGTAATGTTGTGAAAAATACTAACAATTTAAAAGAACTGTTTTCTATTTGAATATATTTTCAAATGTAATTTTTTCCTGTGATGCAAAGCTGAATTTTCAGCTTCATTACTCCAGTCTTCAGTGTCATATGATCCTTCAAAAAAAAATTATATGCTGAATTGCTGTGTAAGAAACATTTCTTGTTATTATCAGTGTCGTGCTGCTTAATATTTTTCGTGGAAATTTCTTTTCAGGATTCTTCAATGAATAGAAAGTTTAAAAGGCCTTTTGTGACATTAATGTCTTTATTGTCACTTTTGATCACATTAATAATGAATAAAAGGATCTTATCTTACTTACCTGAAGAAACTAACTATACATTTAAACTCTTAAAATGCCACCAAGACAGAAAAAGTGGCCATATTTGGTACTAAGATGTGCAAACACCAAGTAAACTACTTAAAATTCAGTCTACAAACCTGTATGCTTTCCCATAATAAATGTTGAAGATTAGCCAAACTGCGTGACCCCCATTCCAAGCCATATTCGTCGATGATGGAGTCATTTCAGATCTGAAACTGATTATTATAGCCTGCCCAAATGGATATTGCCTTTGACTGTTTTAAAGCCAGGAAAGGTTACACACAATTCCCCGAGCCGGTCCCTCTATTCCCCTCTCTCCGGCACCCTTTGCTCCAGAGCTAGCGAGAACCAGCAGAGAAGACCTTGACACATCTTTTCTAATATCCATCCCCCTGAGAGCTGTCCCCATTCGGAGTTCAGCCACACTGGGAATGAGAGATGATAGGCCTTATTGAAATCGTTACTGCTCTCTCTTTCGCAATATTTTTACTCGGCAGCCTTGACTGAGAGATTCTTATTGCCCTGCCCCTGGATGGAAAAATAGCAATGATAGAAAAAAACAATAACCCAAAATGAAAAAAAGGTGTGCTATTCTTATATGGCTGCCAACACATGTCTTTCGTTCTCGTTGCTTCCAAAGGCTAAAAACAAGGACCTACATAAAACTAGGAGGAATCTAAATTTGACTTTATTTTGCTCAACGTAAAGTTTTACAAAGCACTACAGAGGCTGCCATCCATATCTTCCGTTGTGCACCATAAAGCTTTAAAGGGGTCATATGATGCTGCTAAAAAGAACATTATTTTGTGTATTTAGTGTAATGAAATGTGTTTATGTGGTTTAAGGTTCAAAAAACACATTATTTTCCACATACTGTACATTATTGTTTCTCCTCAATAAAAACTCAAACAAGAAACATAAGGAAAGTTCTGCGCATTGTGGACCCACCCAGAAGAAAATGAAATTGCTCAGGAGGCTCAGATTCATCTAGGTGTCAAGGTGTACTCAGATGTTTCTTCTTAAATCCCTTTGGAGAAATAGAAGACACGAATGAGACAATTGTTGACATACAGCAAGTTATAAAAATGAATATAGATAGAAATGCTTAAATTATTTTGTATTGGAACAATCTGAGAAGAATTATTTCCTTTTGAACTCATATTGAAAGCAACATTTCAAAACATTGTTGAGATCTCTTCTGACACTCTAGAGGAGACACATTTGAGAGTTTACTGTGCTATTTTTCTATAAAGAATCTAATTAAACCTAATTTCAGATTAGGAAAAACACTTGGGATGTTAAAGAGATCTAATTTGTGATTTCCATTCCTACAAGTCTCTTGTAGGAAAGGAAACAAACATTGTCATTCTGTTCTGAAATGCTCATGTTTTGTTCAATTGTACTATTATTTGTCAGACAGAACAACATATACTGTCTTATTATGGCAATTTTGTGACCTTGTGCTCTTGAAAACACACCTCTGTGTCCTACATGGGTATCCAGCATTAGACAAATCAATGAATTTCCATTGGCTGCCGTGGTTCTTACTCTCAAATTCAAGAGCTCCTTCAGCACCTTTAACCTTAAAGATTCCTTCACTGAAACAACAAACAGACACCCACACAGGAAAAAGAAAACACCATATATGAACAGACACATAAAGGTTTTGTTCAATTGTACTATTATTTGTCAGACAGAACAACATATACTGTCTTATTATGGCAATTTTGTGACCTTGTGCTCTTGAAAACACACCTGCACCTCTGTGTCCTACATGGGTATCCAGCATTAGACAAATCAATGAATTTCCATTGGCTGCCGTGGTTCTTACTCTCAAATTCAAGAGCTCCTTCAGCACCTTTAACCTTAAAGATTCCTTCACTGAAACAACAAACAGACACCCACACAGGAAAAAGAAAACACCATATATGAACAGACACATAAAACTATTATGGATCCGACCTCTGTAACCTCAGATAGTCAAGTGAGTTTACACATACAGAATGTGAGCAGATGGAAAATTCAAAGAGAAAAGACAATCAGTAGTGTTAGATGGCACAGGTCATGATCTATATAATCTTCACAAAAGATCAAGTTTAAAAAATATATATAGATTCTAGCATCGTTTACTCACACTTATATTGTTTTCAGACTTTCGTCAGGTGAACACAAAATAAATTTCAAATAAAGTGCTGGTCTATCTTTTTCTTATAATTACAATTAAAGGTGCACCATCAAAATGACCAGAAATGCTGTCCATATGACTCTTGCATTATTTTCCAAGTATTCTGAAGTCATCTGATAGTGTGTGAGAAATAGATACAACCTGATCACTGAATCATTGAGTTCAACTTGATTTATGAGCAAATCATTCAAACGATTCATGACTCACTTTTTTGGAGACTAAATCAGCAAATTTAGTGCCTTAAGTTTTAACCACTACCTCACTCCTTAAAATAAAGGAAACACATTTGCAATTCTGAAACAATTCGAGAAGTTATCCACATCTCTTCAAGTTCTTTATACTTGACATGACCCATCCCCTGAGAGAATGCAAGCTGGCAGGGGGAGACATTTGAAAAAGATTATATCGCAATGAGATATTTTGGAACTCTGAAAGCTGCTCTTGTAATTTGCCCATCACTCTGGACTTTATGCAAAACTTGACATTTAAAAAGATTAAATGAGGAAGATGCGTGTATGGGATAGAGACTGTGAGATGACATTTGGACGCTAAATCAAAAGGCTGAACAGCCTCATGGACATGCAACAAGGCCTGAAATCTAAGACACAACTGAGTCTCACTACAAAGTTTTTTTTTTTTGCTGTCAGTTTATTAGAGGTTGAAAGGATTGAATTTATTTCCTTATGAAATTAACTCTTCATGAAACCTCGAGTTGCACAGACACTGTTTGGAAGACTGGAGTAATGGCTGATGAAAATTCAGCTTTAATATCAAAGAAATACATTCAATTTAAATATATTAAAATTTTAAAGAAACATTTTCACACTGTTTACTGTATTTTTGACCAAGAAAATACAGTCTTGGTAAGTATAACAGACTTCTGTCAAAAACATTTACTGACCCCAAAATTTTCCATATGAGCATATGGCCTGTTAGACGAACTGTAAGATGAAAAAATAAAATAATTTAGGCGAGCCTTTAAGAATGCTACAGCAATTGATTTGAGAATTCAAACAGAGTAGCAGGCAGACTAAAACACTGACGATTTTATTGATAAACTTAGAATGTAATGGGAAGATTTACATAAAATCTGCAAGTGCTAGGTGTAGACGGCTTCACTGATTATAACAAGACTGTTCTAGCTTTGACCAGAGGCGGACAAAGTACTCAACTCCATTACCTGAGTGAAAGTACAGATACTGCTGGTCAAATATTACTCCATTACAAGTAAAAGTTGTAAAAACAGATTTTTACTTAAGTAAAAGTACAGAAGTACTTGCTATTAAAAGTACTTAAGTACCAAAAGTAAATTTCCTTTTTTATGTCAATGCACTGTTTTATTGTTGTACGTACTTCGAGGACCTTGATAGAAATGTAGTGGAGTGAAAAGTACAATATTTGTCTTTCAAATGTAGTGAAGTTAAAGTCATAAGTTCCCAGAAAAAATAATACTCAAGTAAAGTACAGATACACAAAAAGTGTACTTAAGTACAATACTCAAGTAAATGTACTTAGTTACTGTCCGCCTCTGGCTTTGACAAAATAAAAAGAGCTGAAACAGACATAAAGAGCTGTTGGTTTGCTGCTGTATTATAGTCATGAATATTAAAAACAGAAAAAATTGATCCAATAAAATATTAGCACAAGATTTCCTCTTGCAAACTAGACTAGTCAACTCTACATGTTAAAGGCATAGTTCACCCAAAACAAATGAAAATTCTCTTATGTTGTTTTAAATCTGTATGACTTCGGTGGAACATAAAATATATATATATTTTTTTTTTTTTTTTAAATGTATATGCAATTATACAATAAAAGTCAATGGCATCCAATGTTATTTGGACTCAGAATAATTTTTCAGAATACCTTCTTTTGTGTTCAGCAGAAGAATGAAAGTCATGTAGGTTTAAAACGGCACGATGCTGAGTAAATAGAAACATAATTTTCATTTTGAGGTGAAGTTGAGAAAGCAAGTATTTTAACATTGTTTTGCACACAGAGAACTACAAAGAAAATGCTGATCTATTCAGCTGGCACCTACAGCTTTCAGGCAGCACCTGAAAACCTCAGGCCAGTTGGACTTAAACATCAAGCGTTTTGATCTGCCACAAATGGCACATTTTCAAACGATCTAACCGTAGCCACAAAGCCAGCCTTGGCAGATCTGCAGATGTCTGGTGCCTGAATCAGGTGCCTGAACAGCCTGAAACTGATGAGAATTATGGAGCAGACTCTTAAACAGAGACCCGATGTGAGCGTTTTCCCCCTCGGGTGGTGGAAAACTTTTATTTGAACACGTGGATTCCCCTGCCATATCCCACATCTGCCATCACGAATGAGATTGGCTTTGTTACGAGTGCTCCGATAAACTCCTGGCAGCACTTTGTTTGTTTGCGAGGAGAAAATGAGTGGAATTTATCAGCGGGTTCATCGGCGGTTTGTGTTGCGGATGTTCAAATGTTTCCAAACGCAGATAAAAACTGTGTTTCAGATTATAACTCGTGATAGTTCAATCTCAATTTAGATTTGTGATTTTGCCTGTAACCTCTAAGAGTCTTCAGGGTTGTAAGATAATATCAATTGATCAAAGGGATGTTTACGTCTTTATAAAAGCGGAGGTTGGAGGACTGAGGAGGAGAGCGCCGGTTCAAGTGCTCTAAGAGTGTCTTATTTGGAGCTGTAACATCTCATCTGGGAGGCGAGACTTGTTTCTGGATTGGCCGGGGCAGATCACATGACCTTTGGCCACCAAGATTAATAGAGCAGCAGAAATGGGGTCGATCAATACCCTGCTGCCTGAAGAAAAATAGCATGGTTTCAATCCACCATTAAATTTGCTCTTGTTGAACTGCTGTTGATCAGAGGGAACACAAACGGCTCTTTGGACTCCATACATGATTGTTAAAGCTTCATTCAGTGCACACTTCTTCATTCTAGGGTGACTTAATCACGCTCCATAAAGATAGATACAGACCGACCGACCAACCGACCGACAGACAGATAGATATTCTGTGAGGTTTATATAGTCTCTCATTTCATGAATGGCATGTAATTTAGCATATGGCAACGAATTGAGTGGCATGTTGCTAGATCAGTTTTTCTTCAAGGCAGAAAAAGAAATTCACAAGAAAAAGAGGTACACGATTCCCCTCAGGCTGAAAGTCTCACTAGAGCATGACAGTCTAGGCTGCTTGGTATAGACAGTACTGTTGTACATATCATATATACTTCACAGATATGTGAAGGATGCAACATCTAGTCTGTACAGTACTAAATGCCAAGGAAATCATGAATTTAAAAAAAAACAGTTCTGTCACATTTACTCTACCTCATGTCATTCAAAATCTGTGTGACTTTCTTCTGTGAAACTTAAAATGAAATATTACGTAGAATCTCCAAGCTGCTGTCTTGCATAAAATGAAAGTGGAATATGATACATATAGATAGATAAAATTAGCCAGTCATTATTATTTATATTATAGCATGATGATAGCAGATAAAGAAATAAAATACGAAATAAAATACTAAAAAACTAAAAGCAGCCGTTTTAATGATAGTGAATTTAGGCATCGCCGCATCACAATATTTTTATGTACAGTATGAAAAATGGATATTCTTTTTGAGATTTTCTAGATTACATTTAACAGTGTTAGTAAATTATTTGTGTTTTTTAAGATTAACTTGTATGTGAGTTTGATGATGGCAAAAGTATCTAAATGCAAAAATAGGGGAAATGAAAATGAACATAAATATACAATATTGACTGATATATATGCAAAAAATAATAATAATAAAATAACAATAACCAATGTTGTTGTCACGAATTCGGTCCATGGACGTCCGTTTATTCACCACCAGAGGTCACCCTTTCCATTACATTGACTCTCGCACTACACAAACTGTTGCATAGCACCCCGGACTACATATCCCATCATTCTTTGCACGATTTGCACACTGCACTGATTGCACACAGTCAGCCCCGTTACAGTTATAATGCATTTATAATTCAACAATAGCTCTGTTTAAGGAACTGGACAAAATTTAACTCATTAATGACAAAACAAGCTTGGCAGTAAACAGCAGCAAAAAATAAATAAATAAACAAACAAACTTTTTGTGTTCCACAAATCAAAGAAAGTCATACAGGTTTGGAGTGACATGAAGTTGAGTAAATTATTGCACAATTTTCATTATTGGGTTAGCTATCCTCTTAATTTATCTTAATGTTTAAAATTATTTGATTAATGATCACCCCCTGATGATCTGAATGGTAAAAAACAAGGAAACAAGGTGACAAGTAGTTGAAACTGATAGTGAAAAGAGAGCAAAGTTCCCTGCATAATTACCTTTCAACACTTACACCAGAAGTAGTTTTACACCTCATTATATAAAGCACATAAGGCCTTACTTTACATATTCCTATCTCATGTTCCTGAACACATGATGATCTTTCACTCCAGAGAGAGTTAAAATGTGATGGTCTCGTTTTACATTTTTTTACATGGCTAGGCACCTTTACCACAGCCAGAGAACCATCAGAGCATCTATAGTTCCCTTTCCCCTTAATAAGTTGTCATTTTTACAGTTAACTGGTTCAAATGTTACTTGGAAACGAGACAATTCACTTCCGAAATGTACATTTTGTTTGATTTAAACAGATCATACACACACACATCTATTCTCACAACAGACTGAGGCTAATGCCTGATTCAGAGTTTCCTCCAGTGCTGTAAATCAATGTTTGCTGAGCATTTAGAGATGGAAGAGAAAGAAGAAGGCTATAGGGGAGAAATAGATCCCTAGTGCAGAACACAAATTCACAATCCTGGTGGACGATTTCCAATCTCCAAAACATCTGCTTGATATAAGCATGAGGGAGAATGTCATATACACTCTTGTAAAATGCTCGTAACACCAATAAAAAAACTTTCTTTTAGGAACTGTTCTCTGCAAGGCTTTTCTGAGTTGAATTCATTTGCATATATAAAAATCAGGTTGCCATGATTTAAAATCTAATTGTAGCAACTGCACATTTAGATTAAGAATATTTAACTTAAAAGAGTATAAAACTGTTCACACTACATGGATTTTCATTGTCGAATATGTGCTTCAGCTCATGCTCACTGTGACAAACATCTTGAAAAGCAACACACTTGCGGTCTCAAACTATTAACTACATCACAAGAAACTCACAAGACACAAAACTCACGCCACAGAGATCTCAAGACTTACAGCAAACGGGAAACAACAAACTAACTCATCCTTTTGAGTAGTGAAACAAACTCACCCTGACATCACAAGAAAATATGATCATATTACCCCAATTTTACAGTCTCTGCACTGGCTACCTATTAAGTTCCGTATAAGTTACAAAATATTATTACTTGCCTATAAGGCCCTTAATGGGTTAGCTCCTGCGTACCTAACTAGTCTTCTACCACGCTACAATCCATCACACTCCCTAAGGTCGCAAAACTCTGGACTTTTGGTAGTACCTAGGATAGCAAAGTCCACTAAAGGAGGTAGAGCTTTTTCACATTTGGCTCCCAAACTCTGGAATAGCCTTCCTGATACCGTTCGGGGTTCAGACACACTCTCTCTGTTTAAATCTAGATTAAAGACACATCTCTTTGGCCAAGCATTCAAATAATGCATAAGACAACAAGTTAATAAATGTGACAACAAAAATAAACAACAAAGGAAATAAAATGATCAAACAGTCAATTCAAACATATTAAATATTCATGCCCAAGTGCATGCTGGGAAGAGGCCAAATGGGACTGAACAATACTATTTCTGTAGGCCTGTTTAACACATTCATTTAACCCACCTGCTTATAATTTCACCTGCTGCATAAAAAAAAGCTGCATAAAAATGAATCACTTAAAGGAAACATATCATGAAAATTTAACTTCATGATATGTTTCATGAAGAACATAATAGGTCATAATAGGTCTCCTTTAAAACCCTGTAAGGAGCTGTTCACACCAAACATTTCACGTTCACATTCCAAAAATCAAACAGATTTTTACATTCCACTGCACTGCTTTTACATTGTTTCTGTATTTAAATACACAATGAACAGGCATCTATTAGTGCAAAGTAAAGTTCAAAAATGAATCTCTACCTTGCCCTTTTTTTCTTCAGCCCTGCGTCAAAAACGTGTTCTGTTGTGAATGACCCTTAAGTTGTTAGAACACTGGAATAGTAAGTCAACTAAAAAACTACAATAATCAATTATATCTTTGGTTAAAGCAACTCCTAAAGTTGTTTTCCTTCTCATTGCATATTCAGTTTTGACTCAGAATTATCTCACATTACTAATCTAATCAGTTGTTCACGTGCGTCAACAATCCACACTAGAACGTTTTGTGATTCTCAGACAGATTCAGCTCATTTAACAAAACCACACTTAACACCGACAATAAGTTTGCAACTCCTTTGAGCGTTATGGCCACAATACATATTCATTCCTCCAAACTCTGTAGAAGAGTGCAATTTTTGTGTCCCATATGAGTTTAATCCTGCTGCACATTGCATCTTTGATCTCAAAATAATTTAAAAAAAATTTTTTACATACCCAATTACACAGCTTAAACAGAGTTTAGCATTTAATTGCATTTTTTTCAAATCAACAACAGCAGAATTAAGCTAAATGTACTTAACTCGCAATATTGAACGTGTGCAATGTGTGCTTCTCCAGAACATCAGGGACACAGTTCTTGGCGGCAACACAAAAGCACAGAGAGTGACCGCACTCTGACCGGTTAAACACGCAAAGCAATGCGGCAGTTAAAAGAAAACGGCCTCAACCACAAAGCACAGCGGCCACACTGTGAGACAATCTCGCTTTTATGGAAGGAAGGGGAAACATACTATACCCACTGATTCAGCATTGCATCTCCAGTTCTACAGCCTAAATCCAATGTGAAGATTTTTCACCTAGTGACAGGCAAGCAATTAAAGCCAACAGCCTTAGCCAGTGTCGGCCCCCTGGCAGTATCGGTAATGACAGCCCTGGAACAGCAGTGGCAAAGAATGGGAAGAGTAATGTGATTAGAGGCCAGAATTGCAATCTTGTCACATGGAGCAGTCCCTGTGTCTCCGTCTCTCTTGGCGGCGACAGAGAACCTGATTTATTGGGCCAGGAAGCCTAGGAACAAAGTGCAAACAGAAACGCAAAGCTAGTTTTGTTGAGTTATAACCACAGAAAACTGCAAACAAGCAACCATTTTTCTCCATGCAGGACCACAGAAGATTGCATGGAGCGGTCTGGAAAGCTTGTTTCGTAGTCACTATACCTAAAACGCAGGTCTGCTGGGAGAGCCATCACGAAGATAGCACTTTTGTGAACCTGCACTCCACAAAGAAACAAGTGTGAGTGTGTATACACGTGTTTGTGATTTATAACCTGAGCGGAGAGCGGGTTTCCATAGCAACTGGCGTTATCTCTTTGATAGGAGTTGGCTGACTGGAACCTCGTTGTACAGGAATAAACCTCACCTGAGGCTCTGAGGCATTTAAAAATAGAAACTATCGAATTAGCATCCGTACATGAGACCTGTCGCAGAGCAGAAAACAAGAGCTGCAGAATCTGATTTTAACGTGGGTGAGGTTTCTGGATGAGAGAGAAACTGTGGTAATTAATTATCAGGGTGCAAAGCTATCTTGAGGAAAGTCAAAAACTAAATGTCTGCTTAATAAGGCCTATTATGAGAAAAAACAAAACAGGTTGTTTTTTGACACGTACAATTAGCAGTCTTGTTCTGACATATTCTTTGTAGTGTTTGAAAATTAAGTATGTGTTCATATTCACAGTTCCAGGCATACATGACTTAATCAGGCGCTAGAAATGCTATTTCTCCTCACTTTAATTTCAGTTAGTCTGTTCTAACCTCCAATTACTGTATGATTCATGACGAAAGTGTTATTTTAAAAAGAAAATAGGAACAGTGGCTTAAAATAAACATATCTTTACCTTACAAAAATGTACCATGGTAACCATAGTTTCTTCCACAGTTACTCAAGTTATTGCACAAATACATATTGACAGAAAGATTTTAAGTTTGTGTTTAAAGGAAACCTCAATAATGTATGATTACACTAGTAACAACTTATCAGGTTACTGTGATGAATTTCTCCTTGAATCTCCTCGAGATGTTCTGTTTTTCTTCCTTATAGCCTAAATACTTTCTGTTGTCTGAACTTTTTAAGTTGTCTGAACAGCTGCTCTGAAATCCTCGACGAGGGCTGCCAACTCTCATGCATTTAGGTGACACTCACGCAGTTGACACTTTTCTCATGCTCTAACACTCATTTTCTGACGTAGTGAAAACCACACTAAGTTGAAAATGTAATTATAGGATATTGGCGAAACAGATTTAGTAATGGCTCCAGTTTCTATTTACAACGTATTTTTGTAGCGTTGAGTAATGTAGTCAATCTTGAACACCTCTGATTGGCCAATCCATTCTCAAATGAGTCTAAACTCCGGATTTTGTTCTCCAAGTTCGCGAAACCTCTCACTGTAACGCGATGTGAACAAGAGGATCATTGATTATAAACTAACTTTGTAAGATCGCAATGAACTGTACAATGCAAATGCAGACTAATAGATTAATAGAAAAATACATGAATTTTTGTGTCAAAAATATTTTTAAATATGGTTTATAAAAGTAATGAATAGTAAATCTTGCAATTCTCTCACTGTACATTGCTATTCTTGATGTGTTAGAGTTACATAAAATTTTATGATAAAAACACAGTACCATGACGTTAACTAGGCATGTCCAGATGTCAGACGAATATATATAAATATATATATATATATATATATATATATATATATATATATATATATATACACACAAAAAAACATTTTTAAATACTAAACAACCCCAAATAAACCCCCCACCCAACTCGCTGTGGGAATTCTCACTCCAAATTAAACTCAAAAGTTGGCAATGTAATCCATAAATAAAGGGATATTTTAAAGGGATCATTCACTCAAAAATGAAAATTCTGTCACTAATTACTCACCCTCATGTCATTCCCCATAAATTTTGCTACAGTGTAACAGACCCTCAAATTTGCATATACCCCTCATATGTTGTAATTTTAAATGCTTAAATTGTACACAAACAAATTGAAAACCTCAACTTAATTACCAATCTTAAAGGGGTCATATGATGCGATTTCAAGTTTTCCTTTCTCTTTGGAGTGTTACAAGCTGATTGTGCATAGATAAGTTCCCTGAAGTTGGAAAGACTAAAGTCTCAAAACCAAAGAGATATTCTTTATCAAAGTTAAGACTCTGCCACACCCCCACATATCTGCCTCACTATGTGGAAATATTTGCATAATGCCGCCCAAATGTGCACGCAAAGAAAGAAGGCGTGGTTTCAGTAACCGCAGTTAGTGTTGAAGCAGCCATGTCAGGGAGACGCTGTGTGTTTCTAGGCAAAAGCAAAATCACTTTATTTAACGCCTTATGCCGAGTTCACACTGCATGATTTTCAAACTCGTCAGATCGCCGTTGTTTTCACACTGCGTGACTATCTGGGGTAGCATTCAGTTGCTGCTGTGTTCACATTGCACGATGGATCGGCGACAGGGGGTTTCACATTGCATGAATTCACAGTAGGAAGAATCGCCCACAGCTCAAGATACTTAGCATGCCAAATATTTCACAGGCGTCTGCAACATGTCGGCGATTCCCTCAGATCGTGTCTTTGATCATGCACACTGCACGATTGTCACTCGCGTGAACAAGCACCGATTTGCCTCCGATTTCGGGCATTTGTCAGCGATTTCGCAAAACCTGTCAGCAAGTGAAAAATCGGGCAGTGTGAACTCGGCATTAACCACTCGGCCACCCTGGACAGGACACAAAGTTGCTACTTTAACAGACCCTCAAATTTACTCCTACCCCTCATATGCTGTACTTTTAAATGTTTACACACCAAATTGAAAGCCTCAAATTTGATACCAGGAGTGGGGTTCGAACCCACGAGGACATTTGTCCATTGGATCTTAAGTCCAACGCCTTAACCTCTCGGCCACCCTGGTCTTGCTGAAGTGGTTGTAGTTGTCGAATGGATCTCTGTAAAATTATCTGCAGTAATTCAAAATGGAATAGTCACCTGTGTAACGACTCACCTCATGAGGAAATATGAATAATTAACCATAACTAGTTATAATTAATTATCCATATTTTAGATCCCCTGTAGATATTTAGCTGACCTCTCAGGGTCAACTGTCTTGTCAATTCTAAGAACGTTAATTTCCTGGTTAAGGGAAATAACTTTCTTACTGTACAATTCTACAAAAGCTTGTAGCATAAATCTGCATGATTAAGTGACTCCAGTTATAAGCAAACAATGAACCACGTCAAGTGTGATACAAGTAAGGTTTTATTAACTACATAAACACTTAAACTAGTCTAACATACTACATAAACACATAAACTGGTCTAACATCCTACATAAACACATAAACTGGTCTAACATACACATACACACACACACACACATGCATACAGTTAGTATAGGAAAGGGTTCAAACTTAACTCAGTACAGAAAAGAAATATAAGGAATGAAATTTATGGACATTTGCATATTCACAGAGTAAGAGTATTTGTTAAATCTAGCTAACAAAATATATATTGTGTGTTTGAGTGGTCCAGACGCTACACCTGTTACCAGGAGTGGGGTTTGGGCCCACAAGGGCATTTGTCCACTGGATTTTAAGTCCAACAACTTAACCACTTTTCAAGTGTCCAATTCATCTCATAATTATAAGATGAAAACAGGTTCTTGTACTACTGCATGCTGGAACAGAAGCCTGCTACCAGTAGTGGATTTGAAACCACAAGGATATTTGCCCATTTGATCTTAAATCCTTGCCTACTTGGACTTAAGATTCTTTGTAGGCAGAGTATTCTATTCTTTGTATTCTTCATTTATTTTTACAGCTATAAATACACTTCAACTCATGCAGACAGGAAATGCATTCTACATTTATTTCTAGACGATATAAATCACTATTTGAACACCAGGAGTGAGGTTCAATCCCACAAGGACATCAGCCCACTGGACTTTACATCCAACACCTTAACCTCTCGGCCATCCCGGTCACTTTTTGCTCAATTGGACTCCTCTAACATAATTTCGAGCGCCTGTTTTCAAACATCCCTTTCAGGCAAAGCAGATTTTCTTACTAATTACTCACCCTCATGTCATTCCAAACCTGCGTGCATGGTACTGTCATGAACGTGCATCGAAGACTGACAGGGAAGAGAAGAAATTGTTGAATAAAGTATTTTTTTTCTTCTTTGCACACAAAAAGTATTCTCGTTGCTTCATAAATTTAAGGTTGAACCACTGATGACGCATGGACTATTTTAACGATGTCCTTACTACCTTTCTGGGCCTTGAATGTGGTAGTTGCATTCAATGTCTATGGAGGATCATAAAGCTCTCTGATTTATATAATATTGATAAAAAGGAAAAAGGAAAAATATCATAATTTGTTTTTCCAAAGATGAACAAAGGTCTTACAGGATTGGAATGACATGAGGGTGAGTAATTAATGACAGAATTTTCATTTTTGGGTGAACTATCCCTTTAAGGTGCGGTCATGATTACCGTTTATCTGTGTTGTTGTTTTTTCGGAAATCCCCACCATTCATGCAATCAGTCAACCATTCAGTCACTGTTACATATATAAATGCATAAATAAATGCTTCAATGCAGTGTGCAATATTTAGCATAAAATTGGCAGCAGTCTGATTATATATTATTGTAATTATATTATGATACTTTACATTAATGGAATTCTATGCATTCAAAAAAGGAATGAGCTGCCCTTTCTATTCTTAAAAAAAATGTACAAGTCATATCGCAAGGGGAAAGTACTAAAATCTGACTACCCAGGTAAATAAAACAGCCTGTCTATTTTCAGTTCATCTGTCAGAGTGCTTCAGTGGAAGAGCAGAGCATCCGTCTGAGTGCTTTTCCTCCACCCAAAAAGACGAGCAGTCCACTTGGAGTCTCCTCCAAGATTAAACAACTGCAACACAATTGCTCTGGCCCTTCACGGAGATTACTGTACTTCAGAACAAATGACGGGCTTGTCTGTTTTACAGCTCGAGGGACTGCGGAGGGTGGTAGGTGCAAGATTGGGGTGAAAGAATTGGCCTTTCAGTAGCCTCCTACGGAATGCGTGTCAGCGAACATGGTTCTGGAGACCCAGCAACCGACTGTGGCTGCTTGAGCCAGTGGCTTTGGAGTTAAATCCGAAGTCTAAGCCTTAGGCCAGCACGGAGAGGAGGCCAGAGCTTTGTAGTAGGATTTGTCAGAAGAACAATATAAGCATGAGTTTGTCCTTTGCTCTGCAGGCCCATGTGGGAGAGAACTAGAGTTTCAGACCCACTTCAGGCGAAAAAGACTGAGATATTTAGGTCTCAGTGTGCTGGATGTGCATTTGCTGATATTATTCTCTTATTTTTTGTGTGGGCATCTGTGGACATCATGTGGGTGTGCGTGACTCTTGAGGATATATGTATATAAATACATGGAATCGCTTGTGTATTATTAGTACATACTGTGATTTGCTAAATGTGGAAGTACTGCAAATATTCTAGTTAAACAGCCAGCATTAAAAGTTTAAGCTGTATTTCATTTCATGCCTCACTTATAAAGTAGATTTCCTGTGCTAACTCATGTTAGCATAGACATTTGTCATTCTAATATGTCATTTAAACCCCACTCTTGGTATGAGAACCACAAGGGCATTTGTTTATTGGATCTTAATTTCAAAACCTTAACTACTTGGATGGTTGGGACACAATATTGCTACAGTGTAACAGACCCTCAAATTTACATACACCCCTCATATGTTGTAATTTTAAATGCTTAAATTGTACACAAACAGCAAGTCTCAACTTATTTACCAGAAGTGGGGTTTGAACCCACGAGAACATTTGTCCATTGGATCTTAAGTCCAACACCTTAACCACTCGGCCATCCTGGTTAAGAGACTGCTTTAACATTACCAAATTGGTAATTAAGCAAATCAAACATACCAGGAGTGGGGTTTGAACCAATGAGGACATTTGTCCATTGGATGTCGGCCATCCTGGTCTTTCTGAATAGGTAGTAACCCCTTGGCTATCCAGTGGTTCATTGATATGGTATTGACATAATATGACATGCTAGAACAGAAGCCTGCTCCCAGTAGTAGGATTTGTAACCACAAGGATATTTGCCCATTTGATCTTAAATCCTTGCCCACTTGTCCATCCTGGTTGGACTTAAGATTCTTTGCAGGCAGAAATTATATTCTTCATTTATTTTTACAGCTATAAGTACGCTTAAACTCATGCAGACAGGAAATGCATTCTACATTTATTTCTAGACTATATAAATCCCTATTTAATCACCAGGAGTGGGGTTCAATCCCACGAGGACATCAGCCCACTGGACTTTAAGTCCAACACCTTAACCTCTCGGTCATCCCGGTCACTTTTTGCTCAATTGGACTCCTCGAACATAATTTCGAGCGCCTGTTTTCAAACATCCCTTTCAGACAAAGAAGATTTTCTGCACTAATTCATGCAAGAACTACCAAGAGTGGGGTTTGAACCCCACAAGGACATGCATCTATTGGCTCTTAAGTCTAAAACCTTAACAGTCATGCTGGTCATTTTTATAAGGCTTCATGCAGTTGTCTTGTATATAGATGCTTAGAGGACAGTACTAATCACTTCCTAATGTTATCGTCCTTATTATACATTATTTATAATGGACTTTTGTCCATTAAATCTTGTCCAATGTCCAATGTTCCTGGTTAACTACAAACACTTTTGTAATCAATATAATGTCTAATATTGCTACTGCATTGTTCAAAGTGTGTCAGTTGGATTGCTGTATCATTTATAAGATACAAAATTACCACCAGCACTGAATAATGAACAAATGTACATTAATATAGACTTAATGTACAAATGCTTTTAGTGTAAATACATGTTGCATAATGGATGTTGACATGAAGAGTGAAAATTAGCCTTGATCAATGCAGTAGCAGAAAGAACAAACAGTTAAACTAGCCTAAGTGATACACACTAGTGTCAGTGAACAAGCCAGTTAAGCCATTTATAAGGGACTCCCACACCCGCTTATTAAAAGACCCTGATATATATAGCTTTATTTCTCTTCTACTGTGACTATTGTTGTATGTTGAGAATAGTTCTCAAATGTAACTGTTTATGAGGAATAAGTAGTCGTAATTTGTTCTAGAGTTAGATATGCGTTTAGCCAAAGGCGCCCCATTCTTGCAACTGGAAGGCTAGAGTGCATATCCATTTACAAACATAGTTATATATCCATTTCAATATGGCCAAGTTTGAGATGAGAAGAAATTTTATGCACAGTTGCATTAATGTTGAGTGTAACTGTGTGGAAACAACCAGATACTCATTCAACTGACAAAAACACTGCAGAAGACCTGGGGGAAAGACAGTATGTTCTCGTGGTGTTTTGCAAAGCACTACTGCCACCATGAGGTGAGGAACAGAACAATAAATATATACATTGAATCTTAAGGCTGAATTTTACAAGTTCATGACACAAGCAATTACTTTTAACTTCTGAATAGGTACAAGCTTGCCTCATTGGGTTTGAACCAACGAGAAATTAAGTCCAACACTGTAACCTCTAAGCCAGGGGTGGGCAAACTTGGCCCTTCCAGGTCACTTTCCTTCAGAGTTTAGCTCCAACTCTAATCAAACACACCTGAACCAGCTAATCATTGTCTTCAAGACTACTAGAAAGCTACAGGCAGGTGAGTTTTATCAGGGTTGGATCAAATCTCTGCAGGAAAGTGGCCTGGAAGGGCCAAGCTTGACCATCACGACAGGTTTCAATGACCCATGCTCTCTGAAATTGATTGTTCGCATGTTCAGCGGAACACTTAAACATGCTTGTTCAATCAGAAGAAGCTCGGGAAACAACTGTTGAAGATTTTTATACTGTGTGCACCAAGTAAAGCATGTATAACTCAGCTGAAGCTTCTACCCATTTTCCCCAATCAGAAAATAATTAATTGAAGGGTTTAGAATAAAAGAAACCATCTGTTTTTATTGATTATTGTATTTTTTCTGCATTGATCTTGTATTGACTCGTATCAAGTTATTAGTTGTGATTATTATCCAAATAAGACCAGTAATTGGTCTTAAATAGGGTCACAAGAGTCTGGATTTACTCAGCTGCTCATTAGAAGAGTTGCAAACAAAGCAATTTCCAAAAAAAAGATTTTGTTTGCAAAAATAAATTTCAAACCAAGAACACATTCTTTTCTTTAGATTAGATTTCATTTAAATGCAACACTTTGAAATCTGACGTTTCAAAATAGGATTTAATGTGTTAGGTTTAAGAAGCTAAATTTGTAGAAATTCTCGTGTTCAAGTAAATTTAAATTCAGCATAAATGTTTCAGTTTTATCATTATACTGAAAACATTCAAAGTGTTGTCTGCATACACAATTTCAAGTGATAAGATTACATTAACATTTCAAACATGCAAATAAAAACAAGAACGGATACATGAAGAGAAATTGCCTTTAATGTCTTTTTTTTCTATGTTAATGAGTGATTTATACAAAAAAAAAAAAAACAGCAGACAACTTTGCTTCACCAAGAAAAGAACTGCATCACTGGAAGATACGGTCAAAATGGATGCTTTTACTTTTATATTTACTGAATGTTAAAAATCACATTAGTATGGCGTCGCATAACTGAAAACATCAGTGGCTAAGCTACTGTATGCCAGGAACTGGCAACACCGTGGTGGAACAGATGAAGGATCAGCACAAGAAGCACATTTCGTCAAATAATGTGGAAGGTCTGAAGGTCGTTTAGAGTGATGGTTCTAAAAAGCAGTTTATAAATCCTAAAAATTCCAAGAGACACTGAAATAACCAGTTGCCAGATGAAACTAGATGAAAAAAAGATTGGGAGATGGAGAATTCAAAAGTAAAACCCACTCAAGAAGAACAGCAAGGCAACTGCACCTCAAAAAACTAGGGTAACCACACAATGGCCTTGAAGAAACTATGCAAGACTGGCATCTTTTCAACGCCGATCCTTCCGATCAGACTTCCGATCCCGCTCGCTTCTGGAGGGCTTCCTCCCTGACCTGCTTCCTTCCGAACTCATCCTCTTCCTGTCAGGTTTGGAGTTCTTGTCTTTGGAGCCCTTGCTTTCTCGTCCACTGCCTTTTGAGGACTTGTGTCCTCTCTCACTGCCGCTCTTTCTGCGCTCCCTGTCCGACGGTCTCCGGTGGCGTTTGTGGTCTCGGCCGTCTCTATCCCTGCCGTGACTACGGGAGCGTGAACTGGAAGACGACGAGGAGCCAGAGGAACTGCTACTGGAGCCACTGGAAGAGGAGCTAGATCCACTGGAGGAGGAGTTTGAAGAGGAACTGGAAGAAGAACTGCTACTTCGGCTCTTGCTCCTCTTGGCACGGACTTTGGCCCGTCCGCGAGCCTCATCGGTCTCCTCGCTAGCTTCCTTTGTGTCTACCTTGGCTTCTTGTGGTTGGACTGATGGTTCTTGGCTTTGCTCTTGAGGAATTTCTGGGTCAGGTTCAAGCGGTGTCTGTTGGGTCTCAGGCGCTGTGTCATCTTGTTTGGTGTCATGTTCCGTCACACTAGGGGTCAGGACGTCCAGTTGAGGCTCTTTACACTCCTTGGGCTGTATTTCCATGTGGCTTTCGGGGGTTTGCTGAGAGTCTGTTACAACGTCCTGCTGAGTCTCGTTCTCGGTCTCCTGCTCTTCCTCCTTTTGCACATTACCTACCTCTTCAACTGTGGCTTCTGGACTCTCAACCTGCAACTTACCCTGTGCCTCATCTTCCCTCACAACTTCTGTAACCTCCATCTGCTCTTCCTTAGCCTCACTTGTTCCTACATCCTCCTCCTCCTCCTCCTCATCTTCCTCCTCTGCCTTCTGCTCACTCTCCTCGTGTTTATCCTTCTCACTCTGCTCCTGCTCTTGATTGCCCTCCCTCTCCCTAATCTCTGAGCTCTCCTCTCCTTCCTCCTCGACTACATCTTCCTCCTCGTCCTCCATCTCCACATCATGCCTGTTACCTGTCCGCCCTACTCCAGCCTTACCCTCCTCTTGATCTTCTTTCTTCGTCTCTTCAGCCCGACGGCTATCCTCCATTTCTCTGTCACCTGTCCTCTGGGACTGACGCCTTGGCCGAGCCTCCATTTTGTTGAGTTGCTCTGCAAAGGCTTCACGTCTCTCATCAAACACACCTTGGAAGTTGAGGGGGGGGGGGGGGGCCCAAT